>NC_134459.1:107534065-107862502 GCF_047948215.1 Lycorma delicatula | reverse complement strand
AAACGCTATAAAATATGAATTGTGTGCTTCAGCTACAATAATTAACAACTTCTATGGACCGACCAAAACACGCAACTGAACGTCCTTCATTTTTCTCGATCTTGAGCACCTCACACACACACATACCTATTATATATACATATATACATAATTCAATCTTTTCAGACAAGAGTTCAATAAACGGTTAGCAGAGAATGTATTCCACTATCAATAATATATTGCACTGCCTTGCAAATCACTCATTAAGATTAAATCTGAACAAGACAAATTCGTACCATTTTCTCAACTATAGATGATCTGCCACCCCGGAATGTAAAATAATAATAAGCACTGGTTTCTCTGATATTATCTTCCTTTAATAGCAGAAAAGTAAGGGTTTCTAATTTAATAATAAACAATTAATAATTACAACAGATTGTTACCATAGACGGTCAAGTGAGCACACGAAACGTATATATTAGTTATTAAAAGCATTATATATGTTTATATATGATCTGCTAATTCAACAGAACAATATTTCACTCTGAATTAGGTTATGGAAATAGAGCTTGGGATGGAACTTTTAAAAAACATCTAAAACTTTGCAAATTATCCATAATTGATAATTGGAATCAAACGACTTCCCATTCACTCAGACTTTTAAAAACACTGTTAGCGCAGGTAGACTAATTCCAACATACTGCACTTTTATAACTAGTTTAACGCTTTAAATATCTCCAAACGACACTCAATGTTTGCATAACGAAACATTGAATACTGGAGACCAAAGCATTATCTAATACAATAATAGCTGTATGACAAAACTGACAGCCTGCTCTGAGAACGAGATTAGATTTTGACTGACAGAATCACCAATGAAGAATTTCGGCACGATACAAACACTACATTTAACCAGTCAAAACTATGATGTAAACATAAACAAAATTATATTACTCAAATAATAGTTAAAACTTAAAAACAAAATACATAAATTAAAAAAAAAAAAAAATATATATATATATATATATAACAATTCTAATGTATGTATAATATTACGAATTAAGTGACAGAATAACGAAGAATCCTTCTTCCCTCGCAATGAATTTTCTTCAATGCAGGATGAGTAATATTCCAGAAATAGGAAGAAAATAGAAAAAAAGAATTTTGATTACGTTCATACTGTATGAACGTAATCAAAATAAATAAATAAATAGTAACTACTATTTGGTGTTTTAGAATAAACTTAATATGAATTTAATTTGTCCATGAAATATAGTTTGTGTCGGTGAAAAAAAATTAATACGATAAAGGCAGATTTTAAAATTTTTAATAAGAGCTCAGTATTTTATATTATTAGATTTTTGTAAAATGATTACATGATGAAATTTACAGAATTTATTAAACATGTTTTATGAAGTTTTGAATAATATTATGAGATATTATTTCATTTTTTTACAAAACAAAAACTTTATTTTCTGTTATTTTAACAAAGAAAAAGAAAATGGTTCAGAATTTTAATTTAATTCATATGAATATAATAGGAATAAAACAATTAGAAATAGGTTACATTCCATTATTTTTAAAGGTGAACAAGTATTAAGAGAAAATAACTGGCATATGCAATTAGAATGTTTAAGCCAAAGATCACGAAATGTGCATTTTCTATTCAAAACCGATAAGCAAGAGGGTGTTCTTCACTCTTCCGAGTAATTTAAATATTTTTACAACGCTTTTAAAGTGCTTGTATTTAATTAATTTTAAAATGGAGTGTAGATTATGGATAGAATTTCAATTCAATGGGTAATTACTGATTCTATTACATAAAATGGTCCTATAAATAAAATAATGTCTTATCAACTAAACAGTTGTTTTAAAATAATGTAATTAAATCTGAACAAGTTGTACCAAGAGACATATTGGTCATATAAGCGGCTCTGAGTTTAAGATTATACGTTTAATAAAAATGGATGATAATATCGTTATTAATAGAGAGTATATATCTGTACCTATATATCTAGTTGTCCAGACTGACTGATTGATTTATCAACGGCCAATAAAAAGCATTGATGATAAATTAATGAAAATTTGGATACATGTTCTTCTTACGGTGAAAGTGCACACTAGAAAGGATTTATTTTTGAAATGCCTACTTTAAAGTTTTAAAACGAATTTTTGTATTTTTTTGAAACCCGGCTATTTTTTTTTTTTTTTTTTAATTTTTAGGTAAAAAACGAAGATATAAACTTATTTTTGACGAGTATTTTCATGTAAATATCTAAAACCAAAATTCTAGATTTTCCGAAATTCGACCTTGAAAAGGGTGAAGAAAGGTAAAAAAGATGCTGAATAATTATTGCAAATTTTCCTCATTTCCGATTATACTAAGCGAGATAACATTCGATTTTGGGCTTGCAAATACTCTACAGATAAATACCTAAAAATCATTTTCGGTTTTGTCTTAATTTCGAATTGTTAAGGGGTGCGATGTTGTACGGCACGGCGGCTCAACAAACACTGCCACTGCCTCTGTTACTGTAAGTGCAACGCAACTGGCTGCCACTGCCTCCGGTGACTTGACCAAGACATAAAAGAAAATTAAAAATTAAAAAAAAAGAGAATTCAAAATACGGATATACAATATTTGGTTACCTTCTTATACTGGTCTTTGTCGGGTAACGCTAAGAACCGGGCAAAATACATTTTTACCGAAATTCATACAACTACCAGTTATATATAATATTTTTAAGGTGGAAGCCGAATGTTTTAAAACCCGCATCCTATGATCACTCAAAGTTTCGGGTCCTTTACAGACCATATTGTTGCTCTGAAGAAATTACAGTACAATGATATTTTCTATAAACTGAACAGGATTTAATGTTTATTTATCATCATTATTATTATTATCACCACAAACATGAGTTTAATGAACACAGCGGAGTCCAAGAGGCAGAACCCTCTAGCAAGACGGGAAGGGCGAGCGAAGCGAGCCATGACCAGCTAAATACCTCCTGACCGCGACGGGAATCGCAAGTAAGCATATAGCGCGGGTGAAGCCGCGATAGTGATGCTAGTCTATATATATAGCGGTGAGTGATTCAACGCCCAGCAAAAACTACTGAAGATAAATTGATGAAAATCTGTATACACGTTCTTCTTACGGTATAAGTGAACACTAAGGATTTTTTTTTTAATTCCAATTTTAAGTGTTAAACTGGAGTAACAATGAAATTAACTATTTTTGGAATTTCTTGGTAATTAGCGAAGATTAAGATTAGCTTAATTTTTGACGTGAGTAATCTTCATTTGAATATCTGAAATCCAATTTCTAGATTTTTTGAAATTCCGATTTTAAAAGGTTAAAATGGGATAACATTAAATTTTACTTTTTTTTAATTTCTCTGTAACAAATGAAGATATCAACTTAATTTCTGGTGTGTTCAATCTTTACATGAATATCTGAAATCAAAATTCTAGATTTTTTTAAATTCGACCATGAAAGCGGTGAAGAAACGTAAAAAAATGTTGAATAATGATTGCAAATTTTTCCCATATCCGACTGTACGAAACGAGATATTCACTAGACTGGGGCTTACAAATACTCTTTAGATAAATATCTAAAAATCCACTTTCGAATTTTTGGAATATTAATATTTTAAGGGGTAAAAAAAACTGTTTTCTACATTTTTGTCGTTTTATGCTACCACTATTGAATCAATCTTTAGGAGATTTGGTAAATTTATGTTTTATAATTCTGAATATGTATTTCACAAGTAAAGCTGCCACAGGACCTCTAAAAACCTATTAGTGGGTCCTGTACTGACTAAATGGTTGCTCTGAAGAAATTACAATACACTGATAGTTTTTATCAATTGATAATGCTTTAATTTTTATTTATCATTATTCTCACAAGCATACTTTTAATGAACACAGAGGGGGTCCAGGGGTCAGAACTCTAATAGGCTAAACATCCTCTAACCGCAATGGGAAAACCATATAGCGCGGGCGAAGCCGCGACGGGGATGCTTGTATGTGTGTGTGTGTGTGTATATATATATATATATAAACGGTAAGTAAATAATAAGAAAAACGAATGAATCATAACTATATGAGTTGTTGTTTTGGAAGTATTACAATGGGCTTAAAACAACAGTAACCAAATTTATCTTATTATGCATAGAATTAATTATCAGCCGGGAAATCGTAAATTTAATGTTTATCATACCTCTGAACTAAGATGAAAAAATTCAATCATACATAAGAAATAAGATATACACTAATAAAATTATGGACTGTCTCATGTAAATTATTATCCCTACTGTATTTAGTATCTACTTGCATTGGATAAATATTAGTTATCAATATATTTTTACTTTTACTTTTTGTTATCAATATATTGTAAAAGTAAAAATATAGTTAACTAAGTAGTTTTATTCTGCCTTGTTCATCAGATGGTCTTGGCGATGGGTAAAATTTTAAGCATTTATTATTACCAACAGATTTATAATAATCATCAAGTGTCAATATAAATTATATTCCTAAAACAGCGAAAATTATTGCAAAATATTCCTGTATAATGCTATGCATCAGATAAATTTAAATAACATGGCCTAGTTGTTTATTAAAATCGGATTCTATGTACAGTTAGCTAGAAAATTGATATTCCACGACAACATAACCAATTTCGTACAACAAAACAGTTGTATCACTCAAAAACTGCTACAACCGACTTATTGTTTGTAACTTCAGTAAGAAACAAGCAACCTGTACAGTGATCAAGTACGATAAAGTCACAACATGACAACCGCCCGGGGAGGCAACGTCAATTCCAGCGTTCAACTTCAGTCTGCAACTCACGATTAGAGGTGCCTATCTACTAACTTATCTATGTATAATACTACCACCAAGTATAGTACAATACCACGATCTGATCTGGCTGAACTTGTCACTCGATTCAATATTATGAGGGAACTAGTTAAATGAATAAAGTTAATCTGATCAAAATATTCATACATTGCCTAAATAAATGGTTTTTACAACAACAAAGAAAATAATAAATATTTAGCTGATATTAATTTCAGTTAATATTAATCTTATGTAAAATTGAAATAATAACAGTTCAAAGAATTTAAATAGAAATTTTTTTAATAATTATTTATAAAATTTACGCATAATCTAGAGATAAATCTCAAGGAACAAAAATTGAAGCGTAGCGGAAGTTTCTAGGCTAATTAAATAATGAATAATCTTCAAAATTTGTTTTGGATTTCAAATAAAACATTTACCTTTTGAGATTAATACAAAATCAACAATTTAATTAAAAACGTTTGCAAGCATAGTAAAATATTAATAAGCATATAAATCTAAGATAAAAATCATAAAATTAGACAGATTAAAGAAATACCTACAAAGAGGTATTACACTTTGGATTATCAAATTTAATAAACTTTAGTTTCCTAACTAACCGAACATCAACTTCATTTGTTTCTTTTTTCCACTTTTTTTAAAAAAAAAAAGTTTATTTTCGCGCACGTATTACTTTCCCACAATGTTTAAATCATTTATCAAAAATTAAAATTCTAATATATTCACGACAAATATAACAAACATTCAGGACATGTTCTATTCATGAAAATAAAGAAGAAAGTTCATATAAGCATAGATTCTGAAAAGCTTCGTTAGCGAATGTCGGTTGGCAAAAGATTCCGCCCTGATTTCTGCATCTTTGGTAAAATTAAGCCAGATTATAATTCTTGGGACCCAAATCAAGTGCAAAATTTAGTGCTTTTCTATGAAATCTGGCCTGAAAAATTGAAAAAACGGTCCCACAACTCAATTTTTAGTAGTACATTGAATATTTCGTTTCGTTTAACACTCAGTTAAAATCTGTCAGATTTTGATACGTTTTGATTTTAAATCAAATTCTCTATAAGTTTTATTTATAACTTTTATGTGTTTATTACCCATTTAACAAAGTTATTTTACGCCAAACATAAAATACATATTATTTGGTTTTAATCTTTTGCCTATACCCCAGATTTCTTAAAAATTTAAGTCAGACTGCAATTCTTGGGACCCAAATTAAAGGATAAATTTTGGGTTTTTGCATGAAATCTCAGTAAAAATCTGAAAAAAAATAATAAATCTCAGAACTGTATTTTTGACCGTTTTTGAGAAACCTGGAATAAAAGAAAAAAAATTAGAATCGGAAAATACACTATATTATGTTCGGCGTAAAATAACTTTTTTAAATGGGCAATAAACACATAAAATTAAAAAAAAACCTGTAGAAAATTCGATTCTGAGCAAAATAGTACGAATAAAGTACCCAGAAACTAAGGAGGACAAACGTAAGAATTTTGAAGTTTATTATGAACAAAATATATCAAAATATGAAAGATTTTAACTTAGTATAAAATGAAAAAAATTTTCAATATAAAAAAATTAAATATTTTAGAAAAATAATAAATACAAACATAAACAACAAAACCAACTTACAAACAATTTCCGTGGCAGAGTGGTCCCGGGTTCGAATCCCGGTCAGGCATAACATTTTTCATACGCTGCAAAATGTCATTTCCATATTCCATGCACAAGCTTCATTCAAGCTTATGTGGTGATATCATGAAGCAAAAAAAAAAATGGATATTTAACTGCTGAAAATTTCCTCCGCTAAAATGGAAGACTTTAAACTGCATATAACTAACAGTGGAAGAAACTGGGTAGTAATTTTATAAAAATAATTTCCAAAGAAACTTTGGAAGAAGCGATACCATTTTCTAGTGTAATACTTTTAGGAAAATTTGTATGTAGAGTTTACATAATAGAATTTACATTTAAGTACGAGTATATGAATTCTGAAACCCGATTCTGGACACTATTATGCATGACTAAAAGGTTTAAGATTAAAAAACCCAGAAATGCAGCTTACAAGTGAAGACTAAGAAATATATATATAATAATAGCATAGAGATAAACATACGAGTAACAAATAAAACTTAAAAAATATCGTAGTAGGTTATTTACTTATAATAATAAAAAAAAAAATACTTTTTACTTTACTTTTTATAAAAAAAAAATATTTATATGTATTTATTGTAAAAACAATAAGAAATTATTAACAGTATATGGTAATTTATCTTGTATAAGATTATACAAAAATAAATATAAAAGAAAAAATATAATATGCCCTTTCATAAATAAAATTGATATTAAAAATATTTTATAAAATCATATATTTTTATAATTTCTAAGATGTTTAAAATCGGAATAATTAAAAAAAAAGCAAACCCATACAAAAAAAAAGCGATATTATTCTAAATACTAGATTTCAAGTTTGTATTCTTGAATGACAGAACGAATGACTGATATGCAAATGTAAGAACTATTCTTTGTCACTTCTTTTGACAGTGTATGACTATTTTTTTTTTTTTAAAAAGAAATAAATTTTAGCCATTCATTTACTTTGTATACCATACTATACCATCCAAACAGGGACCTGTGAGAAAGATCTTCTTAACAGAAAAGACAAACTATGTCTCTTTAATACCACCTTGATTTGTTGCTTAGTGCCTAGTCACTGCGTCTGGAGGTGACCGAGCTGAATGTACATTGATCGGCTAGTCTCTAGACTATGCTACCTAACTCTTCTTTATAATTGTGTACAGGCCAATGGCCTGAAGGATGCTTCGCCAATATTACATGATGCTGTATTGGTCGGTTAATAGGGAACGTTTTACGTCAGCAATTTTTATTCGATTTATTTATTCAAATTGTTTACTGAAAACTATTACATAGAATTATTGACTGACGTTAAGTCAGAAGTAACAATAAGTTTGAGAATAAAATGAACTCTTAGTAATAAACATAAATAAATAAACGAAAGAAATTATGTGCTTAAATTTGTATAAACAAAAAGAACGAAACATTAAGGTTCTTGGACCTGAACAAATAACCATCCCACATCATAAAATTCACTTCCGCAATTAACAACTGATTGTAAATATTATAGCGTCCTTTGATTAGTTCGTGTTCTTTTATCCATTCTTTCTATTTTGTATTTATCACAAAGTATCGTAATTTTCAAGCTTTATCGTCATCTTCATTCCATTCTACTAACTACCAATTGTTAATCTCAATATGCTTCTTACATCCAAGTCGACAATCATCTGTTTCTAATGTTTGTACATTACTTCTACAGTTTCTAGTAGAATTAAATTCAGTAAAACTAGATAAGGACAAACTAGACTGTGATCCAACTACCTTCTTCTAATTTTTACAGGATTATTTTCATAAACATTTCTTCTCTAATTTGACTTAAAATATCTTTATTCTTTGTTTCTCTAGTCTTCGTATTGTCTATTTATGATTTGCTACAATGTGTTGCATTCTATGCAAATACTTTGCATTTACTTTTAATTCCTAAATCTAAGTTATTTTGAAAACAGCCGATTTATTTTCTATAAAAAAAAAAATAATTTCTGACTTGTTGAGCTCTTGCTATCTTCTGTAACATTATAACCTAAACAATAAAATTCCACTTCTAGTAAACCGTATTTTCGTAACGAAAAATATAACTTCCCTGTCAAATTTAATCGATTATCTTTAAATTTCCTTTATTTTCAAATTCAATTTTTTTCCAAAAATAAATCCATGGTTTAAAATGCATTACTTTTTCAGCTCATTACTGGATTCAGCCAAAATAACAATATGATTAGAAAAACGTTTTTATATTTATCCAAAAATTGTTACTCCATTCTTAAAATCTTCTTTTAAAAATCTTTCAATATACAAATTAAGTAATGAGTAGGTCACATCCGTAACATATCTTTGTATAATTAAGCTTGCAGGATGACTTAATATAAGCTACACCTATTTTGTTCTTCTTGTTAGAAGATTCAACAAAAACAATTTTCTTTTCTTTAACCATTATAAAACATTTTCACATAGAACAGCGACACCTGGTATGTAACATTTTATTAATTTAAAAACGTTTAAAAAACCTTTTATCACTCCTTTTTCACATTTAGTTAGACACAGATACTGTTTTTATACATTTGAATAGATCGATTCGTGCAATAAGTGTTATTATATTTAATAACCAACATTTACAAATGTAATATACAATAATTTCTTTATTTAACTTTCTTAACTTTTTTTCTTTTTAATTATAAAAAAATAAGTTATTCAGATTCAAATTCTTTGACTGGGATATGAGATGGATCGAGAAACAGAGAGATTAATTACTAATTGGTAGTTAAAAATCATCAAATTAAACTGATTTATTGTAAAAAGTAAAAATACGTTGACTGGTTATCTAAATTTAAAAGCCCATAGGATTAGTAGAAGTTAGTAAGTATATAGAAAAATAACGAGGAAAAAATTTTCAAAGATTGACTCACGAACTATAATTCCTGAATCATGTAACAGGAAATTTTGAATAAAAAAACAATCTAACAGTAAAAGATTAAAAATATTAGAAAAAAATTATATTTTTTCACTTTTACTTGAAAAACATTTTCACAAAATCTCTTTAAGTTTAATTTCATTCATAAAATTTATTCACATGTTAATTAAAAGAAAGAAGATATAAAAACTGACTAGCGCAGTTAATATAAATATTAAAAAATAAAAAAATAAAGTTCAAACGACAAGAAAAAAAACTACTGTGTAAAAACACAAATTATGTATTAGAAAGATATCATCAGATATCTATTAATTAAAATTCCGAAACAAAATATAATTCTTACTTGATATTAATTTAAGTAAATGGAATGCATGAAAAATAAATACAAGTTTTTATATTAAAATATAAAATTGATATCCGAAAGATAAAATAAAGTACCATAAAACATGAACTGAAAAACGAGTTCACGACTTTGCACATCGTATGTACCGCAAAGTTTATTTGTTTAACAATGATATGTATGTATATACATTTAACAGAGCATAAGATGAATGTTATCAATGTAAATGAATATTAATAAAGTACAATACTGTGTTAAGCGAATTTTTTATGAAAATATTTAAATAATTCAGAATAAATAATTGAATGTTATTTATTTATTAATGATTTCAATGTTTCATAAAGGTAAATATATTTATTATACGTACATTTTTTTAATAAAATATATACAAGTTGAATATTAAATAAGTAAAATATTCATGTTTTCCTCTTAACATCGTGAGAAACTAAGTTACTTGTTCTAAGTTGTCTATACAGATCCCCGTTAATCCGTAACAGCGTATATAAACTCTGGTTTCGAACGAACCAAAAACGTTAAAAGATTAAAAACCTGCATGTGGTAAAACAACGTTCATTACAAGAAATACGATATCGCCACTTCAGTCTTTCACTCTCTCTCTTACTTGGCTTGACTCGTTTCTTAAGGGCGTTGAATTTTTTTTTAAAACTACATGTCGCATATAAAATCTAAGCTTTACATATATTTACTTAGTTACCAGTTTCTAAGACTACATACGTATGGCAGTACGTCTTTTTCTAACATATTTACCATCGGCCTCTTCTTGATTATCCTTTAGGACACTCAACACTAATAATCCGTTAAGAGAAAAAAACTTCACCTAACATCGCTAATCCTTTCAAATAAATAAAAAAGAGATATAAAGAAGTGCTGTGTTTATTTTCAAAGATACCACAATAAAATAATGCACAAAAAAATATATTTTGATAACACATTAAGTTCTCGACTTTTATATTTCAATCGATCTATTTGGAAAATTTTCCTAGATTGTAATTATGTTCATTGTTTTGCGAACACAAAAATTAATATGCCAGAGGATATTAAGTAAATTAAAAATGTTAATTTTTCTATTAATTTGTATTTATGAATATGTAATCTATTCTAAAAAGAAATATTTGATAAACTGAAAAAAAAAATATTCCGCACCTATTTAACCAGGCAAAAGAAGTAATTTTATGTAACTCAACTCAGTACTTCAACTTACGCGAAAGGATCTAATCGATAAAAGAAAATTGGTCTATTTTTTAATTTTTTTGCTTAAATAAGGTATTAAAATATTACCCCTCCTTTTCCAATTTTTGCACAAGTTTGAAGAAAACCAAGTTTGTCTACCAAGTTTGAAGAAAATCGCTCAACGAGACCAAATATAGGCCATCATCTATAAAAACGTTCATACTCAGAAACTTCTATCTGACAAAAATAGTTTTTATGGACCTGGGAGCATTGAACTAAAAAAATCTTTTCGCAAATTATTTACAATATTTAAAATAAGTAATATATATATCTTTTCAAGAATGTTTTTTTTAAATACCTTCTTTAAGTACAAAAATTAAAGAATAGACCAATTTTTTTTATAGATCTATATAGATCGACCTTTTCGTTATAGTCGCAGCACGGAAAGAAAAAAAAATGAAACAAAACGTAGTATAAAGTCTTAAAATCAGAGTACAAATAATCTACTTGATTCTCGGTTTGACTGGATCATAGCAAGATTAGCATTTCTTCGTGTAGACAATCGATTATCGGCTCGAGACAAAAAAAAAAGAATAGCGTGGTCCATCAGCAACACATCTCCTGTCCGGTACCCGCTGTGACCAATGAATGTCCTCCGGTGTCTACATAACAAGTTTCATAATTCCACACACTCAGATACATCGTCATGGCTGTTTGTAACATCAGCACACTAAATAAAAAAGAAAAACTCGGTTGTCTGAACCATGTTACTTAAACGAACAGCACCGTGTATTTATAATATATACTGTTAGACTAAGAAATATATTAAACATTGAACTACCATATTTAAGCGTGTACATATATTTATACATATAATAACCTTCATTTTTCAAAATAATGAATATTATAAAACACCGTTAGAAATAATATAATGCAACCATTAGGTGAGTTTTACAAAAAAGGTATGGGACACTAGTTTAACGATAGGAAGCTAATGTATTGTTATTGCTATTCAAATTATGCTTAGAATCAGGTAGGTTAGGTTATTTTCTTATCCTACTGTGATTCTTTTTTATTATATAGGAAATGTAGTCACTCCATCTTTATATCAATCAATTTTAACCTTTGAACTGAGTAGGAGGGCTAAATTTTGCTAAAATTTATTACAATCATTAACATTATATTATTATTTTTATGGTTTTATCTTGGTTAACACATTTTTGTCTTTGTTACTTATGGTCACTACTTAGCGTAAAAAAAAAAGTTATTTATTTAAACTACATAACTAGCTACTACCATATATTAAATTAAAGTATTAGTGAAAAATTCATAAGCAGATAAAATTTTCCCGATATTATTTCTTTATTCCCTAACTTATTTATATAAAATAAAATTGTCTTAAACTATAGTCACTTTTGGTCGAAAAATATTTTATATTATAATCTTATTATGTTTTAAAAATTAAAAACAAAATTAAAAAATATAAAAATCGTTGGTCTCATTGACAGTTCAGAGTCCGTTTATAAGCCTAAATATAAAATATAAATGTTAACCACTACTTAATCCAACTTCTTTAAACACTGATAAATAAAGAATGTTGTAAGGTGTGAAGTTATTAATCAGACTGCATGAAATTCGTTGAAAAATATGAAGGAAATCAGATTAAAAAGTTTTCATTATGCTGAATCCAAAACTAGAGTTAAGAAATTAATTAATACAAAAACTATATCTTTTAATTTCCATTATATACGAGTCTGCGAACAATGTGTGAGTAATATGTATATAATATGTGTGCGCGCGCGCATAGACACACACACACACACACACTCACACAGATACATTTAATCAAAACAGAGAAAAGTAAATTAATTTGATGCTCTAGAAATTTTCATACGCTTTCCTACAACTCTGACATGCATAACCAAATAAGGTGTACAAGTTCCAGTTGTCAAATTGTTTTCTATAGCAGTAATAATACTCATTATACGGCTGACTGACGACTGCATTTTAGGGAGACTGACATGATTATATTTAAAAATATGGTCGTTTCAGTTAAGAAGATAATGAGAAACAATTTCGTTATTAACTTTTACTTCAAGCCCAACATGTGACACTTGTTATTCTTAAAAATGGCAACATCACTTGTGGAAATAACTGTAATCTCATATCCAACCGCCTAAAACCGTTTGATTATGATACTTAAAATACCTATAAATATTTTTAAAAAATAACATTAAAAGATTTTAAAACAGAAGGATTTCTGTTTTGTACATAATGTTAAGAATCACTTAAATATATATATATTTAAACTAAAATGTTTACAGTACATTTTTAACTAATTTTTCTTTTGGCCTTCTTATGTTAATTTTACATGTGAAAAAATGCTTTGTATATATATATATATACAAACACACACACACACACACACACACACACACACACACACACACACACACACACACTCTAAAATTTAATTCGTCAAATATGAAATAGTATAAAAATGATTAATTTAAATCTAATAGTAACTTGATGAAATGAAGGATGTATATATGTTTTGCCATGAGCAGTAGTAGAAGATTAGTTAATAGAAACTGGTAGTAGTTAATAGAAACAAACCAGTTCTCAGTTTATATAAATTTAGACATATTAAAATAAATCAGGTTTACTTTTTTTTGTTTAACCTCCGGGACAACCGTTAAGGTATTGCTTCAGAGGATGAGTTGAATGATTTGTAGCGTGTGTAAAACTTGCATGACTGACCGGGATTCGAACCCGGGACCTCCGGATGAAAAACCGCGACACTACCATTTGCGCCACGCAGACCGGCAAAAAAAAATAAAAATAAATCAGGTTATTAAAATAAAATTCCACAGATGTATTTCTTTCTCATTTTTATTTTGAGATGTTATCTATAAGCGAGAGTTTTTCTTCCAACAAAAAAGGGTGGTAGAACACTTTTAAACAAATCAATGTCACTGAAAAAAACATTATGAGTGTAAAAAAATAACTAAACTGTTATTAACTGTTATAACTCACTTATTCGTGCGTGCTTACTAATAGAAAAATAAACAAAGAAATTTGAGAATTTGATTAAAATAATTTAAATTTAATTCAAAAATTATCATCAGAATTTTTTGAGTTTAAGTAATGTTCACAATTTTAGTGAATTGCTGCTTGTGGGAAGATCATACACAAAAAAAAGACATGAAAATTATTATTCGTATGAAATTAGAAAAATCATCATGTTAATTATAAAATAATTAGTTATAACATATTTTTTAGATCTCAACTCGGGTAATAACAAATACTAAAGAGTAAGTGAAATTATTAAATACTAATGAAGTAGATACTTTAAATATTAATGAGTAATTTAATGATATTAATTAACCTTTTAAAATTGTTAAGATATATAGAAGAGTGCTTATTAAGATTAATTGGAGTATAAAGGTTCGAAATGAGAAAGTTTTTCAAACGTAATAATTTTAAAAGCAAAAACTAAACATTTTTCACAATGGTAAACATATAAGGAAAAGTATCACATCTTCTTGGAAAAAATAGCGGAAAGAAAAAAAATTGGAAGGAGAAGAATATCTTTGTGAAAATAAAATGATTCTCCATCCAAAGATGGAGAATATTGAATATGGATATTGTTATTCAGAACAATAGAAGATAATTTTTTTTAAATGTTCATTAGCGGATATAGGGCCATAAGAAAAAACCAAGTTCACAACATAATCATTCAAACAAAAACTGACATATATCTATATCAAAATCGACCATGAAAATATTTTTTTTTTTTGATAATAAATCTGGGTTGAAATTGCAAACAATAATGCTAATTTACGTATGTGTGTAAACATTCATAAACTGCTTCATTAATTTCAAGTAGATAGACAACTGGAAGTGGCATCCTTATACAGAATAACTAGCTTAAGTGGGAAAAATCAAAAGTTTGATAAGTTAATTCTCGTTGTTTCTTTAAATTTAATGTTAATTCTCTGTCAATGTTAAAGCTTACAAAAAAAAATCGCTTATATATTTTCTAAAGAGAAAATAGTAATTTTTTTTAAAAACAAAATGATTTTTAGTTGTATGTATATATATATATATATATATATATATATATATATAATTTCTCTTTACAGAACAAAGAACAAAGTAAAGTTGAATAAACCGATAAGTTAAAAAGAATAAAAAAGAAACCGGAATGCGTAATAAAGGCCTGGGCTATACTGAAGAATGATAATAAATAGAATTTATAAATCAGTATAATCACAATATTTTAGATGAGTGGACAGGAGCTTGGTGGTTGGCGCATCTTTTAATAATTTTGTTCAAAGTAATATGATTTACGTTCAGTAAAGCAGGAGCCCACTGTGCATGCGTGCAGCATGCAACACTCATAAACACTTGCCGGTAATTATTCTAGTCTCTTATTAGCTCTTAGATAATTCATCTACGGTTGAATTTATTCGCGACAAGAAAACTACCAAATCACTGTTTACTTCCTTCGTCGATCGTAAAGAATTAAACGAGGTATTATACAGACTATGGAAGAAAAAAAATGAAAGAAAAACTAATAACCACTTCACTATATTAAAACCGGATTATAAAACAACTTTTTATGACGTAACAAAAAAAAAACTACAATCCCCAAAATGTATATTATACTTAAATGAATATAAAATATTTTATTTAATAACGTTATTAAGATTTTTTATTTTTAAATATCATTTTAAAGTTATTAATGATTCAAAAACTAACTTTAATTAAATTAATGAATACAACAAGAAAAACTGGAATTTCACATACAGTAAGCAGTAGATTATAAATTAAATCAAAATGTAAACTTGAGGACATAGAAGTGATTTTTTTTTAAATAAGTAAAATTCAAGATATTAAACCACTTGATTAAAATAAGAGCAACAATAAACATTAACCAGTTGTTAACAAAAGAGCAACCAAAATTTTTCAAAAAGAAAATTCTCTATATTTAACGTTTTTTGAGTAATATCAAGTTAAATTTAAAAAAAGGATTTAGAAAAATAATTTAGTTTTTTTTACGTATAAAAGAAAAAAAAATGTTTTTTAACGCGTAACAAAAAAATAACAAGATTTTCAATTTTCTCTAAAAAAATTTTTTAAACGTATGCAAAAATCTTACTCATTTAATACCTTACCAAAAGCACCAAATCTGATTTTTTTAATTATGTTTTTGAGAAGTTTGTTACGGGAAGATAGCTTGCAACAGGATCACACTCTTCTTGTTATTGTAGCAAGTTTATTCCAAATTAAGTAGCAGATTTTATAAACGAAAGATACTCACGTAAACAATTCTAGTATTTTTAATTGTTTATCATTCTCATTAGTACAAAATAATATTCTTTTAGTTACATTTATTCAGGATCTCGTTTAGATTTTCAATGCAAAAACACTTAAACGAATAATTTTTCAAAAAAGAAACAACATTTTTTAAAAATTCCACAGAAGTCTGAAAGATAAAAAAATTCTTAATGGAAAAATAGCTTAATGAATAAAATATAACAAATAAATAAAAAAAAAAAAAAACACGAAATTAAAAAAAACCAAAAAACAGTAGATTAATTGCTAAAGGCGGTCAAAAAGAACGGTTGTTAAACACGCTATTGATTATTATCTACCGTGTCGACGCAAGCCATTACTATCTGGTTACAGTAACTAGAAATCCAACACCATGTTGTGGTGTCCACTACTGTAGAAGCCCGCTAATATTAAAAGACACAAACACAACGATGTCATTATGCGTGTGTGTTTTAGTGTGAAGAATCATCTGATATGAAATAAAACATTTATCATCACTCGTGAACTTACAACAGGTGTTTTGCACCTTACATTTGGTCATAAACCGCAAACGGACAATAAATTACTATATAAATACGCATACCGTTTGTCCTGTGAAAGAATTCAAGATAGAAAATAAATCATTAAAAGACACTTTACATTTTTTTTCGAATTAAATGTAAAAATGATAGATTTAGGTCTGTTGAATTGGTTCCATAATTTTCTAATTTAATTGGTTGGTTACTACAAAACATTCCGACATATGATGATATTATAGAATTACACGCAATTCTATTTTTTATCTCTTTTTTAAAGTAAAGATTATTATTTTTCAAACAAAATTCTGATTAAAGCATACTAAAAACTATTTTTATTAAATGTAGTATACTTTTATAATTTACTAATACGAAATTTTACGTGGAGACGACTGAAATTGGAAGAAGTTTGAAAACATGAGTAAACGATATTCAAGGTAAACTATCTGAAAAAATATACAGTGATTAAAATTCCAATTTCAAATACCAGTTTATCCGAATTTATCGAACACTTTCGGTATAAGTCATGAATACCATCTAAATACGTACCGAATCATACGTATCTTTCCTATTCATTCAAGTCAATTATAAGGGAGTAAAAAGTAATATCAATCCGTGTTATCGATTGAACACAAAGATAATGAGTATAAGAAAAAAACCCTTTCGGCACGCCGGAAAACGGAGGTAGATTTCACCGATGCTAATTAAGGGATAAAAAAGATTACCACCTTAAAGTTAAGAAAAATTTAAAATTTACTCAATATGACAATGGTTGCATGTGCAAACATTTTCACATGTTTAGCAAACACGCCCCATCTTCTTACAATTCCAGCAACATTTTGGTCATCCCTTGCCGTAAGGATTGGTCATATCAAAAATTATTACAGACAAAAGTTTTAGGTAATGTCTAGAGGACTAACGACCACTTTAAACCGATTCCATGCTGTGCCTGTTAAGGGAGGTATGATTTATTTTGTCTTCGAAAACCCCATTTTTTCCACCCCCTGGGCCAATGGTTGGTGATATCAAAACACGTTAGTTAGATAAGTTTTAGGCCCTTATTCAAACAATAATAGAAACTTTAAACGAATTCGATATTTTACTTAGTAAGAAAGTATAGATATATTTTTTTTCGAAAAAGCCCCCCTCACGGTTTTTATCCACATGGTTCGATTTGACCAATTAATGAACTTGACCGAGATTTTAGATCGTTATATTTCATATATCAATTTGAAAGTGCTTGGTCTAAAATTACGGCAGTTATCGTGTCCACAAGAAATTAATATATATATATATAAACTTTTGAACTGACAATGGCTTTGCGGTCTGGGGGATGTGAAACGAAGATATGTCGAAATTTTCTGGAAGTCATCTCATCTGAAAAGTTTCTGGAAATCATGGTACCCATTACCAATAGGTAGTTTTGTTATGAAATCCACCTTATATATAAACCTGTTAAAGGAATGTGGAAAATCGTAATGATTTTTATATTAAGGACTAAGCTAAGACAACTAACGCTTAAATTTACAAGATACATATCAACTTCTACCGTTCTCATATGATTATGCGTAAGTTATATTCTTGACGATATTCGGCGAATCGATATGAAATAATATTGATAACATACTCCATAGGTAAAATAAAATACAGTACCATTGTATTTGACTTAAAAAAAAAGAGTAAGACAATTTGAGATCAAAATAGATCTTTGACGTAGTCAAAATGGATTCAGGGATGTCAAAATGAATATTTCCGTTGAAATCTAGAAACCGTAATTTTTCGCGAACACAATACTTCCATTGCTTCGTACAAGGAAGTAAAACGATAAATTTATTTAACAAAATTATAAAAAAATGACAGATGTAACATCTGAAAAATATAAGAGGTCCCGCAGGATTTAATCCCTCACAGAACAAAGAATATATATCAGTCACACCCTCTTCCATATCACTTGTTATAATACAGAACACATATATTATAACAATAATAAACTATAACAATCACACCGACCACAAATGGTACTTCTTTTGCAACTTGTTGGTTGTATACAGCAGTTCGTTATTGGCACGCATACAGTGGCACATCTGTCCTACTCATCATAACCACTTCTATTTGTACCCAATAAAGGCTTATGTTAATATCGCTTATCGAATTATATCATATTATAAACAGGAAGTGTCCATGTGAATATCTACCGATTATTTAAAAATATTATAAAGCTATATTTCTCAAATAAATATTAATTTTTACGAGTACCATCATTTCAAAAAACGTTTTTATTAATTAGATATAAGATTTCGGAGCCTGTAGCTATATTTCCCCTGTCAGTACTTCTAGCTTAAGTCAATAAAACGTCATATTCATATTGTAAAACGTCATATTGTACTTCGTACAAGAAAGTATTGTAATCGCGAAAAATTTCGGTTTTCAGATTTCAACGGAAATATCCATTTTGAACACCCATGAATCCATTTTGACTAGTTTTGGCGTGACGTCTGAACGTACGATGTATCTTGCTCGCATAAATCAAAAACGTTTAGCTGTAGAATGTTGGAATTTTGGATTTAGGGCTGTTGTAACATCTAATTGTGCTTATCCAAAAAATCTGGATTTTGAATTTTTCCTTAACTGCAGTAATAAACCCTTATTGAGAGCTTTTCAACGATATATCATAAGTAGTACTTATTTTAATTGGTTTCAGAGTTATAGCCATATAAAATTTTAATCAATGAAATACTTGGATCTTACAAGGAGAAGGCACTTCGAATTGAATCAGACGTAATCTCCCTTTTTTTAACTTTTTTTTTTTAATTTATATATATTGATTTATTAATAATTAACCTCCGATTGTAAAAAAAAAATTACGATAAATAATAATTCAATAATAATCATTAAAAAAAAATATAAAAAATATCAGAAATTTTTAATGAAATAAAATTTTAAATACTTTTAAAAACCTGTATATGAATCTAATAGGCGTACAAGGAAATCATGTAGTGACCATGTCAGAATTTTTTAAACGTTTTTTAGTCAAGTAACGGAGGCAGGTGCAGCCAGTCGCTTTGCACATACAACTTTGGTTGAGCCGTCAAGCTGTACACCTGGTATCCCCTTGAAAAGTCATAATTAAAAAAACCTGAAAAAGATTTTTAAATACTAAAGAGTATTTGCAAGCCCCAATCTATTGAATATCTCGTTTACTATAGTCGGAAAAGGGGAAAACTTTATAACATTGTTCAAATATTTTTTACCTTACTCCATCTCTTTCAAATTACAGAAACTCTAGAAATTGGTTTTTGAATATTTATATGAAAATTACACACACCAAAAATCAAGTTGATATCTTCATTCGTTACCGAGAAATTAAAAAAAAAATAGCCGGGTTTAAAAAAAATTCAAAACGCATTTTAATCCTTTAAACTAGGAATTTCAAAAAAAATTCGAAATTAGTTTTTAGATATTCACATGAAGACTACACACATCAAAAATCAGGTTGACAGTTTAATTTATTATCAAGAAATTTAAAAAATTGTTAAACTTGATTGTTACTCCAATTTAACCCTTTAAACTCAGAATTTCAAAAAAAATCCTTTCTTAGTATGCACTTAAACCGTAAGAAGAACGTATAAACATATTTTCATCAATTTATCTTCAGTAGTTTTTGCTGTACGTTGATGAATCAGTCAGTCAGGAAAAAAAGGTTTATAGGTACACATTAACGAAGAATTCATGTAGTTTTATTCTATACATAACTTCTATTTATGAAGATACCACGTCATGGAACGTTAAAAATGTTGAATATTTATGAATTAATTACCAGTATATGTCCTTTATTAACATAATCAAAAATTTCTCGTACAGTACGTTCCAGATAAATACAAATTTATTTTATTGTTAATGTAAGACAAAATTTATTCTTAAGGTAAATTTGGAATGTGAAATATATGATGTTAAATTATCTCGCATAAGTTTTTGATAAAAACGAAAAATTATTGAACTAATTTATTAAGTAAATTTCCTTTTGTGATATTTTTAATAGTATTTCACATTTTGAATTAAAAATATTAAAGTAAAAAAAGCTTTATTCTTTTAAACAACAAAAGATTTTTTTTTTTTTTTTTAATTAATCCAAAGAACTTTGTTTCAAACAATTTAAGTATATTATAAATGAGCTGAAAAAAAATAATAGAAACACAGAGAAAATTAAAATCTAATTTTTATCTTACCTTTAACAGATTTAACGTACTATTAAACTGAATTAAAAATGAATTGACATATACTAAGTTATGATCTAAAAAACTATGAGCAAATCAAATAAAACTCGAATAAAATCCTATACAGTAATTCACACGATACCTTTGTATAAGTAATTGAGTACTTTAACGGTAAATTACATTAAGATTTATATCTAGCGATAAATAATTACTCGTGATACTCAAGAAATGATATCCTTGCACTATAAAACAACTAACTGTATTTATAATTCTAATTTTAACGATAACGATTTATGCAACGCAATGCTATTATTCAACGCCTTAACTTAATCGAAATGCTATTTTAAATTTGTCTGTCAAATTCAGGGTCAAATGTCATAGATTGGAAGACATTAAGACATTAAAAAAATATTAAATAATGCTTACTTTTTAAATAAATGTACAATAACTATTAAAAATAAACAAAGAATTGAAAATTAAAAAGAGAATAAACGTAGTTAAGTAGAAAACATATAAGAACCACCCGTTAGAATAATCGCATATATCATTGTAAAACAAACACTACAGTTAGATCGTTAAAGATTAACTAATCATAAAAAAAGAAGAAACATTCTTTATAAGGACAACTCCCTCACTTCCCCTTACATCAAAAATCAACTTCTTCTTTGTTTAAATTAATTATTACTCCTTTAATTTCATTTTAAATATAATTTACAGTTATTTCTATAAATGGTTAGCCTACATAAAAGGAGACTTTTAATTTGTTTGCCATCAGCTATACTGGTTGTTTATCAATTCCAGTCTAATTATCAATAACATGAAGCGTAATAATCTGCAGTGGTTTTGTACGTCTAGTAATAGACAACACCGAATGAATTTTAATACTATATATAATTCTTATAAAAAAATAAATTATAAGTAAAACAAATATTTTTAAAAAAACCCGACTGCTAATTGTACATACGAGTATATATCTAGAATAATTATGAAAAACGAACAAAAAATGTTTTTCTTTCTTTTATTAAAGGAATGTTTTTAGGGTACAGTCAGGGATGTGAAATTTAATACTACTTCAACATTTTCAACATTGCAATCAAGTGCCTGTGTAGGCTATATGAAATGACTAATGGCCTCTGTTAAGACTAAAAAGGCACCCGACTACAAATAAAATGTAAAAGTAATATTAAATTTCACATCCCTGACTGTATCCTGAAAAAATACCTCTAAGAAAAGAAAGAAAAACTTGTATAACTATTTTTTGTTTGTTTTTTATAACTATTCTAGGTAGATCTATACAATTAGTAGTAGCTTTTTTTGGTTATTATACTTTTACCATTAATATACTAATCATCTAGATATTTGTATAAGTGTTTATTGTATTTAGAAATGTGGAACATTAGTGATGTATACCATTGTTTCCTTTTGTTGATGACATCTCCTGTATGTGCCATTTGTGACGGATGGGTACCGATCATGAATTCTTTATAATTTCGGGTTGTTATGATTTGGTCAAGAGTGTCACTAATAATTATTAAACTTGTTTTTAATTTATTATTGATAAGTTAATTATAAATACATTCTGCAGTACTGATTCAATCCTATTTATAAGTGTATTATATCAGTCTAAATGTGTATTTTATTATTTATGTCAAAATGTATTTTGCTTTGTTTTCCATTCAGTAAATTAATAAATTTTTTTAATAATATTTTCTTTTCGATATGCTTGCGCCCCCCATTTAATGTTAACACGTCCCTAGGAGGGCGCGCCCCACAGGTCGAAAAACTCTGCTCTAAAGCTCTAGGCTTTACTCTAAACGAACAAGGGACAAAATTGCACACAGAACTTGTAAAATTTGCTACAAGATAATAAACGGTTTAGGATGGTTTTTTTATAGTTAAAATTAAACATGGTCTTTCCTAGATATTTGTTCACTGTTTCTTAGTTCGAGCAGTTGATACCGCATCAGAGAACGAATATAATAATTCTTTTAATAAACGTTTTAATAAATGTATTTAAAATTTCATTGGTTTAAATTGAAACTTATAAGATAAAGAAAGAGCTTTAGATGCTTTGTGAGTTTCACGAATCGATATCCAGAAATTGCACAAAACTTTTACAACTTCTCCTAATCGAATCGTAGATAGCAAATCAAAATATTTCCTTATCTGTTGGTTATATTTTGAATTTCTTGTCCTAACTCAGTTTTACAATTCTGCACTAGTTTATTTTAGAACTAAAATGTAAAAATTTAATTTGTTTGATAAATAGGAATAACGTATAGTTTATACCAAAAATAGATTCATAAATTTTTATTTATGAACCTACATTCATTTTTATGAATTAATTTGACGAGGTTTAGTCTTAAGAAAAATTAAGTATTTGAACGTTATATTTACATTTACCCTAATTATTAGTTTTTTTTTTTTTTTAGTCTGATAAACACAAGTTTTATTATAAAAAATCATTTTTTTAAAGAAATTATTTACATTATCTTATTTTGTAATTAAACCATATTTTTTTAAATAATGAAGTTAAACAATAACAATATCTATTTTAATTCTAATAATAGTGAATTATATTTATTTAATTGCAGATGAATTAAAAAAAATTGTTTTATGTACACACACTGTCATAGAATCTACAACAGACATTTCTTTTTAACTGCCGATACATCTGTTGCATCATTGTTTTACTTTTAATTATGTGAAGTTCACATTTAGACCTGTACTAATGAAACTGATAATTGGTAAATGTAGTATAACATTATTTATTATGGAAAAATAAAATGTAATTTTATTATACTATACGTAGTAAGGTTATAATTTAAATTGTTTTAAAATTTATGTACTTTATTACGTATAATTTTATTCAGTAGCAGAACATTTAAAAATTCTTTTACAACATGATACGGTTGGAAAGAAGAATATTGCTATAGCTTTTATAATTTTATATCACTGCACAGCAGCCGTACAATGTATTACGAGTGCAAGTGATTTCTATCTATAACAACCGTTTTATTTCCAACTAAAGACCGCTTTTATAATTTATATTACTGAATATTCTCTGTTCTGCTATTTATGAATTCTCCATTAAATATATATACATTTTTTTTTGTAACAGGAAAATAACTACAAGCACTTAAGAGAATATATATTTATATAAAATTGTATTTTATTTATTTCTGTTGCATAACTAATTGTTGACTTTAGGTTGAATTAAGAATAGGGAGTTTTTAGTTCAACCTGTTTTATAAAAAGAAAAATATATTTTTATTATCACAAAACACGATTTTGTTTTTACGTGAAGTTATATCATTAATTACGTATAAATAATAATTTTTGACACTGGTCACAATAAACACTCCGTGGAAAACACAGATACAGACAACACTTCACACACACACAACTATGTCACACACTACTACTACTATTGTGTGACTATAAGTCACACAAGACTATATCAACAAAAACCTATTATACACTTGGTTACAGGACGTCAGCTTTTCCCGAAACATAAGGTTTCCTACTTGCCAACCAAGCCTGTCTTGCAGAGCAAAGTTTTTTGAAGCAAGGTTTAATATTAGAAATAGACACTCTTGAGTTCTTTTTCTATATTTAGCCGAGATCTATATTTTGTCTTCAAAGCAGCCACCGTAGAAAATCCGGTTACGCAAATGTAGGAAGTTGAAAATGTTAATAGTATACGAAATTCTCTTGTTTTCAGTGCAGAAAACTCATCATCCAACCCTGCCCCTATCCAAAGAGTGATTTATTACTAAATTGCCTTTTGATTTCGCCACTTGCCGTGAAGTTTATGAACATTTCTTCTAGTTGAGAAGCGTTCGTGAGTATTTTGAAATTGATCCCTAACCCAATCGTAACTTGCTACCAAATTATCTTCAGTAAAAAAATACTTTTTAAAATTCTTTGCCAGCATAGCTAAATGATTTTCAATGGTTACAAAAACAACTTTCACATGTTGTTCTTCAGCCTTGCAAGTTTTAACACATTCATCCACAATTGCAAACATTTTTAGATTTTTTTGCTTTAACTTTTGCTCCAAAATTCCAATTTTCTACATTAACATACCATTCGCATCCAACATATGTGTATTTGCTCCTTGGAGTCGAAGATTCAAGGTATTTAATTTCTTATGTCGATCACGTAGGTTAATTCCATCACAAATAAACCATCTCGAAACGTCTCAGCTTCCGGTCAGTTTTCGTCTTCTAGAAGAATGGCGATTTCATCTTTAAAATCACAAACACGTTGCAAAAATTTTCCACGTGATAACCATTTTGCCTCGCAATAAAATAGTAACGCTCAATGTACTGTACCCATGTCTTTACGAAGTGCAGAAAAGATTCTCGATTTTAGGGGTCTCATTTTTATATAATTTACTACGGTTACAACAGTCGTTAGCAAAATATTCAGACCAGTACTCATTTCGTTGGAAGCCACAGCTTCTCTAAGAATCATGTAATGTGTCTAGATACAGTATGGAAAATTTTGTTTCACAAGTGCTTTTATACTTTGGAATCTTCCAGACATTGAACGAGCACCATCGATACATATTCCGATGCAATTTTTCCACTCTATAGTTGCCTCGTTTAAAAAATCATTTAAAATAGCAAATAATACGATTGCTGTTGCTTTGGGTTCTAATGGTTTGCAGAAAAGTAGTTCTTCTACTGCTGACATACCATCACAAACACTTACATAGGTAGTGAAATCAGCATATTTATTGCTATCTGTTATCTCATCAAGCTGAATTGAAAACAATTTGTCACGCAACTTCCCGAAAATCACCAATTCGACGGGCAAAAGTGTCATTTGATAGAGGTAAGGACTGCAGTTAGTTGGAAAAATTATCTCCAAACATAGTTTCTACAATCTCAATTGCAGCTGGCAAAATAAGCCCTTCACCAATGGTGTGAGGCTTTATACATCTGACTATTTTATAAGAAACTCTATAAGGGACAAGTAAAGTTTTTTCATTCACAAAGTTTTTTTAAAAATGATGTTTGCTTTTCATATGATTTTAATTTTAATTCAAAGAATTTTCGGGGTTTGTATACTCACAACCTATGCGACGTTTCCAAACGTCGCATAGGTTTATTAGGTTTCATGCTATCTGCTCCCAAAATCTTTGAGAAAATGACGCACAGGTTCTTCTTCATTTATTTCACTAAACCCAAAAAAATCCAAATCCCAAAATTAACCCAAAATAAATAAGTAAACCCAAAATTTAAGTATCCTTGAAAATATTTTCTTGATTTTATTTTCGAAACCACGCTCGTTTGTGTACTTATTGATGCTTCACTATCGTCTAATGTTCACTTATGCCCGCTTAAAAAGTTATCCATGTTCTGTATAAATCTACTGCCGTGAATATTTAATACCGTGAATTGCAATTAACTCACAAATTACAACATACACATTCACAATAGATTCGACAGCGATAGAAGGATAGACTCGACTGAGGCTGGCTGGAGTTGAACGAGGTGGAGCATTTATACACGTTTGCGCAGACGGCCGCTCAATAGCGAGGCATCGATTCTGATTTTGTCAATGTAGGAGATCGATGTTGCCAAATATCAATAAATTTACTTATTCTTGGTAATCTGTAAGGTTTTTAATTAAGGTCGTAGAGTAGCTTTAGCGTCAAAATATCAAAACACATTATTACTGTATACATTGCTATTGTATGAGAGGGGGGCCCAATGAAAATTATTATTGAAAATTGGGTCACAAGTACTGAAAGGTTGAGAAACGCTGCTTTAGAGCTTATTATATCAACTTTAAATCCAAGATTTGTTGATTATAAGAACCTGACAACAGAATGGTGACCGAGGGAAATCCTTAGTGTTAAAATACGTATAATACGAATGTGCCTTTCAATATTTATTTGAAAAGTTTGAAATTCGAGTCCTGGTTAGGTTTTAAAATTTCAATACCTAATTTTGCAATTTAACAAAAATTTTCTCCCATATTCCCAAGCATTAGTTTCAAGCTATGATGAATTGAGAAATATCTTGAAGAGTTTTCCCTACCGAATAGATATAAAAAAAGGTAGTACATAAAATAAATTTTCACAAAAAAAAGGGCCTCGGACTTGTTGCTTTTCACTACTAATCGCAGTACGAATTTACGAGTACCTCCTACAAGAGCACGAATCATAGTTACTTTTTCTGAGATAATAATATTCAGTATACCAATGCAAAAGGTGAAAAAAGGAGATTGGATTTTAGATTCGTTTGACTTGGTATATTGATGTGTAGCAACATATTCAGTTCAATGAGAAAGGAAAATCGAGAGTAACCTATATCAAGTTCCCAACATCATAAACATATTTTGTTAATTCTTTGGGAATTAATCAACTCATTTCCTGTCCTTCATTATTGGAAGAATAACATAAACTGTTTTTCTTTCTTTTTTTTAAGTTAGAAAATGTACGAATATGAAAATTACAACAGCAGAAATATTGTGATATTCACGACAGAAACGTAAAATCTAAAAACTAATATCGTATCTTGCTTTCATTTAGAAAGTGGGGTTTGATATTTACGTCATTTTGCAGTAAATTTAAAGACATAATTATACAACCGATAGAAATCTAAGGTCTTAATTCAAATTGTTACATTAACTAAAATCATTCAGATGAGGCATTAGGTTTAGATGAGACGTTTAACTAACAATCTTAAAATTTGTGATCAATACTCACCCAGCAACCATACGAATGATGATTCGTACCTTATATTTTTGCAACAGCCTTTAGTGTATGAAGCTGCTTAGAAAATAGAAAAGAAATAAGTGTGTGTGTGTGTATATATATATATACATAATTTTTTTTATACTTTTATATATATATATATATATATATATATATATTTAATTAAATAAGACTGGGATAATGATTAATTTTACTAGCAAGAGTAGGAAAAAATGAGTTACTGGTAATTTTATTGAGCTAATAAATTATTCTTTATAAAATATTGTAGTTTTAAACTGTAATCTCGTCATGACCGTAAGTCTCACGATAAAACCCTAACCACAAATTGCAGATAACTGTTTTAAAGATAATAACGATGCATCTTTGGTTTGATTTATTAATAATCTTCACAATAAAAGAAAAAAAACTAAAAGAAAGTATTTCAATTATATTATTAAATACGTGTAATACATCGTTTAAAACTATTTATTTTAAAATCAAGTTGCATCCTTAAAATAACGAATTAAAAATAATCTAACACTAAAATTGCAACACATATTATTGCTCTGCCCAAAAGCAGAACATATTTCGTTTTCCATACATAGATATTATTTTATAATATAGTACACCACACCTGGTTTTTGTTTTTTTTATGAGATAGCAGGAATCAACAATTATGGCCATTAGCTCGGTGGAAATTGGTAACGTATGAAAAGATGCCAAGCCTGACCGGGATTCGAATCTGGGACTTTCTCACGAAATGCCCAGACGCTATCTACTCTACCACAAAGTGGCACACCTGTTTTAGTTTAAATAATTATTAATTTTAAAAAGAATCAAAATTAAATGAAAATAAAGATTTTTGTGATACAAGAAACAGAATTTTATACACGCATGGTTTATCATTTTTCTAACAAGTTTTAACAGATCACGCATCAATGATTTTAATACATGAACGATACTGCTGTATAAAAAAATAATCCTGATGTTCAAAGTATAAGATTAAGATAAGATATAGACAGAATAATTTTTTTTTTTTCATTATTAACGGTAACTACATTTATTTAATCATACATAATACCTATAGTGCAATAAAATAGGTTATGAACCATACCGGTATATACAACATCGGAACATCAAATCAGCATCACGATGAGGGAATAAAATTAATAATAAGTAAGATAGTGATAAATGATGAGAAACGTTGCAATAATCGAGCACCATACTCACAAACACAGGTACGAGGAAGTTTAATATTATGCTTGTATTAGTAGGCAACAACCGTGTGAGCGTGCGAAGGCGTTACCTATTATAATAACGACCATACTGTGCCACATATTTCAATAACCCTAATGTATTCTTTTCTGCGTAGACGAAACGCGCGCGCACACGCATATACACATAAAAATACATAATGATATACAATTAGTGGCCACTGTAAATTACATTTTAAGAAGTTAATCAACTTAAACGTCTATTGTTCATAACTAAACGTAACTCTTTTTCTTTATTCTGACGGAGTAATATTAAAATAGACCAACACAAAAAAGGTGAACAGTCAGGGGCTAAGTACCCAATCAAAATGAAGATATAAATACCCTTTACTTTTTTTTTTAGTAGTATGAACTGTTATCGTATAAATCTTTTTGGAAAAAAATTGCCATAATTTACCATCATATAAACAAAATTTAGGTGATCTCATGAAAGTAAATGTACGAAAAATCGTGATCAATTTTTCAACACTTTTTTAATTTTATTTTCATTATTCTATTAAACTACAAAAAGGATCGGTTATTTTACGAACTATGGAAAAGTTTTACCATAAGAATAATAACAAACAAAAATTAATTAGTAAAGACTATAGTCTTTACTCATTACTCATAATTCCTGTGACCAAAATTTAATTTAAACAATTATTCTTCTAAAATTAAAAAAAAAAAACTAAATATTGTATATGTATAAATATAGATCTATATAACTTTATTATGCAAATAACGTCCGAAATGAAGAAAATAATTCCAACCAAAACAATTTTTTTTGCTTTACGTTTTATAAATCTAATAAATTTTTTAGATTCCTGGGCAAGAAGGTAAATAGGATCTCTTACAACCTAATGATTTTAAACACCTCATGCAGTAGCATAATGGAAGATTTACGTTAAAGAAAGAAAACAATACTAATGGATGAACCCAGGTTTAATTAATTGGTTACTAAATATCACCAAAAATAAACAACGCTGAGTGCAATTTTGACTGCAAGGTATATGCATTAATCAATTAGCAGTTAATGCCAATTAAAATCTATTAAAAAAATTATTTTAAGACTTAAGAATATTTCCTCCTATTAAGAAAAGTTTGAAAAATCTTTAAAAAAATACTAGTTCTGAAATTTGTTTTAAAAATTTCTTTTATTTTATTTTTAGAACAGATTGTACTATTTCAGCAGTATTTAAATGTAACTGATTTTTATGTAAATTCTTTATTAATTAAAAAAAAAAAAAACCATAAAAAATTTGGTAAATATCAATATATCATTTTACTATGTAAGTGTTATGAGACAAAAAGAAATACAAAAGATTTTACACATTGTTTCGAAAGGTATTTGTAGTTTTTTATGGATAATAAAAAATTAATTGACATTATTTAAGTTTTTAACTTTTCATGTTAATAATCATTAAAATATATAGATAATTTAAAAAAAAATTAAAACCGATTAATAATGATTATAAGAGGGATTAGCTATATTTTTAATATGATCAAAATTCACGCGTATGTATGTACTATATGAAGCAATGAGGAAACGCAACATGTGTTCACACACGTACAATGTAATTCTACAACCCTAAAAGTAAAGTTGTAGGGGTTATTATAAAAAAAGGGCTGATCTTTTAACTAGACTATTCAACTGAATAGTATACAATATAGTACTGTAGACTGCAATGTGGCTAAAAGGATGGGGTGTAATGTTGACACCATACTACTCAATATTTTGAAATATAGGGTAACTTACACACAACACAAATACACATAAACGACCGTACACTTGTTAACTCATAAAAAAAAATCTATACGGTTTCTATCATTTTTATCTCTTATCTTATTTTAAATAAAGCAAGTTTTAATTAACAGTTCACTGAATTGTATATTTCGGAGTATATAAAACTGTTCTATATACATGAATATTTCAACGTGCTTTATTATGCTTCTTTTTTCTTTTTTTTTGAAAAAAGCAGTTGAATTATAATAAAATATAATCAGATTATTCTACATTCATTTGCAATAAATAAATTCGATCACAACATCAACGTGAAATAAAATACAAAATCATTAGAACCATCCAAACACTATATTTCAAATCCCAAATTAACCTTACATAAATCTTATAAAATTACAATGGCTAATATCAGTACAGATAAATAGTAGAGAACTTTTGATGATCTACAGAGAGAAATTGAAAACGAAATCTGACATTAAATTCATCAGAGATTTACTTTTAAAATCATATTATTGGGGGCAATTTGTCAAGTAAGTTTATTATTAATGGACATTTATTGTGAACAATTGAGTTTGATGAAAATATTTCTTTACAAAATTTATTTTTCATAAGTTTAAGTTTTACTTTATTATTTACAGTTATGGCAGTATTAAATTCAAATAAGAGGAACAAGTTCAATAAATGATCTCTTAAAGCTAAGTACAAATTTTAACCAAACCATTTAAAATTAATATAAGCGTAGTAATTTTAATTTCTTCTAACATGAAGTTCTGGATAAAATGCTAACAAACAGTTCTGTCTGATACTATCAAATGCTCCAAAATTCCGAGATAAACGAAACTGTTCCTTTAGGAACCTGTAACTCTTTTCTAATGGCTCTTTAACTTATGAAGGAAAATCATTTTTTTAAACTGCAGTACAGTTGATGAATTACACGGTGTTTCTATTTTAGAAAAAAAATAGAGTTTCCCAAACTTTTGAGTAATTGTGGGTGGAATGGGGGTACACTGTTTCGAAGAATAATCTTGAGTATGAATTTGCTTCCCCGAACTGCGGTTTTTTGGAGGGTAGGTAACCCTTACTATCCATTCATTCTGTTTACCCTTTGTTCCTTTTTTCCGCATTTTTGATTCCCTGAGTCTGCCCCTGCTCAGTCCATGCCGTATCTTCAGAACTAGTGTATCCTAGGTATGATTTACTAGGAGAAGGGTGTTGGACTCGGGAAATATTTTCTCTTCATTTGGTGAACAAGTCTAATAAATGAGTGTTTATCGCATAAAGCCGAATATCCTAACCCCTTCTAGAGTGTAACCCCATACGTTTTTAATTCTAAATTAGGTTAATAAAATGTAAAACAAAATCAGAGTGAATTTATTCAATAGAATAAATAGTTTTCGTATTCAGAGTGCAAAAGAAGCTATTTTTTGAGTTTTAAATCTTTAGAACGTGAATAAAAATGTGTAATTAAAAATATCTGAAATTATCCCAATGTATTTATTTCAGTGGGAATATTTTGTTTAAAGCACGTTTTAGGCCAGTGTATCCTTGCAATGGACAAGAAAAACTGCCAAATTATAATGGGACTAAAATCTATTGTAAGGTATTATTATCTATTATCCTAATGTAAAATAAACGGTTATCATTAAACACAAGTAGTTGTAACAACAGATGCTCTGTGATGTAAGACCGAAGTTTAATCCTTGTTACTTTATTTGGACATGAATGTCTACGTTACTGATGATCCTTTACCGTGGTAGTTCAATTAATAGCATTGGTAAACAGCCAACGGTTTCTTTTATAATTGAAAAAATAACCTTTATTGCGACAGATATAATATTACCAAAATATCAGTCCTGCCATAAATTTTATTTATTCATATTAGACGAAGATTAAAAGTAAAAGAGTGGGCAATAATTTACTAATATAAACACTAAATGTAAGAGGATATCTGATAAATAATATATTGTACTTTTGTAAAATATAAAATGTTTTAAAAATCACGTTTAACATCATACTTTACTAATATAAATACCGAATAAAGTTTTTTTTTTATCACTTTAAATATAAGTCAATATTTTAAAAGTATTGATTATATAATAATGATATGTTATTCAATCAAATTTGGCCTTTCACCAGTTAATTCAGCTTATTATTTTTATTGCCATATTATTACAATATACACTATTAAAAAATAGAAGTTAATAAATTAAAAAAAAAAAAATGCCAGTAGCTATGTAAAGTAAAATTAAAAGATTACTTCAATTTATTTAAATCCAAAAAATTATTCACGCTACCTATTTAACAGGTTATGTGCTACAAGGCACATATTTTCCCTTATTACACATGGCCGTCTACTTTTATAAAGCACGCAAACGGTATTTACTTAAAATAATATTTATCATTTCTCAGGACTCAGCAGATCTTTTTTTTCTTGTTCTTTTCTTTCCTTTTAAGATTCATAATAAATTGAACTTATTAAGGACTAATTATTTTGTTATTTATTACAGTTCTAAAGTACTCAAGTTACAGAATCTTATTCTAAGAAAAGCGCTGTTTATGAAAACTATTCTTAAAATTCCCATCGGCTAGTTAATATAGCGGTCAACTTGTCGGTTTCTAAATCAACTGCTGTCGGGTTCAATTTCCCTCAAGGGAATGAAATTTTTTGATTTATCCATTTGGATTGCCCAGCAGAAATAAGAACATAAAAAAACCGTAAAAATTATGTAAAAGTAGAATCATCGTGGTTTTTATATTTTACTATTTCTTGCAGATAGTTTTTAATCGTTTGCAACTATTTTTGCTACTCTCTGCTTTTTTAATATTTTTTAAGGTATTAAAATAAACCTACTTGACCACTGTGTCTAAGTTCGTCCACAATTCATAAAAAAAAAAAAAAAAAATTGAAAATGGCTTGATATGTTACACGAAGAAAGTTCTATTAAACACTGCAATAAGACTGGTGAGTATTGAGTGACACCTTATTTATCTACGACTAACTCGATTTACCTAAATAGAAATATTCACAAAACAGTAGAAATATATTTTTTAAATGTATACTTTATTATCTGTTAATTATTTAAAAATTAAAAACATTTTATTACAGTTAAAATAACTCCCAAGATAAGAACTGAATTCGAGATATGATGAAAATATTCCTTATTTACTTCAATAAAATAAAAATAATAAAAAAAAATTTACGAGTTGAAGATTAGTTGGAATTGAAAATTACTTAATAATTTTAGTACTGGTTTTTTATTATGTAACACATTATTAAATTATATATATATATAAAGAATACAAAGGACAAGTGGAATAAATGTATGTTTTATTTAACATAATTAGTTGGAACGGCATTTTTCGATTATAAATTTCCACAATATCTTTTTTTCCAGTTTCCACATTGAAAAGATACCACTTATTTCAAGTAAATTTAAACAGTATCTTTTAATAAGATAATGGAACCGGAAAACACTACCTAACAATTAATTTATTTTATATATATATATATATATATTTTTTTTTTTAAATTAGTTTACTTCATATTACTCCTCTTCTGTCACAGGTAATCTTGATGATTGATGAATTTTAACTCCCGAATTAACTAAATTACATAGAAGCTCATTGATTATTATTTCAAGTAAGAGTTATCATTTTAATAATAGTCTAAAATTAACGTGGTTTAAAACCTCCTGCAACACTAAAAATCAATTGAAGCTCAAGTATGCTGATAAAAACTCGTAGATTTCATTAATAAGATACAAAAATTGATATACACTACTTGTATGAGGATGAAAATTCGTTTTATTGATTTAGATATTTATAATTTTTATTTTAAAGCAATTTTAAGAACTTAAAACGCAGATAAAACTGTTTTAGTAAACTTACACCAGTATTATTTTAATTGTATTAAAATACTGCAACTGTTATGATGGGCAAATTACAAGTATAACTTAGTTAATTTAATTAACAAGTAAATCACTTAACCTATTTATTTCATTACATCTTCATGTAATTAGATTATTTATGAAACGAAGTTAAAATTTCTACCGAAGTTAAAATTTCTACTCTCAATTTAATTTACCGCATAACAAAATCATCGGAAAAAAGACACGTGCATTCGCACACATATTTATTTGTAAATATTATTATGATTTTTAAATTTAAAAACCGGTCCAAATAAGGAAAACATTATTTATTATAAACTTGCCACGTAACGGTTATATATTGTGTTAGGTCAAATCTTTGAACAATACTGAAGACTAACATCTCTTATAACCGTGAAAGAAACGCCATCGAGTTTAAAAAGGATGAATCGTAAATTGAAAGAGATGATGCAGGGTCTATGACCCAAAATATAGAAAGAAGAGGACAGAGAAAGAGCAAGCGAAAAAGAACGAGCGGAAAGAGTCATCTGTCTTTGTTCAATGCGATTATACCATGTGGGATCATGTCTTGTAGGCGGGGAAAGGATGGGATGTCCAGACAAATTTAATGACAAATTGAAAGAGAAAAACCTTTTACAATTGGATCGTCCAGCTGCGGACTCGCAGAATTTTGAATCAACTTTTGTAAGGGTGATCACCCCCTACAAATATCAGTCTTTGTTTAAAGGACCACTGTTCGTATTCGACCCTCCTTTTTGAATGCGTAGGGATTATACACGTAATCGTAACATAGTCTAAATATAAACCGCGTTATCGCTGACACACATACCGTTCATTAGTAGTTGTTTCTTTCAATAAATCCTGTACATTCAACTGAACTTTCCCTGCTACATACGATGAACTAGGACAATACGTTATTTCAGCTATATCTAATTAAACGTGAACTGTTCACTCAGTTCATACAATTAAAGGGATTCATTATACGTTAATAATTAAGCTTACGGAACTACACAACTCATCCGTGAATGCAGACGTTATATTTCCACGGTGATGAAAGTTTTTTACCGAGTAGCTTACATGATATAACATTTAAAAAAATGTTGCTATCAAACAGTTGTATTTTAAGATTTGTAAGCCTTTTTAATTGACTTCAAAAACGACCCGTATTAAGTTTCTTTCAGATAAAAATCAGTAGAAGATTTTTTAAAAGAAAAAAACTACATGTAGACGTAGATTATTTTAAGATTTTTCTTTATTTGTTGTTTAAATTACGTACTATTGGATTATTGTAAAATCCATATATTCATTTCTAACTACGTTATTATCTTTCAACTTCTAATGATATTTTGAATCTTTGACGATTCAATTCATATTGGCATTCATTTACAATTTTCTAATCTTTCATGAGAAGTATGTTTCTCATCAATTTTTTTTGTTTTTCATCCATTGTCTTTTATAAATTTTACGATAATCATCGTCAAATTCTAACTCAGAGGAAGTTTCCGTATTTAAATTTTAATAGATTTTTTAATATTTGCAAACTGTCCTGTAATAAACATTACTCTTAAAATAATTTCAATATATTGAAATACGTATAATATAAATTTAATATAAATAAATTTAATTTAATATAAATACGTATAATGTATAGAGTTTGATTTTATTATTTTGTAATTAGTTGAATAATATCATTATTGTATATTAAGGTTACATAAATCTTTAAGGGATTATTTTTATGTTTTAAAATTCCCTTGGGTCATGTGACTATTATTTGGTGGCCGATCAAATGGTACTCATTTATTTTTTTAATGAAAATTTGTAGTTTCTTATGACGTTGGTTCCTTTCCAGTATTTTTTACAATTAAAAAGTTACATATTTTTTAAAATTTAAATAATTTTTTTTAAATTCTGTTGGTGGCACAAATGAGTTTGAAAATTTTTATTTATTATGGAAAAAATTGAAATATTTGGTTAGAAGTATTAATGAATAAGAACTTATAAAAATAATTCTGTAAAACGTTTTTAATGAAAGTTTAAATAAATCTCTATTGCCGCCCTACTAATGTACTTTATTAATCATATGTTTTAGCCGTTTTATGGCATTTTTTCAATTATTAAAAAGTGGTTTTTCCGCCATTTTCAGATCTTAAATTTAATTTAAAAAAATGATATTTAAATATTTTATGCATTTTAGCAAACTTACATTAGTAAGGTAGTTCAACTACCGAGTTGAACCAACTTGGTTGTTTACACCGTTATTGATTATTACAAAATTTTACTTTTGGCGACCATTTTGAGGTGAAACGGACGGCCGATCGCGGCCATTCGTGTATTTTTGTAATCCTCTAAGGACGCTTAATCCGAATCCAAAATTAAAATCTGAAACAACTGTTTTGCTAAAATGAATAAATAGGAAAATACTGTGCTAAATCTAAGTTTTAGAAATAATTATTTTTTTATAAATTTTTAACTTTATATATACAAACTCAAGAGAATTTTAAGTGAAACGGTTTTTTTTATTTCGTTCAGAAATAACAATTTTTTTTAAATATACCACATTCCGATGTTCTTAATGAACGCAACTTTTTACCTAACAACACCAGATAAGAAGTAATTAAAATTTATCCGTATTTATTTTACCTTTATCCTTGTTTTACTTCCTTTTTTTCTTGTTTCACAAGTTATATTTCTATCTTTGAAATAAATTCTTTTAAAAAATTTTTACCTACGGTTACATAAAAACAAATTAACAATTTTGACAAATTATTCATCTCTACTCTTATCCTTCAAAAATATTTGTGCACAATAGTATTTTAAACAGATGAAAATTAGTTTTTAAACCTGAATAGGCCTACCTAACCCTCATGTCAAAGCCTGTAACATATTCCATTATATAAGGATGAAATAGGAAAGATTCATTTTAAATCTTTAAACTATATTTTTAAGGATTATTGCTTCTCAGTAGGGGCAATGACAGCATATTACACAACCATCTTGTTACACACACTGTTTGAAAAATGTTTTCTTCCGCGTATCATAAATTTGCCTTGCCTGAACACGACTGCTTTTTTTCTGTTTTATTGAAGGAAGAACTACGGATGTCTACAAAATATTTCTCTTGAAATATATAATTAAAAAGTTCTTGTTGTATCATATTTATCCTAATTTTGTGATAATTACTGCTAACTAAAAAAAAATCTTTGACAAGAACTCTCAAGTTTCACGATTTGTTTTCCATGCCAATAAAATTAAAATAATTTTAAGATCTTATAAAAATAATATCAAAAATTTATTAATAAGAATAAAGATTTAATCAAGTAAATAACGGATTTTTTGTTTATTTGTTAAGAAAGAAACTCATTTACATAAAAACTGAATTCACTAGTAAATAATAATAAAAATAACCAGGAATTGATACTAAAAAAATTCTTAACGAAAAAAAATATGACCCATTTAAAACAGCTTTAAAATATATAGTAATTTGTTATGACCGAAGTTTAAATAATATCATTAATAGTATTCCTTAAATAAAAAGTAGTAATGCGGTTTAAATAAAACATGATTTTGTGGTAACTAATCTTTTCTCATGAAAATAATATTTCTTTATTACCCTAATAGCATATATATATATATATATATATATATATATATATATATATATATATATATATATATTTACATAATGTACTAAAAAAAAAATTAAAAATAAAAACAACGTAAGAATTACCTTTATTATGGAATAAAGATATTATAATTATATATTTAAATTTTGTATTTTTAATATTTTATATTTATCTTTAATTATTATCAATATAATAAATATTATGAAATTTCTTTATTGTACCATTATTTCAGTTTTATTTTTATTACCTGTTTATTTAGATAAAAGACAAGGATATTATTCATAAAGAGATATTAATAGTATATAACAATCAACTGAGTTATACATTTATGTTGCCATCTTTTATTCGGATAAACCGTTAGAATAGCTACGTTTTTCGTGCGGATATTAAAAGAGAAAATACCTTGAAGGTAGGTAAAAATCATAGACTATTCCTTTTACTGATTTCAATCTTTTGTTAAAATATTCTTTACGGTAAGTTATGTAAAGTAAATGGGATAAAATAATGGAGAGAATAATAAAAAGACAGAGTAGTTTGAAAAAGTAGAAGACTAATTAAAAGATTTGTACTCGAATAAGAAAACAAACATCACAATAGGGGATGCACTAACAGGGTGATTTGTGCCTAGGATCTCCATTCTAATCTTGTAAAATACTGTGTTTAAAATAAGATACAAAATGCTCTAGGATAGAATAAAGGATGAAAGAAAATAACTGTAAGGGTTAAGGTTCAAAGACAACATATTTTTTTGGGAAATGAAACTCGGAATAATCAACAGATTATTTTAAAATTAGATCCAATGAGGTAAAACCATAATTAAATATCTGTCATTGTACAATCTTTCCTTTTTATCAATCAATTCACTAAATGTAGGCTTACTACGTTTTTTCACAAGTTTATCTATTTTGCATATGAATCTAATTGAAAAAAAAACAAAAAAAAAAACAGTTACATCGTTTGACTGCATACCGGAAAAAACAAACTTCAGTTATTATTATTTTCAATAAAACTATGCTTTTAAAAGCACGTTCAAACGATCATATGCATGTTCGAACATGACGCTCTTAGTGAATATTATGCAAATTACAAGGAGCACGTTCATATCAAGTTGGAACCTGCAAATCGCTCATGTTTGTACACTTCCAAAACACATGTTCATACCCGTCGCTATCAAAGCAGTTAAATATTTTTAACTAGGTTTCATTGAGAAGAGGACGGGTGGTCGCGAAATATTCATTATATATTTTCTTTACTTATCGGGGGTTGTGGAGCTTCCTTTTTCCTGTTTAGCCTCCGGGAATTACCGTCAGGTATTACATCAGAGGATGAATGAGGATGATATGTAAGTGAAGTGCAGACTTGTAAAGTCTCAGGTCGACCATTTCTGAGATGTGTGGTTAATTGAAACCCAACCACCAAAGAATACCGGTATTCACGATCTAGTACTCAAATTCGTATAAAAGTAACTGCGTTTACCAGAACTTGAACACTGGAATTCTCGACTTCCAAATCAGCTGATTTGCGAAGACGCGTTTACCACTAGACCAACCCAGTGGGTTGGGGGATGTGAAACTAAAACCTTTGAGAATCATTGACGTAAAGTTATGATGGCACTCAAGAGTTGCTGATAACAAAAGGGCAAATTTTTTGACCAAGAAGGAAACTATATTCCGTAAACTGGCCATGAATCTGGTTGAGAATTCGCAAAATTTTAACTTTTTTTTGGAGGGGGTTCTGGGCGAAAAACTCTTCCGCGTTATCATCTCCCGGATACGACATATTTGTTGTAATAAACAAAGATACATCACATTATATAATTCAACGTAAAAAAAACAACCATCTACGTTAGAATTTGCATGAATAGAAGAAACTCAGTAAGGTAATTCAAATACTTGAATGTAAACTGACGGCCAAAAATTTTAACAAAAATACCAAAAATATAATGATTTGCAAAGAAATAAAAAAATATTAGAAAAGCCAACGTGTAATTAATATTTATAGGTTTTTCGTGAAGAAGCCTGGTAAAATTCTATATGATTCTTCGCTGGAATCAGAATAAATAAAGTTTTTAGTGTTCTTTTTTAAAATTGAATAGGAATATTTAGAACTTATTTAAAAACTGTAAGATTTTACAAGAAGACCTTATTTGTTAGTTATGTCGACGTGTAGTGAAACACTAGGTATTTTCTCCTAGCATATGAAAGGTTTATAACAAAATAAACGCGATTTTTTAATCGTTCACTTTCAGTTAAAGATCAAAACGTATAAGTGAGACTTAGGGTCTATTAATTGTAGAAATAAACTTTTAGACTTATGTTTACAACCTCAGCTCTAAAATTCAGCTTGTTTTTTTAATATTGTGGAGTTTTGGACAAAGACCCACTGTTTTCTATAAAATAAATCTAAAATCTACGATAAATAGATGTTTGGAGCTATACCATATTTTACATAGAGTCCTTATGAGAAGAAAAGAAAGCGCTATTTCAAATATTTAATTATTTGACATTTAATCCTAGAATGTGGGTTATTTTAAATGTTTACACTTTCTACTCTTATAGCAAATAAGCGATATTTTATTACGAATTAATAGATATCTAATTAGCTGAATATAACAGATCAACTAATTAAATACATTCATTATCATAATAATTAGCTTAATAATAAACAAACTTAAATCATGAAACAAATTTACTATAAAATTATTCTAGTTTTATTAACACAATATGAACAGCTGCATAAAATTAAAATTTACGGAGCGTTTTTTAACACAAACTTAAATAACTAATAAAAACCAGTGACTTGACATTTAATAAATTATCACGTTTAAACATTTTAATGGAGAAGTAATCTTCTAGTTAAACAGATAATTTAAATTCTTTTTTCTACTTTGATTATTTTATTCAATAATATATTATACTAGATAACTGAACCTATTAAATTTAATCATTTCTCATTCTTATTTAATAAATTAAGTTAATTTACTTACTAATTATTATTAGTGATATTTAGTAGATCTATGGTAATTACAACTCACACTTACAAAGTAAAGTTTTCCTGTCTCTATGTGTTTTTAAAATGTAGACCTACGGTACTTTATACTCTAATAAGTAGCCTAAGGGCTATGATAATTTCAAAGTGATGAATTACACACATTAAGTTCAATTAAAAAATGAAAAGTTATCTTTTCAAAATATTCAACTATTATTTACGAAAAATATTTGATCATTTTAGACACTCCTATTATACCTACTTATTCCATTAGTTTTCAATAAAAATGAGAATATATTAGTACGAGATTTAAAAAAAAAAATAACTAAATGACCTATTAGATTATTTATTGTCTAATTTAAAATGCTACAAAAGATAATGTTAAAAAGGATGGAGAAGTATTCTCACTACTCAGTAATTTAAGCGACATGGCACACCCATATTGAACTTTTAATTTTTGTTTACTCTTGGAAGGTATACTTATATCAGACTAAAAGAAGATAATGATGTGTAAATATCACATGTAGAACTACGGTGATACTAACAAAAATTAAAATAAAAGTAAAGGAGATGAGACAAAAAACGTCGAAATGAAATGAAAAAAAAAATACTAACCCGGATATGACAAGTTTATTATTTATTTTCCAACTATCTAGGTGGATTGGTAGCGAAAAGGGATAATCGCTATTATCCCTTTCATCAAGAAAATTTTGGGTTCAAATTTCGCTCAGGCTTGACATTTTTGACACCAAATCGAAAGTTCATCATCAATCATAAAGGCTGTATTGAATGGAAACTTCGGAAACGACAGAATACAAATTACTACAATCGGAAATAAATATTTTTAAGCGAATTCGAAATAATTGGTATTCAAATTGTGATAATGTGTAAAAATAGAAGAAGATTAACTAACTAAACTAAGTAGTATTTAAAAAAGAAACAGATAAAGATATTAACGTAAATTATATATGACGTTAAATGGAAGATTGACCTAAAGCAAGTATAGGACAAGAAGATGTTCAAGAAAATGTTTGGGATCATAAAAAAAGGGCAAATTATTGCTATTAATAGGAAGGTGAATGATAAATTGGTGGCGACGAGATAAATGAGCAAAAGGTGGAAGAAAGTGATGGAAAATACGCTGACAACAAATTTCCTGAAGATGCCTAACCTTTGAACAGAGCCTATTGACCGTAGTATGTTTTATCACATATTTAGCGAAAGAAAGGATCGATGAAGAAATATGATGTTCCAGTTGGACTTTCCTTCTTTGTGTTTACGTTTGGTTTTATTGTTATTTTGTTTTATGGTTTGCTAAACTGTTGACATATTTGTTTCATTTTGGTTACAGATTAGTTTGTTTTTCGTTAGTTATGTTTTTCTTTCTTTTTCCTGTTTAGCCTCCGGTAACTACCGTTTAGATAATTCTTCAGAGGATGAATGAGGATGATATGTATGAGTGTAAATGAAGTGTTAAGTCTTGTACATTCTCAGTTCGACCATTCCTGAGATGTGTGGTTAATTGAAACCCAACCACCAAAGAACACCGGTATCCACAACCTAGTATTCAAATCCATGTAAAAATATCTGGCTTTACTAGGACTTGAACGCTGTAACTCTAGACTTCCAAATCAGCTGATTAGGGAAGACGCGTTAACCACTAGACCAACCCGGTGGGTTAGTTAGTTATGTTTTGGGTTACTGTTACGTTACATGATTTATTGTTATGTTTTGTTAGTGTTTTTGTATTGTGTGTTACGATTCGTTGTGTGTCGAATTTATTTTTACCTTTCGGGTAGGTAGAGTTCAACCCATCGGGTTGGTCTAGTGTTGAACGCGTCTTCCCAAATCAGCTGATTTGGAAGTCGAGAGTTCCAGCGTTCAAGCTCTACTAAAGTCAATTATTTTTACACGGGTTTGAATACTAGATTGTGGATACCAGTGTTCTTTGGTGGTTGGGTTTCAATTAACCACACATCTCAGGAATGGTCGAACTGAGATTGAACAAGACCTCTGAAGTATTATCTGGAAGGTAATTACCGGAGACTAAACAGGAAAAAGAAAGGATAGGTACAGTTCAGTTCCTTCGTTCTTCGAAAGTCATTTAGTCTTGATTGAGACTTGGTTAGATGTGTTTTGTTTAAAATTAGTTATTAGTACACCGATGGGAATGTCGCTTGTGACATTCGCATCGGTGGCATCCTGGCTGAAGTTAGACTGAAAGATGTCATTGCCGAGGGCTGAAGATGACCTCCGGTAAAGCCCATAAGAGCTAGGTATAGGTACGGAGGGGTTAGCGTGGCGACCGAAACCGTCACATGGAAGGTGTCTTCCACTATGGGGTCACAGCCTAGAATTAACAATTCCCTTAATGATAAAACTAAAAGTTATTAATACCCTTATTTTTAATATTACATTCTACTAACTTTTTAAAACTTTTTTCAAAGAAAAAATCAAAAAGTTTGTAAAATGATTTATGAAATAGGAAAACCTATTAATTATTAAAAAATTAATCCTGAATAATGATACTTTCTTTAAGATATCATTAAAAAAAACTATTTAAAAACTGCAAAGATCTTTTTGGTTTTTAAAAAAATATTTTTTCTGATTCTGTAAAAAAAGGTTGAAAATTTACCATTCCGGGAACATTACGGTTATAAAAAAAAAAATCTAAAATAGTTTCGAGAACGTAATTTGAAACAAGAAAACTTTGAATATAATAATTTTTTTTTGATTCGCTAAAAATCAAACATACGTAAACCTTTTAATTAGCCTAACCCCCTTCCATTTAGAGAAGTTGCATCCTTTAAATCCTCAAACTGCACTCCGATTTAAAAATAAATAATGATATAAAATATTCCCTAAAACACCAAATCGAATGACTAGATTAACCTATTCCTAAGATAAGACGATATAAAATATTCCCTAAAACACCAAATCGAATGACTAGATTAACCTATTCCTAAGATAAGGAAATAAAATAGAAACCAAATTTATACATGGTTATAAAACTTTGTAAATACAATAATAGAATTTTTATTTAGGATCCTCAAATTAGAAATATAAAAATTCGGAAGGAATAATTTTTTTACTAATAGAATATTTTCCTTCTCTTGTATTGATATATATTATAACAAATGAGAAAAAAAGCTTGAAAACTAGCTTATATTATTACTCTTGATAATATCTACATTTTTTCGGTAACTAGCTTTATTGACTAATACCGCTGGTGTAAATCCACATAAAATAATGCTATACTTCAAAATTGGTTCAGTACATCATCAGTTTTTAAGGAAATATAATAGAAAAATTGCTTAACAAGAAGTGAGTACTTGGATGAATACATACGCCATAAATCTTTTCTGGTTCAAATCTATCATACATATTAAAGTCTATTTATATTAACGCAAAATTATTTAAACATCAAGAAATGTGTTGTTTATGTTTAAAGAAAAAAGACACGATTTTTCTATCCTTTCTTTAATGCTATTTCCGAGCTCAATAACTTCTAAATATTAAGTCTTTAAAATATATAATTATCATACAAGGGCTATTACCTTTACTGTCATAAAATATTAGATGTTTTCGGAGCAGAAAAAAAAATACGCCGACTGGTCATAATGAGAATTTATTTTTAAGTATTATAACATACATTTGTTTTTAAATTTGGTTGAATATAAAAATTATTTAAAAAATTAAAAAGATACTTTTAAAATGTACGCAAATTTCCGAAAATTGTTCGCATTAAAAAGGAAAACAAGCTGTAAACTGAGTACATTATAGTCCACTGTTAAAACATATCAATAGTAAAGTTTACAAGCAATAATTAGCTATTTGTTTGGAACATTCAGAAATGTCTTTTAAAAACGTAACAGCGTATAATTTTCAGTTAGATAATTATAAAAGCTCGCTCAAAGTATCTTCATCCATTATTCAGAACTATTGTAAAGCCATTTGATAAGAAAATACCATACTTTAAAGTATATAAAATGATATGATTTAATACGTAACGAATTAATTGATTTATGATAATTAATTATTATGAAGAAGCATTGAAAAAGAATGCCTATTTCCAACAGCGGCGGTTATCCATTACCATACTCAATTCAATATCCAGCGAATAGACATATTATAAAAGGAAAAATTAATATATATATTAACTGATTATTAAAAACGTCATCGTCAATCATCGAGATAGATTATGCAAAATGTTGTCAACATCGAAATAAATTTTATTTATCATCAAATTAATTTAAAAAATAAAAATAAAATAACACACACTATTAATTCAGTAAACTTTATTATAACCATATCGTTTAAATTAATAATAGAATACCTGATTGGAATTCAAAAATAAATTAAAACCAGACGAAAATTAATTAATAAATTCCAATAGCAGTTCCTTCCAAAAGAATTTACTTTTATTTTGCCTAAATTAAATGGAAAGATAAAGCGAATTAAAAAAAAAAAAACATATTTGTAAGTTATTTTTACCTATAATAATAGCCAGGTGGGTCTATATGCTGTACCGATCGACGTTCCAACACTTCACGTAGGACTGTCTCACCACAGGAGGTAAAAAAAATGAATAATAATAATAATAAAAAAAGTAAAATGATGGTGCGCGCATGCTTTGAGGTATTTATTTGTTACATGATTTAAAATATTGAGAAACTAAACTATAAATCTTATAACAACAACAGGAATTTATTATTTTGAATGTATTGAAATAAAATAAGTAAGAAACAATAATAATAACAACAATAATAATATTAAACCAAAGAGAAAACATTGGAAATAAATTATGATAAATATATTACTAATAAAAATTTAAATTTTTAATTAAATATAATTACTAAAATTTGTATTAATATTATATAAATCTGGTTGTCCAATATTTAAAATTGTGTGATATCTAAAAAAAGTTGCTATTTTTACCATTTCAGCGAAATAGTACCATAGTTTTACCAAATAAAATGTGAAGTTTTGTCAAATTAGGCATGGCATTTTTCACACATGCTACAAAACATTCATCTCATCCTCTGCGGAAAGAATTGCTTGACTGTGGACCCGGAGATTTAAAAAAAAAAAAAAAAAAAAAAAAAAAAAAAAAAAAAAAAAAATTGTATTAATTTATTTACATAAATATCCTGATTTGTTAAGTGTATAATTAAATTTGGATTGTTAATGGTAAATAAAGATGCTGTTTCAAATCTAAAATTAAAATTACAAACTCAAATATGATATTTAGTACATGAAGAATCGTTCTTCTTCCTACATCAAATTTCTTTATTATGATTTACATTATCCTTAGATTATTGTCTGTGTACGCGCAGAGAAATTATTATTATGAAATATGGAAAACATTTAATAATGATGTGAGACCAAATCTACTACAAAATATTAGAACGCGATTGAATAAAGACTACATTGGATATTTCAATTCCTTCATGGTTTAATAAATTCCATACCTGTTTTAATTTCTTTAATTTTTTTGTAAGTATTTGAATTGTTAGAACTGTCTAACTAATATATTGCAAAAATTACTATTGATATTGCAATAAATGTGAACTTAAAAGACAGACTAATTTGTTTATTAAATGGTATAGTTTCATTTCAGATCAATTGTTAATTTGTCTAAAAAATATTTGCAAGTGTACTAGATGGACAAAACCTGGTATACCAAGTTTTGTCATATAATACCATTCTCAAAAATGGTATACCATTTTTGAGAATATCGAAAATCCCCGTATCAAATTTAAAAAGGAAAATGAAAAATTAATGGTTTCCTGATGCCTTATTGAATGAGCCGAATACATGTCTGTATATCAAAATATTAAGTTTAACGAAATATGATATTCAGTCACTAAAATTACTCTTTTGCAACATGAATTATTGTGAGGAATATCAGTGTTCTTAGAGGAAGCAATTTTGATTACTTAATTGTAAAAAATTTAAAAACTTATTTAAAAAATCGGGATAAACAGTATAAAAAATTTCATTATCAAATCAACGAAAATACTCAGAGGATTAAAAAAATAATTTAAAGAATGCTAACTTCGTAAATTAAATTTGTCAAGATAAATTGTAATTTTTTTTATAGCTTCTTCAAAAAGTTTTCAAGATAACTATTTAAATTACCATTTCAGAACACTCTGTTGTTATTTTCAACAGTTCCTTTAAAATTTATATTATTTTTATTTTTTATTTATCAGAAGCCAGTAAAATTTATGTTTTATGATAAAACCCATAAACTCAACATTAACACCGCATAAACTTTATCTTTTTATTTTTTTATATATGAAGACGTAAATATATTTATAACACAATTTATATTTAGAGAATCACAAAAGCAAAAATAAAATAAGGTATATGAAAGATACGAAACAGGTTTAAAATTAATATAAAAGTAGACTTTTATGAGAATTAATTTATTATACGAGAATTATCATTACATAAACTAGGATATGCTTATTATATTAATTTCCTTTATACGTACCTGGTAGCACTTCTTTTTAAAGAAAAAAAAATGTATATAAAAAAGCCAAAGTTTAGTAATAATTCTCTTTTATTACTTTTATTTAGTTATATTATTTTTATAACGTTTTTTCATTTATTTATTTAAAACAGCATTTTATAAAAGCTAAAATATCCGCCTACATTTTGGTGTTCTTTTCACTTGGGTTTTTTTTAATAAATATATACGTGAAATACAGGTATAAAAAAATTTCCCCACAATTCAGTATCGGATAGTTTATACATACAACATTACTTTTGTATTCTATATACATTCAAATATCAACCTCCACTGCCGACTGAATCTCATCAAACTCATTTCATAGTCATCATTACATCATGCACAACTTGCAGCATTACCTCCGCTCCTCCCTGTTCTGAACGCTTCCTCCCTATGTTCTTATTTATTCTTTATTATTCTTCATTTAAATGAAATCTTTTCATCTAACACCCACATATATAAAAAAACCGCTTTTATTCTGTCTAAACAAAACACTTAGCACATCTCTCTTATACAAGTGCTACTTATTCCACTTTACTACACCATTACAAACTCCTCTGCATAATCACAAACTATCTGAATGAATGAAATAATGAATGAATAAAATGACGTTTAAATATAATTATTCATTCATGGCATCTCACAGTTAGTTAAACATGAAAAAAAAACTAGAAATAATAACAGTAACTATGTAGTTAATAAATTTGTATAAAAAAAATGTATCAACAATTCTAACACCATTAAATAATTACATTATTCGAAGATGCACAACCACATACATGACTTCAATGTCAAGAATTGTTAAGACAAAACTGTTAAAATTAAATTAATTAATTTACTTGTAAATTCTACAATTTAAACATTAAAATAAATCTCATGACAGTCAAAATTAATATTCTATGTTTATATCAACTTTAAATAACCTATAACCTATCTAATGAATGTAAAATATATAATGATTTTTACCGGAATCTGAATGAAGTGTCTGTATGCTGTATCAAACATAAACAGAGATCTTAATCTATATAGAGAATTCTATATAAACACAGTGGGAAATCTTAGCCAGACAGGATATTAGAGCGATATGATATTTACCTCGGTTATAAGAACGTAACAAATGAATATTCCGATTGAAAGCGATAAGTCACTCAAATTGCAAATTAGTACGGATAAATTTAGTATAAATAAATACTTCAAGGAAAGAAACGTTATAATTTCCCATTAGATTTTGAACTACAAAAGAATAATAAAGCTAAATCGATTTTGGGTACATCCGTACTAATATAATATACAGAATACAAACCATAGGTAAGATTTTGTTTCTAAAGAACGATTTAATTTTTTTTTTTTAGAACAAATCAGTAACTTTGTTTTTATAACTCTTTGAAAATATACTTTCAAAAATAGGTATTTTTCGATTTAATTAGAAAAAATATACCATCAGAAAACAGAGTCGTCTTTCATTCATAATACTTACTGCCAAATTACTTACTTATACCAAATTTTACGATACTGATTGTTAAAGAAAAGTCTGAGTAGTCTATTACTACAAATATTCTGCATTAATTGTAGTCATATTTCAGAATGCTGCCTTACTTCTGAAGGTGACGTATTATTTATGATGTAAGCAGACATATCATTCCTGTAAGATTTATCTATATTGTCCACATCTTATCTTTTATCTAGTGTATTACTTGAGTATAAATTAGAACAAAGATTATACTCTGATATTAACTGTTAGAAATCATAAACAATAGGGTTATCAAACACAAAATAGAAGTCATTTCCAAAAATAATAGAGTTATCACATAAATTTTAAGCGTCTTGGTGCCAAGTTTACCAAGAAAACCGATAAGAGAAGTGGTTTGTCATTGCCAATTTTTACCGAGCCGAATGTATGATTCACAGCAGCATATAAGACTGTTTTTCCCATATACACGAATGATGGAACAGACAGATAGAAATTAAGAAGTGTATATTATATCAAAGTGATCTGATAAAAATGTATCGATACGCAGTAGTCCAATTGTAGGTTGCTTTTTAATAGGGATGGCGAGGAATTATAGTGGGAGAAATGTAAAAGCCGGAGGCAAAATAAGGTACTGTTAGCTCAGTCCCTTCCACCTTTAATTCTAAGAGTAACCCTTAAATTCCCTATTTACATCAGTTGCATTTTCTTCTTCTATATAGAAAGATAATTTTTACGTATTGTTCATGACTACTATATATCTTTTTTTAAACAGTAGGGGTAAGCTATGCCTTCTTTGTAATGATAGAAAAACTATCATCACGTAAAAGTAGGTGATAAAGTAACTTATACACTAAAGTATGTTTATCCAATAAAACAACAAAAGACAAAATTAAAATGAGCCTGCACAATTTAGTTGAGGTACACTCTTTATAAGAAAATGAGCAACTATAATAGGTAAGATATTAAAATTAGTATCTTGATTCCCAATTATCAAAAAGCTAATGTGAATATGTGGTAAGCTTTAAACATGAAATGAACGAGTAAATGTTTACAGTTTAACAAAAGTATTTTTAAAAACAGGTTAGCATAATTAGATGTGTTAGATTTGATGTGGGAATCAAATCAGTACGGGTTTGACAATGAGATTATAAATACACAAAAATAAATTAAAGAAATTACCGTATTTATTCTCGTAATTCATGCAATTTTTTGACCAACCAGTAGGTGCATAATTTACACGAGGAAACAATTTTGCATACGTTCAAAATAAACTAAAATGTAAAAATCAGTGAGAAAATTATATTTATTTGACAGAATATTTTTTAAAAGTATTGTTTAAAAATTCAGGTGCGTGAATTATGCGATTAATGCGGTAGTTTTTTTACATTTCTAAACATTATTTGATTTCATTAAACCGATTTAATATTACAGATTTTCATTTTACACAAAAATTAAACCTTTTTTAAAAAAAATATTAAACGGGAATGAACTTTTCATTTTTGATGTAACGTTTAATTAATTTATAAATTCTGCGTTTATTACCTTTATAGTTCTATAACTAAAAATTAAAATTAAAAACTTTTTACTTCAAATATAACAGAAATTTATTTTTCGAGCTATCATGTTTATAAACTACTAATCATTAGATATAAAGGAACAAGCCGAAAATTTTTTTCACATTCTTGGATGAAAAGCCAAAAATTATTATGTAAAAAACTTTAACCATTTTCATGATTAAAATTTTTCTTCTCTCCGAGGAAATAAATCACGGCATCTTTAATATAAATAAATATTTTATTACGTATTTATAAAATTTCTTAGCTAAGTAGAAGAAAAATCAATATAATACAAAATAAGTTTAGAAATAAAAATGAAATTCTTATACAAGAAAATACCTAATGATATTTGCATATTTTCTTTTTTTTAAATTTAACCGAACATAAATTCCAGTGGGTATCAAAGACTAGGAAAGTTTCCAACTTCATATTTTTTTATGAATGCAATATCTTACTAGAATACGATAAATTCAATTTCACTGTTATTTCAATTGTTAAAGACTGCATTTTGAAGAATAATCCTTTTTCCAAACTGCCAAAAAAAAATTTATAAATATAAGGATTCCTTGAATAGTTTTTTTTTTTGTTATGAAAGAACTGGCATTAACAGCTATGTCATAAGCCCGGTAGAAAGGTAGAAATTAGTAGCGTAAGAAAAATGCAATGTCTGACCGGAATTCGAACCCCACGAAACGCCGAGACGCAACGGATTGAAATATTTTAATTTTTACAAAAAAAAAAAAAATACAGTTTCGTTTTATTAATATAAAATGAACTATCAACAACAAAAACAGTTAACAGTATTTTTGATAAATCAATCTGTGAATGGTAAAAAGAAATTGAAAATAAAACTTCAAATGAACCAAATAAAACTTCCCAAATTTAAATAAAACTGTGTTTTAAAGCGCAGTTATAAAACCGGAAAATTTTTAAGCGGTAGAAATAATGAAAGAATATTTTGAAAAAAGAAAAAATTCTGAGAAAAATATTAGATCCGAACGGTAAAAATAATAAAAATATTTTAAGATCAAACGAGGAAATTTATAAAAAAATTAAAACGTAATCAGCACAGTTAAAAAATAAATAAATAATGTGGAGAAGAATATTTTACGGTCATTTAAAAAAAATGAATGAAAGAATATTGATTGACAAGAACATAGAGAAAAAAAAACGATAACTGAGAGATGGTAGAAGATTAAGGCCTTAAAGGAAAAATAAAGTTTGTTTACGCGATTCAAAGATGGCCAATTAGAAAAAATATATATATATAAAACGTAAAATTGTTTATATAATGACGAATTAATTTCATTACAATACACAACATCAGAAATAATGATTTAAATGATACAGCGTTTTAAATAAAACGGGTTTTAAACGATTTTGAAAACTGTTATCTACTACATAAATTATTTATTTAATTATTTAATCAAAATTAGGAGGTAACAATGAATAGACCGAAGAAATATAAACTGTTCTCATAATATATAAAGAATGTAGAAAACAATTTCATTTATTATATTGTTTTGGCTTATGAAAAGGGAAATTCAATAATTAAAGTGTTAAAATCTAATTATTACACAAAGAAATATACCGTGAGACAAAGTAATAAATATGGACAGTCGAGTCATTAGTTTCCTTTTATAAAATATCAAGTGATAAAGGGAAAGATGGACTAACAAAAAGTGTCAGATGAGAGTGCATTACTGGGGAAAAAAGAATCGAGAGATATAGTTATATATAAGCGATAGAGTGTGGGAGATGTATACAACAAATAAATACAGCCGGCTAAGGTAACCGCTCACAACAAAGATAGAATGACTCTTTTGAATGGCAACTGTGTAGAGAGTTTGTTAGGTCATTTGCATGATAAATCCCAACTGACTGAATGTCGGACCGTTGCGTTGTGAAGAAGATGAATCGAGTCAAAGACAGAAACGAACACAAACACAAATTCGAACGACTACAGAAGACGACGAGACCGTCGTAATACAGCATACCAGAGGTCGTCTATCTATTACTACAATTACAGAACTACAGAAAAGAAAACTCTTGAAGAAGACTTGAGGTCGGTCTTCCCATAGAATGAGTAAAAACCCCTTGATATTGTGTCTTCTACCTGTCTATAATTTGCTCCTTCATTACATAGCAAAATACAACCTACCTACCAGTCATCAAAACATAACGGATAAAAACCACACTGATTAACTCCCACTCGATACAACCCGTGGTACTGTACGCTTAAGATAATAATATAAATAATAAAACAAATTGTTTTCACATTAATTTCTGCATTAAATAAATATTCCTTGTTTTTATACCAGAAGTAAAATACCTACATGTATTCATTATTTATATCATTCACCAGAACTAATAAGCAACAACAACATAAATTATTATATAGGCTAACTGCCAAAATATTTGAAATTTTTAAGATAAAATCCTCTTATTTTAAATTAATTGATTTTTAATATGCCCAAACGAGTTTCGCTAAAAAATTATAAAAATTGTAAATTAACAAACTAAGATGATTGGAAAACTTATAGAAAGAATGGCAAAAGGAAGAAGACAAAAAAAAATTGTTATATTGTACTTTCTACAACGCAGGACCTGAAAAATAAAACAGAAATGGAAAATGTGTTGAGCGAAAAATGATGTAGAAAGAATTAACTGGAGTTCCATTATCTGAAGCACCTAGCCAAATAATAAATATATTGAGGGTAAAGATGATCAACCATGATGACGACGCAGTTAAAAATAAATTAATATTGGGATAATTAATATGAAATATTGTTAATTTATTAACAATATACGTATGTAAGTATCCAAATATCGATAAAATATTTCTGAACTATTTCAAATATAAACAAAATTTATTGTTATTCGTCAATTCGTTAGTAGATTTTTCTGTCTTTTTTAGTTTCTTCATTTCGAACAATTAATTAAAATATTATAAAAATGAAATAAAGCCGTAAAATTTTATACAAAATCTGATGGAATGCAGTAAAAATGTATATTTTTGGTAATTTTTTTTAAAATTATTATATATTTATATATACCATAAATGTATTCCTGAATTAGAAGCGCGGAGAGTACCGAACAATTCATCAGTCTTTCGTTATCTAAGTTCAATACACAAAATATAAAGTAAATTGAAATATATGTATTTATATTTAATTAGTCATGATTGGATTTAATACATCAACGCTCGAATTTAATGTAAATTTATTTATATTAAATATCTGAATTAATCCAATCATAAATTGAGTTTAACTCTCTACGTTTTACTATCTATATATTTAAAATAATTAGTAAAAAACAATGAAAGAGTCACACAGCCCCAACCGCTGGACCAATTTCGCCAAACTGGTTTTAAAATGAAAGTTTATGACCCCTAGATATGTCATCAATGATCGCCTGCCCCACTTCACTCTCAGCGGATATCACAGCGATAGTATCAGATTAAATAAATGTTTAACTTAAACGTGTATAATATAAATTAAACAAGGAAATAAGTAACTTAAATTTGTATTGCTGATTTTATGAACGTGCATTTTTGCATTTTTAAAATGAACGTATACATTTTATTAAACATTCACATAATATTTTTATGAAATCCACTGGTAAGTTTATACATTAGAGAATTCATAATTAAAATAATATTTATTACTAAACAAATATTAGCGCCTCCGTGGCGCGACTGGTAGCGTCTCGGCCTTTTACCCGGAGGTCCTGGGTTCGAATCCCGGTCAGGCATGGCATTTTTTCATAGCTACATTTCCATATCCCACGCACAGGCTTCAAGCTTATTGTGGTGATATAATCAAGAAAAAAAAATTCATAATTGATCGGTTGGTAAAACTTTTACGACAAAAATTATTAGGGCCTTCAAGAATACTAATCCGTTTTTCTTTGGTAAAGTGGTGAACTACAACGTCAATTATTTTATGAAAGTTCTCAACTGTACGTTCCAAATAAAGTGGCTAATTTTACATGACTAGGATATTAAATAGTGTTAAGATTTTAATGTGAATACGGATTTGGTTGATAAGTTAGGTTCTTTTCTACGTTCATTAATTGTAATTATGAACAATGACAATCAAATTGAAGAAATTTATATGTTTATATTGACGTTAAAGAAATTACAAAACAAAAATCCAGATGTAGAATTAATTTGTTTAATTCAATTTTTAATACTTCGTTTAAAATTTGTCAATAAATTAGAAACCGTTTATTAATAATAAAAAAAAAAAAATAATAATTATCTTACCTATAGTTGATCATTTCAATTTCTTGGAACTCATTTACCCAACATTTATAAAATCTTTGCGAGTTCATATTTTTATTTCAATTCAAAAACATAAGTGATATTTTTCATTAAAATACTAATAATAATTTAAAATATTGTAACTAAGGCACTATTAATAAACATACATAAATAAAGATGAAGGTAAAACTTACAAAACCGAAGGGAAGATCAAGAAAAAACTTTTTAACTCACCTGAAAAAGAGATAAAAAATTTTATTCATATAATTTTAAAAATATGGAATTATAATAACACTAAAGCTAAATTTACTTCATTAATAACATGTAACTTATCAATCAGAGAACTTACTTAACTGTAATCACAATTACTATAAATTAAAGTATTACAAAAAATTTACGCAACAGTAGAAAATGTATTAGATAAGTTATATGGGCATTTAGGATGATAACTATCATTTTACCTATATTTACACAAAGAATTATAATTAATAAGAAAAAAAGTATTTAATAAAATATATCAAGCTTATTTTTAAGTAAATTTAAATCATAAAAAATTTTCATATTATTATAACTGATGAAATATGTATTAAAATTTTATACTTGTTAACATTAGTTATGCACGATTAGTTTTAGAATTTAACCTATTGTAACCTAAGTTACGTTATTATAAAATGTTAATATTACATTTGTTTCAGCTCATTAAAAATCGTACTTTTACTTGAAAAGTACCCAATTTTTTTTAATATTTAAGTTTACATTTAAGAAATATCTCCAACAAATAAGCAAACCGATTACTTCAGAAAATTTGAAATGATAAAAGGATTTTCACAACTGATTTTACGTAGAAATTAAAAAAAGTAGTTAAATTGATATCCTAATTTTCAATTGAACTATGATGACTAATCTTTCAATTTTACATCTTCAACCAATGATTTTTAATATAGCTTAAAGAACAAAAACGATAACTAGTGCTGAATTTTTTATTACAACTTCAGACAAGACTTCGTCATTTTAACAAAAATATTTTAAAACAAAAACATTTTTCATTACTGTGTTCATAGAAAAAGGCCTTCCTTCCATATATTTATGTCTCCCATGGAATTTTCATCATGCATAAAGATGGCTTTCGAAGTATGAAGATAGATGATTATACTAGGTACATAGAAAAACCGCAATTTCGGTTGCGTACTCGTAATATCAATAATAAAATAAATCATGTAAAAATAGGTACGGTTTTTAACCTGTCTGCCTGTTTCTGGTTTTTTAATAAAAAGATTATATATCTCAAAAACTTAGTTATCTAAATAAAATTTAATATGAACCACAACATTGTACAAAATATATAATTATAAACTGAAGTTTTAAATTTTTTAATTATAGCCATTTTTATTTTTGTCATTCATAATTTGGAAAGTTATTACTTTAATAAGATTATGGATTGCTGTATCGAATTCAAGCCAATGGATTTTACACGAAAAACGACAATTGTTTTGTTCAAATGAGATTTAAAATAAAACCAAATTAGAACTGAAAAGCAGATCAGATTAAAGAAATAATTATGGACACGATATAAAATTTCATCGACGTATTTAAAACAGTAAATAGTAATAATGGGAAATTATAATCAAATTAATGTAAATTGTTATACTTAATAAATAGCTACATTAATAATGAATAAATAAAGTTTTTTCGTTAATAATCAAGTCAAAATATCTCAATCCGATAATGATTTATGATTAAAAAAAGAAAAGAAAGTTGCACGAAAAACTACAACTAATCATATATTATTCTATATTTACACGAAATTTTTTTTAATGTTAATATGATATACAGCAGCAAACAAATTAATCCAACCAAACGGAATCTTTGTTCTTTTGTAGGGAATTTTCATTCTGCGGTAGACTGTTAGCTGTTTGGTGTTTCAGGTTATGTTGTTAGTTCATATACAAACAGAATTAGTGGTTTTTGTGCTTTTATAATTTATTATTAATTAGTTTTTGGTGACCTTGTGAATTTCTGTTGTAAGTCTGTTATTCGTTTCTAGTTAATACAATGGATATAACCCCACGAAAACAGTGACAAATTGTTGCTTTGTCCCAACACACACAAACGACTCAAAGACAGATTGCCAGCGAGTGTAGTGTGGGGTTAGGTACTGTAAATGAAATCGTGAAAAGGTTTAAGGAAACAGGTTCCGTCTTGCCAAAGAGAAAAGGAGAATGTGAACGGAAAAAGAAAATTACGCCTACATAGGATCCATTACTAATAAGAAAAAGCAAAATTAATCCACGATTATCAGCTGTTGACCTTAATAGGGACTTGAGAGCCAGTGGGACTAATGTTTCTGTTACGACAGTTCGTAGAAGATTGTTGGCAGTGGGAAAGATTGCTCGGAAACCTAAAAAGAAGCAGTTCCTGACACAGGTTATGAAGACAAAAAGATCTCAATTGGCAAAGAAACATAAAGAATAGACTACTGAAATGTGAAAAAAAGTTATTTTTTCAGATGAGACTCATTTCTTTGTCCAAGGGTAGCCTACATTCGTAAGTCAGCAGATGAGAAGACTACTACGCCAGCACACCTGCAACAATCTTCCAAACACTCAGCCAAAAAGATGTTTTGGGGATGTATTACACACGAAAAGCTAGAAGCACTACTGCCCATGAACGGGATGATCTAACTGGACCAATACATTAACACATGTCAAAGAAAAATATTCCTACTTATGCAGAAGAACCCAGAACTCATTTTCCAACAGGATCTTGCATCATGTTACACGTCAAAGTAAGCAAAAGATTTCTCTAAAAACCAAAAAAATGTTAGTGCTCTCATGGCCAGGAAACTCTTTAAACCTGTATCTCATTGAAAATTTAAGGCCCATACTAAAAAAAAAGACTTGGGAAAATGAATTTTAGCACAAAAACTGACCTTATTAGTTCAGTGATACAGGTTTGGTTTCGAGATGAATAAATCAAAAATCATTTTTCTACTTTAGTGGAATCAATGTCAAAGAGGATTAATGAGATAATAAAAACCAACGGAGGACACATAAACTATTAAATTAGAGTACGTTTGACTATTAAACATTTTTTCTTTTAAAAATAGAATTTTCTGTTAAAAATACTGTGTTCGAATTAATTTGTTCACCACTTCATATCCTGTACCGAAATATTGAATAACCTTTTTATTTTTAATACTTATAAAATATTTTTTATGTCACCTACGTATACTAGTAATTATGTATATCGTGTAACTCCGTTCATCCGGACTACTTGGATGGAAATGATCCAGATAATATAGAAGGTCGAATAGATTACTGAGATCATAAAAAGTATGAAGGTAAAATGCAAAAATTCAATTTCATTTTTTTTTTAAGTACTACTTTATAATGAGTTTAAACTTTACTTACAATATTATAAATCTGAATAAAGTATACCTAAAATACTTCGCGTATCATTCATGTTACATGAAAAGAAGGGTAAGCTGAGTGTGGTATTGTGCTTCCAATAACTCTATGTATAAATTCATACATCAAACTAATGGATCTGTAATATAGTCTTTAATTTACTGATGAGTAAATATGAAATATCTAAAGTTTCCGAATTGAAAAAAAATTTTAATTTATTCTAATGGGTATTTAATAAAAATTGTTCACGCTTGAAATTAAAAAAATGCAACCAAAGTTTCGAGAGAAATTTCAGGAAAATGTAAATGTGTTTTAACATACTGAATGAATCTCTCCGGATAAATAAGATCGGATAAACGGGTTTGAACTAGACATCAAAAAATTAAAAGGTTTTTATATTATTTTCACGAATAAAAAAAAAATCTATCCTGTAACGTACAGAAAAAGTTTTATTTACTAAGAAACTAAATAAAAAGAAACAATGTGTAAAAGGATTTTAATAAAATAAAATTGCAGTCACGAAGCTCAGTGCGACAAGGAAAATCCGAAACGTGAGAAAATTTGTATTTATAGAATACATAACAACACGGGTAGAAAGTGACTGGCAAGAGTCTCATTTTAACGGCATATTTATTTCAATCCTTAAAGAGGTTTCTTTCTTTCAATGCTTGGGCGATAAAATCGAATTATTTTTAATAATTCGATTTTTATTTTATTATTAATCATAATAAAATAATTTATATTATGATTAATAAAAGTATAAAAACATTAAATTAATAATTATTACTAATAAATTTACGTTAAATAAATTGTGAATATTACCCTAGCAATCTGACACACTCGGATACCCTAGAATAAAAAACATCTGATGCGACCCATGCGTAGATAGATATATCACCTAGTTTTTTTAAAGCGTGATCGGCCTACTGTACAGGAAACGAGCCACAAGGGACATACATCCATTTTTGCGTCCCGTAGGAACTAGAGCAAACATCTGGTACATCTAGGCACGTGCAAAATGACCTTCTAAATATATTTTTAGTTAAAGTATGACACTTTTTTGTACCGTTTTAATTATACTTTCCTTTTTTTATATAACTTTTTTAGGGTTCTAGTAATGGAACTGCCAGCAGCCGGACAAACCGGAAGAAGAAAAAAATGAAATACGAAATTCTCGAGTTAGGAATTTTAATAGGTAGACCACCCTAACAGTAATATCTAGTTTTACGTAATACACATATAACTGATGATGCTGAATCCAGTCAAAACAAAGATTAATTGTATATATAAATCAAAATGTTATACAAAATAATTATTCTGCACGAATCTAATATAAAATACTCGTAGTAAACAGTCACACAATTCATAAATCACATAAATTTACGTCTAAAGCTGAATAAAAACATTTCATTTCTTTCAAACACTCATTACAACTTGTACAAAATTTATTACCGTAAATGGAATAATTAACAATTTATGATGAATTTACCAGAAAAAAGTTATGAAATAAAATTCTTAAATTAAATTAATATAATTGAAAATAAAATAAATCCAAGCATATTTCTGGACAGTAACTCTCTAATATTTAGTTATTAAAATTACGAAGAACAGAAAAAATTGCATATACAAAATAAAAATAAAATTTAATAGGATACAATTTAATAAAAAAAATATGATGTGGACACCACATGAATTCCTTGTACGCCAATTAAATTACATATACACATTTAAAAAAAAATGAAAAGTACATAAAATTTTATTTCATTAATAACTTCTGATATATATTTTTTTATTATTGTTATTAAATTATTATTTATTGTAAAACGTTTTTTGCAATCAGAGGTTAAAATTATTAATAAATCAACATATAAATTTAAAATAAAGTTAAAAAAAGGAGATGAAGTCGGAATGAACCGATCGATGTATTCCCTTGTAAGATCCAAATATTTCATTAATTAAAATTTTATTTAGTTATAACTCTGGAACCAATGAAAATAAGTACCATTTATGATACATCATTGAAAAGCTCTCAATAAGGATATATTAATTACTGCAGTTACGAAAACATCCAAAATCCAATTTTTTTGGAGTCTGGGCTTTTTTGGACACTTTTGGTCCAGTCAATTGCAATCAAAAGCGGAAGTGCTCAATTAAATGTTACAACAATCCTAAATCCAAAATTTCAACATTCTACTGCTAATCGTTTTTGAGTTATGCGAGATACATACGTACGTACAAACGTCACTCCGAAACTAGGCAAAATGGACTCAGGGATGGTCAAATGGATATTTCCGTTGAAATCAGAAAACCGAAATTTTTCGCAATCACAACACACCCTTTACTTCGTACAAGGAAGTAAAAAATATATATACAAACCCTGTAGTACCTGAATAAATATAATAAAACTACACAAAAATAGGACTTATCAATGTTAAAGTTATATTATTATTTTAAATAATTATACATATAACAGGAAATATACTTGAGAAAAGTTAAATAAAACTCTGTTGCAGTAAAAATGCGTCAGAAGGGCGGATTTCCGGTTTTAGTTGAAAACGTACCCAAAAACCCAGTTTTTTGCCTCTAAATTTCGGCCATGAACCGATTCAAAAGGATTTTACATTATTTAGGTTTATTATAAGTGTTTACTAAAACCGGTTAAAATTTGCTCTCACTACGAAAAAACTGAAAATCCTTAGCCACAAACATCTCGTTTTTTGGCTCTAATTTCGGTTCTTGTGAACTGATTTTCTTGAAAATCAATAGGGTTTTATTTCAAATAGGTTTACATCACCCCACCAAGTTTTGTAAAAATTGGTTAAGATTAGCCTCCGGTAGAGCGGATGAATAAATCTTATACAAACTATAAACATATATATATGTACAAAGTTGATAAACATGTTTGAGAGCAGTAGCGATATCCAAATTTTTTTAGAAATCTATTAAAACCAGAAGTTATGAAGTGTTTTATTTTATGGCTTTCAGTTAAAAAAGTTTCTTTTCAAGATTCTGTGTTAAAATAATCTTTAGTTATTAAGAACAATGATTTTAATGATTAACTACTTAAATTAATTATATTAAAAATAATTTTGAATAAAACTGTAAGATTTCAACTAGCTTGAAATTTCTTTTTATGGGCATTAATTTTTTTTGAGAATTTTAGAGCACGGGATTACTCTATTTTATTTTTGTTTTAAATTTCTAATTTTTGATAAGTTAATGAAATAATAAAAATGAGGGTTTCAAATTTCCACAAAATACGTTAACAGTTATTTTGAAAAATATTACAGATAAACAGTAGAATTAACTTTTAACGAATTTCAAAAAAGGAGGAAGTTCTGAATTTGATAGGAAAGTTTTTTTTTTTTCTAAAGATATCATCGATATCGATGATTGTTTTTTTTGTTACATATTACCAAGAAATATCTTGTTGGTCAATTGTATGATTTTTTTAGATAACCTTAACTGAAGACGACTATTTAAACATTTTTGACGTAGACCAATTAAGATATTTTTCTATTTTTTAACAACATAAACGTGTAATATACTGTAAGCTGTTTAGCTTTATTCCATTCCAATATTCAGCCTATGTTTGTATGAAAATTCAAGATGTGGAAAAACTTAGGAAAGAAATAGTATATTTATTCTCATTCTATACAAGCTTACGTCACACTTGACATCAGTTTATTACTACCTAGTAACTAATTTTAGCTTCAGTTCTCTAAATTTCCTTTCTTATTTTTATCAATATGCAACCGATGAGTTGGTGTCATACATTTTTAACATTTGAAAAAAATTATTTGAAGATATTCTGGTATTTTAGATAAATAAAAAAATTTAAACTACCTTTAAAAAAATAGTTATAAAAACTTATATTTTTAAACGACTAGCACTAGATAGGGAATCTTGGAGAGCTGCATCAAACCAGTCAAATGACTGAAGACAAAAAAAAAAATATTTCAAAATTATTTTTTAGAATTCAATTTATTGATGAGGGAAGTTAAAAATTAATAAATGGTTGATAGTTTGTTTTTAGCACGGTGCCGACTTCAAAAGACAAAATATGTTGAGATTTGAGAAATATTTGCTCTTTATTATTAGAAAAACTTCATGTAGTACTAGAATGATTTATTAAATCACTGCAAAAGTTTTCACTGTGAGGAATCATTCCTCTAAATTAACTGAAATTGGTTAGCGTACGTATAGTATGTACCGAATTTGATTCCTAAGTCAGTTTCAGATTTATCACTCTGAATTAAAATTATAAATGAAGAAAAAGTTTTAGTATAAAAAATATATAACCGGTTACTAATTATTCTATAAAATAAAGAGATATAACAAACATCATAGTTTCATTACTTATTAGATAACATTTCATTTTTACAAAATATATACATGCGACAGAAAGAGAAAGAGTGAGAGAGCTATGAAGATCCCTTAACATTAAATTGAGATACTTCAACACCAATGAATTATAAAAGACATATTAAAACAAAATAAACAGAAGTAAGCTGCTGAAAACCATATGTGAAACGTAACAAATGTAAGAAGAAAAAAAAACATTAGGGAGAAGGTAAGTAAAACAAACGACAGAATTCGTTATGTCTCTATCAGTGACTGATACTCTCATTTATTTACAAAAAAACGTTGTTTTTTTAACGGTTACTAAGAACGGAAGTGATGAATACCTGGTGGCGGTTAATTTTTTTAGAAAGGGAAAAAAGCTGGCATGTCAAATTTGGAGCGTGGAAACGATGGCACGTGTTAGCTTAAAAAAAAAAAAAAAATGTATGAGTAAAAACGATTCTGTCCTACAAACTCTCCCCATATTACAGCTGGGACTAATGATCCGAATAGACAACAGTTTTTTGTTGGACGTGTAATTTTTTTTTTACATTGAAAGAGACGTAACAGATCTAATAGACAAATATATTATTGTTATTATTAATAACAACAGGATAACAGATTAAAATGTATATTCGTTGACAAAGCAGCAGTAAAGTTTTGTTATTTTTTTAAATTAAAAAAAAATTTATATTTAAATTCATAGAGAATAATAAAAATACTCCAATAACATATGTCAATATGTATAGTTTCGTTAAAGATACTTTTAACTCTTTTTACGAGGAAACAGAAAACATTTGGGTTTAATTAATTATATAATTTTTGTGTAATATATAAGAAAATTTAATAGTTTCTAGTCATGTAACAAACCGTAAGTGTTTTTCGAAGGATTAATATATAAGACTTAAAATTTAAGGAATCATTATCTAAAATATTAAAACAGAAAATTAGTACTATTGGAATTAATACCAAAACATTTATCCACATATTATATTAGACATTAGCTAAAATATTAATTAGAAAACAAAAGCTCCATAATTGGTTGAACCGCGTATTCAAAAATCATGTTATATTTTTTATTTTTATTTTTCCGTTTTAAAACCGTTTAGAAATGTTATTACTATTTTTATTTTAACTAAAAAATTTGTGTTTACGAGTAATTTTTAAAAATTACCATGAAAATGGTAATGGTGATTTTTAAAATTTTAATTAAAACCTCTTAAAGTTTTGAAATAATTAATAAAAATTATTACAAAATAATAATTATATTAAAAAATCATAAGGCTAGGATAAAATTACATAAAATGTATATAATAAACTTTATTTGTGATTCCAAATGGTATTGTATTTCCTGATACTCACTATAGGCAATAATCATCAAATAAATAATAAAAAAATAAAAAATAAAAAACATTTCGGTGAATACAAACACCTTAATGAATAATAACCTGTTACAACTATTAAATTATAAAATTTTATCATCAAAGAAAATTTATCGATTTTTTTTATTAATTAAATATAATTCAATGAAATAAATTAAAATTATCCATAAAAAATTATTAGACGGTTTTATTTTTATTCTTATTATACGCTAAAATAATATAAAGTATTAGAAATATGACAGGAGTTATAATAAAAAAAGAAGAAAAAGAAAAAGGAAATTATTACAAGGTATTAGTTTTTGATGGTTGCCTAGCGGCGACATCATTATCTGCTTCTTGGTTACTGTACATCGCATTATAAACCTGCTACTATAAGAAATATCCTAACAGCCACCGATCGAGAGAATTCATTCGATATCAGTTTAAAAAATAAAATTAAAATATAATAAAGCCGAGGATTCAATCTACTGAATAAGTAGCGATCACATCATTTATACATGCAATTTTATTGCACTAACTTTACCATCATGGGATTCATCATTATTTTAATTGGAAGAATTAGATACAGTTTAACAATCTTGTAATAAAATAATGAGAGAATAATTGCATTATACATCGTAAAATAATAATAGTAATAATGATAGTAATAAAGTAATAACGGAATTTAACAGAAAATTAAAATTAATAACAACAATAATTTTAAACTTTGAAAATACAATAAAACTGATAAATAATGCATAACACAATAAAATAATTCTATGTAAAAATAATAAATGTTTGAATATCAATAAAATTATACAATATACAAACCATTAGCACTAATAGATATTTTATAATACATAAATTTTATACTAATTATTTTTAATAAATAAATAAGCTATGAGCATGCACGTATTCAATTTAATATACATTTTTTTTATATAAAATTTTTATAAACTGAAACTACGACAATTTAGATAAAAAAAGTGAAACTTTTTTTAAAGTTAACACACTTCAAAATATTTATAAAAAAAATCATATATTTTAACTATTTTTTTTAAAATAAGCTTTTTATTAAACAGTCAATAAATAAATTAGATGAAAATACTTTGTACCGAAGAAAGGATTACATGAAATCAACACATGAATGTTTAATATTCATGAAATATACTTTTATATTCCCAGGATTTGACGTTAATTTAAAATATTTAGGTGGCCCGGTAGTTTTCTCTATGATATGAGATAAGGCTTTACAGATATACTAAATTATTTATATATTTTTTTAAATATAAGAAAATCATTTGATAAAAAATGTAATCTTATAAGCATTGGGATCACCCCCACAATCAAATTGAAAATTATAAAATAATAAATCTGTACTTATAAAACAACTTGTCCTGACTGACTAATTCATGAACGCTCAGCAAAAACTACTAAAGATAAATTGCTGAAAATTTGTAAGTATGTTCTTACGGCGTAATTGTGCACTAAAAAATCCGAGTTTAAATGATTACTAAAATGGAATAAAAGTGAAATTTATTATTTTTTTCTAATTTCTCGGTAATAAATGAAGATATAAACATGATTTCTGATGTGTGTAATCTTATTTCAAAATTAAAATAACAATTTCTAGTTTTTTTGAATTCGAATGTGTGAGGGTAAAAAAATTTTGAACAATGAGTGCACATTTTCCCCATTTCCGACAATACTAAATGAGATATTTAGTAGATTTGGGCTTACAAAATTTCATACAAAATACAAAATACTCTTTATATACACTCTCTAGTCCTCCTGGCTAGACAGGAAACGCAAGTAACCGCATAGCGCGAGCTATATAATAAATTTAGCTTAAACTGACGAACCATATACTTACTATTCACTGTACCTATTTACGCCGTGAGGTGTAGCGGCATCTCGACGATGGTTGAAGAAGTGAATGTCACGCGGGACTCTGCGATGGAGCTGAGTGAGAGTAGGAGGTCTGTCCGCCTTTCCCTAGTAGACCAGACCGGAGTCAATAATCTAACCTAAGTCTGGGGTATGAACTAAATGTTGAGTTCAGTAAGGGAACTAGGACTAAATTTCGTTGTTGCGAGCAACATTTTTGGTGGTATGATGTGATTAATTTGCCTCGAATTTCGAGACATTCACAAAAATTGGCTCAATAATAGTAGAACTAGGGGCGGGGTTCGTGCTTCCGCGAACTCGGTTAGCTAGCTCACAGGGAAACGATGTAGGACATTCAAAATGTCTGGACGAGGCCTACACCGAAGGCAAAAGCTGAGTTAATAATTTACCGATGTAAATGTCTACAGAGGCATTTACATCGGTGGCATCCCAACGAGGACAGGCTTATTGCTATGAGATGTAAAAAGTCAGAGGGCGATAGACCGATGTAAAAGTCTTTCGTTAAAGCCCTAAGGGCTTGGAACGTTAGTGGGTAGGGGGGGGGGAGCGGGTTGTCTTCCCCTACCGGGTTGGGGAAGACACTCCACGCGGGTTCCCTACCTATTTAGCTATTCATTGGCCTTTTTTACTCAGTTCTTTTTTTCAATTTATGCACATTTCGTAGTATTTGTGTTCTTTTTTTAAGATAGTTTGTGTTTTTGAATAATTATTCATTTTTGTAATTAAAAAAATAAATAAGCTTTTTCTTGAGGGATTAATTTTTTATTCATGTTCAAGTTCTGATATGTATTTCGCGAACGAAATCGCGACAGGAAAGCTAGTGCATATATATATATATATTTAAGAGAACTGAAGCTCTCATAGACTATCTAAAAAGTGACCGTACGTGCATACATAATGTGCAGCACTTTTCTTTCATACAAATCTCAATTTAATTTTTTTTTTTTTTTTGTTTTAATTTATAATACAACAGTTTTCTTTCCAGTTGAATATTTTCTTATAACAAAAAATTAAACTATTAAAAACTATTAAATATTTATTAGGATGTCGGAATTCATTTAATATTAAACGGCTATTTGCATAAATTTTATTCTAATCTTATCTCCCGCAATAACTATTAAATGCTTCTGAATTAAAAACTGCAACTTCTTTCTTTTTACTTCCGTGTACGAAGTAAAGGAATTATTGTGATAGCGAAATATTTCGGTTTTCAGAATTCAACGGAAATATCCATTTTGACCATCCCTAATTTAATCTGACTAGTTTCGACGTGACATCTGCACGTATATATACATCTCGCATAACTCAAAAACGAGTAGCCATAGAATGTTTAAATTTTGGATTTTGGACTGTTGTAACGTTTACTTCTGCACCTTACCTTTTGATTGCAATCGACTGGATCAAAAGTGTCCAAAAAGCTCAAATTCAAAAAATTGGATTTTGGACGTTTTCTTAATTGCAGTAATGAGCTATCATTGAGAGCTCTTCAACAATATATCAGAAGTAGTTCTTATTTTCATTGATTCCAGATTTATAGCCAAATTAAATTTTAATTAATGAAATATTTGGTTCTTACAAGGGGAAGGCACATCGATTCGAATCCGACTTCATATACATATTTTTTTAACTTGTTTTTTTTTTTTTAATTTAAATATATTGATTTGTTAACAATTATTAACCTCTGATTCTAAAAAAAATTTTAAAATAAATAATAATTCAATAATAACAATAAAAAATAAATGAAAAGATCAGAAGTTAGTAAATAAAAATTTAAATACTTTTCATTTTAATCCAAAAATTTTTAGAGGTTAATAATTATTAATAAATCAATATATGTAAATAAAAAAAAAGTTAAAAAAATATATGTATATAAAGTCCGATTCGAACCTATATGTCCATGGTTACGGATCCGACACGTTCTCACTTACACCATATAACTAACTGACCAATGTGAAACAAAATTAATATATATAAACTAATACAAAATGCTGATACGAACACCACAAAAATATGTGATGCAATGTGGTGTCCACCGCTATGTAATTGTGTACTGTCCGCTTTATTAAAAAATTGATGGTTCGTATCTCACTTTCAAATGAAATAAGTTTAAATGAAGAGCAGCAAAAAATGTGTATATGTAATACAATAGGCGTACAAGGAAGTCATTTGGTGTCCACATCAAAATTTTTATTTCAAAAAGTTTTTACTTTTGATTATTATTCATCTGTATGTGTTTTAATTTGTTATTCTGTTGTATTTATTCTAATTTCCCTACAGACGACTATAATTCAAATTATAAAAATATTATTTTGCAACTGCAATTTATTTAAAAATGGAGAAGAAAGCATTACTATTATTATTATTTTAATGTTGTAAAAATGTTATTTCATAAAGGTAACACCTTACAACAGTAAAAAATGCATTAATATTATATAAGAATTTTACGAACTGTTTTTGAAAAATAAGTTTTTAATTAATTAAGAAATATGAATTAAAACAGCATTTTTTATTTTATTTTTATACTATATGAAAAAAAATTGCTTGTAGTTGCAAAATCTATGTTCAAAGATTAATAATTATCAATAAATTAAGTAGAAACAATGAAAATACTAAAAAAATTATTTTGAAAATTCAGCATTGCAAGTTTATAATTTCATTATTCTTAGAAAAGCTTTTTTCCAAATTTTTTATAAGTAACAGTTAAAAAAAAAAATTTTAATGGAAGTTATAATATGAAGTGATTCAATCTAAAGTTTTAAAAAAAAAATAAGTTGTCAAAATATCTTGCAGCAGCTAACAATTTCGTAACTATAAAGTATTTTAAATTATACTTAATCAAAATAGAATTTTAAAAAAATAGTGTTTTCGATTTTGGTTTTGTTGAATTCAAAATTGTTGTAATATAATCGTACAATTTAATTTTTATGTTTGATTAATCCAAATTATTCAATAATCTGACGTTACATGCAATTCTAATAATGATAATAATAAACTGTAAATTAATTACTTCATATTATCGAGATTGTAAGTAGATACAATAAAAACAAATTATTACATGCAGGTTATAGCATTGTTCAAATTTACGATCACACTGAAAACGATCAAAATGAATGAATGAATAAAATAAAACTAAACAAATATAATATTGTTCTGATGATGAGAAAATATTGTTCTGGTTAGGTGTGGATCTGTCAGTCATTAAACAAACAAGCAAAGAAAAAACAAACAAAATAAAATAGAAGACTTATAAAATAAAGTGAATGTTGATGGAAGAAATGAAGCACGAAAAATATTAATGTTTTGCAACGCAATTAATTGGTCGATTTCCTGGGAAACTATAAAACAAGAATCGGCGGTGGAGTCCCTCAATCCTTCTAACTTAAAACGTTTTAGTACTCTAGCTTCATCCGAGCAACCCATTGTATATCAGATCAAATGCAGTTGTGTTGCTCAATGCCACCTAGTCTCGTCATGTCTGCATGAAGTAGCTCACAACATTGCGTCACAATAAAACTAAACAACCTCTTACTTTAGCTAGAATATATATGTTATATCCTAGTAAATTTATACTACGTTAACAAAAAATTATCACCCAGATTCATGCAATAAAATTGCAAGAATTGTCGCCACCCTAGCTTTGAAAGCAAGCTACTTTATATTCAACTTTATTCTTATTTATAAATACATACATTTTTATCCAATATATAAACAATTGTTGATATCAGTCCATTCGTATACCTTTTTAGCATTTAATATACAAATTTAACGATGTTGAATGTTAAACGAAACAATGATTTGAAATAAAACTACATGTTGCAAACAAATAGACAGATCCACAAACCTTCGCATTTACGAGTTTATATAAGATTTAATTATAATAAATATTTAGTATGGTAAATTTTATTCGTTAAAATTAAATTTTTTTCACCTTGTTTTTTTATACAGATTTAGTACTTTCCCAGCAAATCTTGCTTCGTCAAAACGTTATTTTTAAAAATTAAACACTGTTAATAAAATTTAATAAAAAGTTATATCCACAAACGAAATAAAAATAATGTAAAAAAAAAGGTTTAGTAAAAAACAAATTTAGTAAATTTTCTTAATTTCAAATTTATATTTTTTTCCTACTAATTATGATATCTTATTTTGCTTTCTAATGTTCTAGTGGTGTTGAGTGTCATTTATAATTGAAGATTGTATGTGTTTACCGTAAAAGATTTTGTAATACTAGAGTGTAATTTTTGAGGAGTTTCGCTGAATACTTCTTATTATGTGACTGGGAATGAGTTCCAATTTACTAAAGATTTATGAAAATGTAACCGATTTTAAATAAGCCTTGAAACGATAAAAAAAAATTAGAGGATACATTATTTTATTAACTGTACAAATATTCAGCTGTTTAATAATTAAATCACACAACTTACAGGTAAGATCTATATTTTATCTACTGATCTATTAAAGAATAGAATGCGTTATACGTTAATAATACATGGAAAATAATTTAAGGATAATTTAATAATACTTTAATAATAATATTATTTATCATTATTCATAATTTTTATTAAATATTATAAACTCACAAATATCTATTTAAATGGTTACATTGATTATAGAATTTATACTACACATTTAAAATTACAAGATACAAACACTAAAACAAAAAATGTATATCATGATAACAAATTGCATATTTATATTTAAGATTTTTAGTTGCAAATTTGCATAAATATGTCCAATTTTAAAAGATTAACAAGAGTAAATTTATAAAAATTTTTAAAACTTTATCTAATAAACGAGATAAATTATAAGATAATGGGAGCGTGCATGATATACTATAATTAAGGTGTTAAAAAATAAACTATCTTTTACAACACGCAATTCATGTGAATCACCGTAACCTCAATTATTTAAATAAATGTGTTCTAAATTCCAAAATTTTAAACACGTGAATACTCGCTTAGCAATTTTTTTTTTTAATGTACCACATGCAGTAATTTCTCCAACATAAACAAAAAAATTTCTTTAAAACTATTATAAAATAACAACGAACATATTTTGTATGAATTATCTTCTTTATTATGTAATAATAAAACAGTTAGTCTAGAATTTTCACGTCACAAACGCCGTTTTAAAGTATTACGGAGAAATAAAATTTCATACACATAAATCATTTTACATAAGTAATAGCTTTATCTATTAAATAATTAAACTTTTACTCATTGTGTTAACTAAATAAAAAAAAAACTTTTTCAATTCCTCAAAATAAAAGAAATTCTGAATTCAAAGGCATAAGTTGAATTTTAGATGAGGCAATTCTTTATTTCTTTCTTTTTTTTAACCTATATTATATAACAGAAGAGGTTTAAAAAGTATTAAAAATTAATTTTATGAAGTGTCCTTAAAATAAAGAAGACATTGTATGTGGATATTAGGTGAATAACACAATGATGTGTCAGGAATTCATTAATATAAAATAATCTAAAATATGTTTGAGCCATATTATTGTACGGTATCAGAAACTGAGTAGTTTATAAATAAAATCATAATAAAGTTTCAATATTCATAATCATCTGGTGTTCTACCTGGTGGCAAGTCCCTTACGCCACCGCTGTCTCCACCCATTTCTGTTCAGATCCTTCTCTTTGCCCCATTGTAACTGCCAATCTTCATCTCATTCTTCCTCCCGTCCTTTCTTCATCACTTGACCACTGCAATGCAGTTGTCAAGATTTCAATTCCTATAATCACACCTACTAACCAATTTCTTTTATGTATTTTCCGTATGTGCTCTTTTTTCTTGAATCTTATTTTAAATGTATTCCTCATTCCTCACATTATCCGTCTATTTTACTTTATCCATCCTTCTCCATATCTAAATCTCAAAAGGGTCAATCCAATCCCTCTCCTTCTTCCTCAATCCTCAACCAATAAGATAGTCCACACACAACATTTGGTTAACATCTTCCTTAACTCATTTCAAGTTAGGTACGAGATAACTAAGGAAGGCATAATTTTGGTCATGTAGTCGGAAGAAAGCGGGTATTGAAGAAAGCGTTTCATGAGAAATGTAGATGAAAAATTGTTTGAAACTTCAAAAACAATTTGAAGTTATGGTCAAATAGTAAACAGTTACTATTAATTTTAAGACAAGCAACATTTACTATAATAATAAAGAAGAAACTGCACCATTATTATAAACTATTTTCTAGAATCATATCTCCAAATATATATTAAAAAGTTTTAACAAACAAACAATTTACTTTAAGGTAAATATACATGTGTAATAGACATATATTTTTTAATTTTTATCATCTTTATACATAACTACATTAAAAAAAATTAAATTTTACAAATAAATATTTATGAGAAAATATCTTTTTTAACTCGATATTACTGACATATTACAATTAATGTGGATAAGGAATTATGATCTGAGAAAAACTTTTTTCAATAAAAAAAAAAAATAATAATCACAGTCATTACACCATGTATTATTAAGCAGTACGATAAAGAAGAAAAAATCCAAATAAATAGCGTTAAAATTAATCGTATTTTATTTGATACCTTAATAAAAAAGAAAAAGAACATAAAATTTAAAAAAGAATACAGAAAAAACCGGGCGCATTTTATATCATACAAGTTTATATTAAAAAAAATTTATATATATGTAGACACACATGAGTGTAAAAATATTTCCCAGTAAACAATGTATTGAATTAACTGGAATTTGCTGAGAACTAGTTCCAGTACAGAAGTAAAATAAGAGTGAAAAAAAGACAGGTTTAATGTGTTTTTTATCCAGTTTATAAATTCAAGGTTGGATGTACAACGAATTTTTTTTTTTAAAAGAGTTAAGTAACTGTTTAAAAACTTTTAATTTTAACCTTAACCTAATATAATTTAATCATATTTAAATAATAAATAAAATTGTAAAGTAAATAATAAAAGAAAAAAATTTGTGTAAAATATTATTAAAATAATTAATGAAATTTGTTAATAACGTATTAGATTATACAATAAAATCTTTTTAGGTGAATGAACTCCTGTTATTTGTTTACATTTTTTATTTTTTTTTTAAATCATAAAATAAAATTAACATACTGTTTCTGTTATTTATGTATATTCAGTTAGGTTATTAATCTGTCACATTATTAACAATTTATAATAAATATTACCTTTCACTAAAAATAAGTATTAGCAAACATGTAAAGAAATCTACATAAATATATCATGTAAAATATATAATATAGTTATGTCAGATGCGTACACAAGTGCGCACACGCGCGCGTGTGTGTAAAAATGCCTATATATAAAAAAAAAATATATCCAATTTAATTAAATCGGACATTCAAGAATATTAACAGTAATATAATGCAGCAGGAGAGGAGGAAAAAAATTTAAAGGCAAGAAAATAAACAAGAATGTATAACGTGATTTTTTTACTCAAAATAACATATTTATATAATCCGATTAACTACATACACTCTACTTAATTTAATTCAAAAGAAATTATTATCCAGCTAGAAAGAATGCAGCATTTTATTTGATTCATACAACTCATTTAATTATGAACAGTTCTGAGAAAAAATTATACCAGCTCTTCATTATGTAAAACGTGTTTATATTTTTAATAAAATTCTAATAAAACAGCACAAAAACAAAATTTTCTAATTATTAAATAAATCAAACGAAAGCAGTAACCGCATTAAAAGAAGGCTACTTTTATATTATTATCTTATTAGTGGAAATGTTCAAGCAATCGTAAAATAACAGCCACCGCAGTAATAGGGGCGTTATTAGAAGTATCATATGTAAAAGTTTTGAATTTCAGTTCGATTTATAAATTTCTTATAAAATTCAATACCGTTTAACCGATAAAAGATTAAATAAAATATATGTTTTAAAATTTAATGAAATTAAATTTTAAAACATCAATTTACCAGTACAAAAGAACGTGTAAAACTTTTAAACAAAAAAAGATTTGTTAAAAGGTAAATGACTAGAAAGAAATGAAATGACGCATTGGAAAAGCCGTAAGTAGCAAAATCTAAACGGAAGTCGATAAATTACGCTGGCATCCGTGGAGCGAGTGGTAGCGTCTCGGCCTTTGATCCGGAGATTCTGGATTCGAATCCCGATCGGCATAGCATTTTCATATACGCTAAAAATCGTTTATCCAATATCTAACGGTGGTCCCGGTGGTTAAACAGGAAAAAAATCGATAAATTACACATATAATAAATTCGAAAATAGAAAATTCTAAAAAAACAATAGCTTTACGAGAAATTAATTATAATAGAATATAGACCTATGTCAATTTCAAACGTTAAACAATCATCATAAGCGAATTTATGTATATACTGTACACACTCGCGCGGGGACAAATCAAACGCTTAGAACACATCAACGAAAACAATACGTTCTAATAAATAAAATAAAAATTAATAATAATAATACAAATAATAAAAATAATAATTCTAATAAATAACATTAAAGGAAAGTAATATTTTAACGTTGTTATAAAATGTCTGAAGTAGGTCCCTTGCACCATATTCACTTCTATTCCCAGCTAAACGTTTAAGTTCTTGATAACTCACATTTCCTTTTAGATAATCTATAAATTTTAATTTTTTCCCGGACTCACTTATTTATAGTTTACACTGATCCTTCAACTACTGTTTTAATCAATAAATCATTCCCTGTCATGATATGTCCAAGCCAATTAGCTTTCCTGTAGTGAATTTTTCTGATCAAGCTTCTTTTCCAATTTATCTCCTTATTGCTACTTTAGTTTCCACTCTATCAATTTCACCTTTTAAATTCAATTACATTTTATTGGTTGTTAGGTAGGAATTCACACTTGTCAGTGAACAACAAAATTTTAATATAAAAAGTGATCCTAAAACCAATTTCGACGTATTGCATAAACTATTGGGGTAAAACGAGCAAGGGTATTATTGAGATTATACAGCTTACCAGAATAAGTTTACAAGATCTACTGCAGATGCACTATGGGTTATATGCACGAAACAAAGAAAATCATGACTATATAGAATTACCTTATGTTCGCGAAGAGGTCAAACGGTTCGGTTCAAATTATAGACAGCGGTTAGATAATCATGTGAACCTTTTAGCAATTATTCTCCTAGCTAGAATGTTTGGCGACTAAAACGTCTACATTTGCTGGACTTGGGAGAATATGAGTGACTCTTAAGCTGGTTCCATATCACATACGTGATGACCGTTTTTCTATGTTTTGATGAGGAGACTAGCCTCTTTCCATTTGTCCCTATCAGCTTGTTATGTTACTATTTGTTTGCCTTTCCCTATTGTTTAATGATATAATTTTTTTTTTTGTTTTTCATTAGACTTTTGTGAACTCTTGTACCTGTGAGATCTTATATAACGAGTGCGTTTATATATAATTGTATATGAACTTTCTATATGTACGTACGATAGGTACGCACTTTATATCCTTAGGTATTTGTACGTTTTATTGATGGTCTCCGTTGTAAACCTTCCATCATGTGTTTTTTGCGATACGATTTAATTGTGGTTCTTTACTCGGAACCTACAGTAAATAAACAAATTGTGAGGGAAAAAAATTATCACATTTAAAATATTTTTAATCATCTTTTACCTTTCCTTTCTGTCCATGTTTTAAATCTATACAGACTTGTACAAAACTAAAAAATTATAATTAATCGAAATCGATATAGAATTAAAATCAGTCTAAGCCATTCAAATTCCTGACTCAAATTGACTGTACCAATCTAACACAAGCCTCTCAAATGAGATAAAGAAAAGGAACAGTAACCCAAAAACAGAAAAAGCATGAACCTCATGTGACCAAATTATATTCCTTTCCTATTTATTTATAAAGAGTTATTATCATTATTCTTAGTTTTAATTAACTTTTTTCTTGTTTTTATTTTTAATTGATTTGTTTTCTTTATAATCAATTTCTAAGCATTTCCAATTTTCGAATTTATTCCAATAACCAATTAGTACGGAAGTTTTTTTGTATTTTATAGAATGTAATATCTTAAAAGATTTTTTCATACATAAACAAAACGTATGTATGTGTATACATATATATACATAAAACTGAATTACATTTAATAAATTTTTCGTATTCTACTAACGTATACTGTAACTGTCTGCTTAGGATAAAGTCACCACAATTCATTCCTTAACAATGTGGAGAGAGCGAATACAGCAAGATATGGATAAATTAATTCAGCTACAAACAGCAGTCCATATACATGCAATGGTCTGCTCTGCATATTTAAAATAATTCATCTACACGTTTGTCTACTTGTAAAACTCAGTATATTCTGATAAAGATAACGATATATAAATCATTACATGCAATGTAACCAGTTTTAGAAATAAAGATAACAATTTCTATTTTGATGTTATGGCATTATGGTATTTAGAGCAAATATTTGTAGTGATTTTCATATAGGCAAGTTATCAATAAATTGTAAAGTAGATGTCAAGTATATTAAGTAATTTTAAAATTTCTAAAATTCTGATAATGATTTATTTTACTTTTTTATTGAATTTACCTTTTTTTATTTAAATTGATAATTCAATCGCTAATGAATAATTTCTAACAATATATTAAATCCATTTATCTGAAGGTACGTGGATGACATACGCAATAAAAAATACATTTCTAAAAATCTTCTATCTTAAAGATCTCTCTATTCGTACTGATTAATTTTTGTTTTACTTCTATTACAATAATTTTGAAACATTAAAAATTAAAAACGTTCTTTTTTTCTGCCTCAAATTCATAACTATAACAGATTAAAATTATAAAGATATATATATATATACTGTAATTAAGGAAATAATTGTTACACAAAAATATGATATTATAAAAAGTATATTTTAGATAAAAATATAAACTTGACATTTCTAAAAACCGATTTAATAAAAATATTAAACAAAACAATAATTTTCTTTTGAGATTTTAATATTATGAAAAATTGTTAAATCACTTATCAAATTATTTAACGGGCGATTTTTTTTTTGCATCTAACTTAAACACTTCATTCAGAAAATTGTATTTTAAAACAAACCGATGTTTTTTTAGCAGATCTAAACTTTATATAAATTAGAACATATAGTAGACCTGAGATTAAGATATACACTAAAACTTACCTAGATACTACTTCTTATAACTTATATAACTCAAGTTTTATTTTTTTTCTATTATTATTATTAAGTTATTTAATTAATTATTATTATTATTATCCAATTTTTTTATTATTATTTTTAGATTTTCGGAAAACAAAGCTTCATCATTATAAATACATTATAGAATATTGGTTCGCATTTTTTAATTAAATTCTTAACAATGAAAATATTGGAGAGTGTTTGAACCCAGATGAAAATTTTATATTTTACAAACAGCTATAATCAGATAATTCAACTTTGGAAGTGCATGATGGTGATTCTAACTATGTGAAGAAAGAACAAGAAAAATGTCAAACAAATAGGTAATTAACTGTTAAATTCAGTACTGCAAGAGACACGTAAAGTCGTTATTCGTTACAAATATAACGAATATTACTTTTGGAAATTATTTTTGTTAAATAAAATTTATTAATTTATTTCTTGTGTACGTTACAATCTGTTCAACTAGTTATTAATAAGCAACCTTCCTCCTTGCCGGCCCAATGAGATAAAGGTGATGTATATGACACGTAAATTAAGTGTAATCTTGTATAGACTCAGGCTGACCATGCCTGAGATGTGTGGTTAATTAAACTCCAACCACCAAAGTACACCAGTATCCAGTGTTTAGTATTCAAATCTGTATAAAAGCAATCAACTTTTATTAGGATTTGAACCTGAGAATCTTCAACTTCGAAAATTAGCTGATAATCAACTTATTTACAATGGAAACTTACCACTAGACCAACCAGTTGGGTTCAGTGGATTAAAATAAAATGAAACAAGAAAATGGGGTAAAAAAACAAAATTATGGAAAAAATCAATCTTTTTCAAAAATAACAATTTAAATAAAATTTACGTATTGTTAAAGTTATTTAGTGCTCCTGTGCTTTCCAGCATCATACGTATCTGAAATAACACTTCAGTGTATAGGAAATGAATAAATCAGCCTTTAATAAACACGATCTATTTCAAAACCATTACCCATTATAAACGAGAATATTAGATAAGGAAGACGTATCAACACAAAATTTAACAATACCCTTCATTAATCAAAAATGAAAAGTTCGTAAAAAGACTTCAGGATGAACCACAAAAAATCGAAAAGCGATGGAGATTTTTTGAAAGCAATATAAACACTTTAAAACAAAAAAGGTTGCCCGGTAAAAAAGAAACAAAGAAGATGGAGGAAAATAAAAAGAAAGAGAAACAAAAATTACACGAAAAGATTGATGATAGTTTTGATATTTTGAAAATTTTGTTTATGGGTTTACATATTCTTTTCATTGTGTTTATTACCTTCAATACGAACAAGAAACTATTTACTACCTTAAAAAATTAATCCTAATGAAGAAACTGTCTTTAAGAAAGTATAGAGACATATTTAAAAATTAAATATTAAACAAACAATAACAAGACTGTATAGTAAAAATATTGTACATTCGTGAACCAGCATACGCACACGTACTTCATGTAAATATTTTAAAGACAATATAATATTTTCGACATCAACAAGTACGATACAGTACAAGAAAAAACTACCGAATGATTGGCACGTTATAAAAGTGGTCCCTGTTAACATCAACATAACCTGAGGCGTCTTAACTAAAAATGACGTCACAAAAGTCTGGCTGAAGAACGACTTGCATATTAATATGAAAGGCCGCGACCAGCGAGGTATATACAAGATAAAAAGAAAAGGGGAAGAATGAGAGAGAGAAACGTGATGTAGAATACAACTAAACTATGTAGTCTCAATCCCACGCTAAGTCACATTTGAATTATTTCGGTTCTTGTATTAAGACTTATCATTATAATGTTATTATATTGTCATAGCGACCGATGCATTAAGTTAGTAGTTTTCTATTTTAACGTTTACTGTTAATCAAATCTCGAAGTTTGAAAAATAAATGCGTAAAAATAGACCGACTATAATTTATTTTAATTATTATTTATTTTATTTTATTTATTTATTCAATATAGTCTATAAAATATTTCAGTAGTGAAATGCAATTTTAATTTTAATTAACAAATCAAATATTCAGGTTTACCTTATTTATAAGGAGCTTCCCCACAATTCACTGAAAAATGGAGAATTGAGAATTCACTGAATGTTTCTAAACTGTGCAGCCAAATATTATATAAATATTCATGAGAAACTAAAAAAACAATCCTACAAAGGTACTTAAAAACGTTTCGTTTTCTGTCTGTTTGTATGTCAGTCAGTTTTTTTCCCGTAGAAATTTATACATCAAAATAGATTGAGGTATTTTAATGAAAATTGTTTTTAAAAGTTTGTAATTATTTACGAAAAAAATAAATATACTTTAAAAATTCCAAAATGACGGCCAGCCAACTTTAAAATTATTAATAGGCTTACCTCTGTAAATATTAGTTTTATCAAATTATATGCATGTAAACATTTTAAGCGAATTATTTTGATAATAGCATCGTATCTATTTAAATATTTAAGTTATAGCGAAAACATGAATACATAATTTTTGACACTTTTTAATTCATTCTATATGAAAAGAAAAGCTTCTTTCTTAATATACATATATATATAGTCGCGTGTGTGTGTGTGTGCGTTCGCGTGTGCGTGCGTATGTATTTATGTATGTGTGTATTTGTGAATGGATTTAGATTCCTAGTAGTTTGTACAAATATTTGAAACTATTTTTTTTAATAATAATAAAACGAAAGAAAGAAAATTTGTTCTATAAAACAATCAATCGGACAACATTTAATAAAAATTATTTTAAATCCTGTTTTATATTTACAACTATTATCATGGAAATCATTCATTAATTTAATTAATTTGCACTGATATTTGTAATTAGTTGACATAGTAACGATAAATATAAAATAATAGGAAATTTTAAACTAGGTAAATTTAGTTACAATTAAAAAACAAACGTGTACGCTATATTTAAATCAGTACGCTGATTTTAAAGCATTTTTTTTTTTTAGCGAGTGGAAATATCGATTTTATGCAATTAAAAATAAGAAAATAGAAACAGTTATTCTTAATTGTTATACTTTTTTCTTTTTAATTTCACTGCATCAAACCAGTCAAATGACTGAAACGACAAAAAAAAATTTCATTTATGTATATACCTATTTATTTCTTGTTTTAGCGCAAAAGAAAATTTAAGAGGGCGCTTGACACTGTTTTTACCAAATTTATTATGTTTCCATCTGACAGTGAAAAATAAGTTTTTTTTTTTGTTAGAAGTTATCTCAAGTTTTAACTTCTAATCAAACATAAATCAGGAATCATGACTGGGGAAATACGTAAATGAGTAGGAATAAGCTATCAACACTTTTAGACAAATAAAAACATTTAATCAAGAATACACTAAAATACTTTGCGCTCTTCTCGACAACAAATATCGAAATATCGACATGTTCTCATTAGATAACAATCGATTACTGATAAGAGGAACTTGCAAATAAATTATAATTTTTACTTTTCATAGCTGTAGAGATTTGCTGCAAGAAGAAAATAAGTATGGTAATCAGTAAAAAATGGAGAATGGGTTCTTTTCATTTTGCAACGTTTCATGACCCAGGGACCTCAAAAAATAAAACAAAAAAGTGGAGGGTAATGGTCATACGTAGGTATGTACCTGTGTTGGAGTGTTTTATATAATTAATTCTGTAATAAAACGTTATATAGTTTGTGTTTTAAAATATTTATGGTTAAAAAGATAACAGTAATTTTCTTACTGAAAAACAAGCAAAGGGTAAAACTTACTATCCTTCTACAATGGACAATCGACAATCACACTATCGAGCATTGGTGTTACAATTTTACAGAGCAGATCAATTACGACAAAAGTTTTTATTTTCTGAAAAAATAAACTCCATGGACCTTATTATGCGACAACAGATATTTATTTTTAAAATCAAAAAGTATAATACATTATGTACAGTATATACATACATATTTAAATTATAATTCCCACATATATTATAATATAGAAAAGTAAAAAACAAAAACGACCCTAAGGAAAAAAAATGGTCTACGCTGATCTTCAGCTATACTTAGATGTTCTAATCGACGCCGACGTGTCTACTGCGAATGAAATGACCTTGACCCCGGCCGACCTTGGGCAGGTCACACCTGTCTATGTCCAGCTTCATGCATACCAATCGAATCTACTCTTCCCCCCCCCCCAACCACACACAATACTCCAGCGCACTTGCTACCACCCTAATACAGTATTGCATAGTTTCATTCTTCCCTTTAATGCAATTGAACATCATTCTCCCATTCGTTTCACCTTTATTATTCCTTTATATAAACTTTAATTTTAACGTAAATTAATTATTTTAGCACAAACGATGAATACTAAATATAATTTAAATTAATTGCATTAAAATAACGTAATATGGTTACCGTAGGACGTTATTAATCTAAGATACCTATCTAAATATAATCAACAATGATATTATAACACTGTGTCACTGTTGATATAATACAAATTATAACAAAGGTGTTATTTCAACTATACTTTTTATTTAATTTTATTTTCAAATAATGAGTGAGTGAAGTAAATAAAAGTTAGTGGTTAATATTACTAAGCTGTTTTTAAGTAACTACAAATTTTAAGTGAATAAACGATGCAACTACAATGTAACTAAGCCTAGAACTTGCTAGATTTTCCCGAGGCTTAGTAACTAATAATAGTTTTTTGTTGAATAAAGGCTAATAACTGTTACATGAGCATAGTAATAACTACAAATACCCTTTTTTTAAGACTGATGAAGAGCAGACTAGTTTTAAGTTAGTCGTAGCTATGGCGATATTTATACCAATTCGTGAGAGGAAAAATTAAGCAGATATTTATACCAATTCGTGAGAGGAAAGTAGATGTAAGCGGCTATTAAGGTTTGAAAATGAAAATGTAGATTTTCTAGCAGAAGAATTTTTACCTGAGTCTCATGGAGATTGTCTATCCTCCAGGAAAAATTTGAAATTTTTTTTAAGATTTCCACAGGACTTTGGTATTCATATTTCTTCTGTGTGTAAAACGATTAACTTTATTATGGATACGATTATTGATAAAGAATATTACTGGATACAATTCCCATATAGAGCGAGAAATAAATGAGAAGTTGGGATGGCAAAGAGGTTTTAGTATGCCGACAGTAATTAATAGGCGCGTTAGATTGTACCTATATAGCAATAAAGAAACCACAGCGAAACGGGAATGAATATATTAACCGTAAAGGGTATGCCAACATTAACATACTAGCTACTTGTAATCCGGATGAAGTATTTACCAGTGTAAGCGCTGAGTAGCCTGGGAGGGTTCATGATACCATGATATGGCGGCGAAGCCCTGTTAGATCTGTAATTTTTCACTCTCTCTGTAGATCTGTTTAATCCGTTTCACCCTCTTTTTTCTGTTTAGCCTCCAGAACCACCGTAAGGTATTATTTCAGAGGATGACATGTATGAATGTAAATGAAGTGTAGTCTTGTACAGTCCCAGGTCGATCATTCCTGAGATAAGTGATTAATTGAAATCCAACCAACAAAGAACACCGGAATCTACGATCTAGTATTCATATCCGTATAAAAGTAACTCCCTTTACTAGGATTTGAATCTTGGAACTCTCTACTTCGAAATGAAATAAGTTGATTTACGATGACGAGTTCACCACTAGACCAACCCGGTGGGTTTCGGGATTTCACCCTGGCTAATAACACCGTTTAAACCTTCTCGCAACGTGGAACAGCAAAATTTTAATCTTCTATATGCCAAAGAAAGAGTTATCATAGAAAGATGATTTGGGCAAATCAAGCAACGCTTTCCAATAGAACAGAAGTTGTTGTTTGTTTTACTGTATTACAATACGTAACAAAACGATTTCGTTTTGAAAATAACGCTGTAGTAGAAGAAGACTACGAAAACGGTGAATTATAATGAACAGCAAAATAAATTCGAGGCGAACAAAAGCGTCAAGAAATGTCTGAGTTTTTACTAAATTCATATTAATTAGTTTTTTCAATCATTGTATTTTTTTGTATTTTCTGTATTCTATAAACCCGTACTTTTCAGTTTATGTCCTTTTCCTTCTCTCAAAATTCCTTTAAAAATTTAATAAAGATATATCATAATAAACAGAAAAATATTTTAAAATAACATGCTAATAATAACATCTAAAGAGGCGCTTTTATGTTTGCGTATGAAGTTACAGTGAATGCTCGTGTAAGTACAATGAACTGATTGTACTTTACAGTGTACGTCCAAACGCATGCGCGTACGCACCAACGGGTTAAATTTGTTTTTTATTTAACTTTTTTCGGAAAGGAATAAAATTTTATGATGTATTTTATTTTAACTAAAAAAAACAAATTTAAAAAATTTCCTAACTCTTCGTTAGTCTGAGTTGACTAATCGCAAAGAGTGGGAGTGGTTTTAATTTTTGACATTAATTTCTCAATTACTATTTGCATTTTATTCAGCTCTACTTGCTGTAATAGATCTATACGCTGCAACTGAGATGTAGATAATTCTTTAGTTTCATCGTTTTTATAGTTTTGCAGCACTTTTTTGGCATTAATAATTTCCTTTGGAAGTTTTGCTCTTTTCTCTTGACTAAGGAGTTCTCTCTGAACTTCGTCAGTGTCTGTCTCTGTTGTTTCAGGTAAGAGACCTTCCTTCGTGCCTACTGCTAAACCACCACGAAATGTGGCAAATACAGAATTCTTATTTTCATCCATTATTTCAAGAAAATTTTTCTCCCACAGTATTAATTTTACCTGTTTTTTGAAATCAGTTTTTAACGGCTATCATGTTTTTAATAGCTTAGACAAGTGACTGATATTCAATATTTTTCCTGACGTTTGTGAATACTCCTGATTTATAATTTCCCAAGCCTTTTTCTATACGGCTCAATTTTGAGTTATCTAAAATAACAGAATTTTTAACCAACAATCTAACGAACAAATCAATTACCTTTCCTCATTCATCTTCCTCGCTGCTTATCGACATTTTTGGTGCACGTATTATCTGATGCAAAACCACGACTGTAATAAAATAGGCAGATACACAGTTACATTCTAGACAAAACAAACGTGTTAAAACATGTTCATTTGCAAGGTTATGTGCGATACAACTCAACTAACATCTTAGTAACAACTAACATTAATTTGTTTCGCGTGGTACAAAATTCGTTTAGTTGTTGCTATGCAGTTTTAGTAATTGTTTATCCAACAGATTTTTTACAAATACTAATTTCCGGGGGATGCTATCACCTCAAACTACCTCGGCAGAACTCAAGGTCCCACCCAGGTAGCCGAGATCCAGTCTTTTGATTATTCGTCATGTCTCAAATGAGGGAATCCCCGAAGGAATCCCCCCCACCGGGACTCCGGTCTTTACGCCTTGCCTCTAGTGAGGAACTCCCACAGGAATCCGCCACCGGGACTATGGTCTTACATTCCCCCCGCCTTGCCTCTAATGGGGAACTCCCGAAGCTATCCCCACCGGGACTACAGTCTGATTACTAAGCGTAATTTTTTATTAAGTTTTTCCGAGTGATACAAATTGGACTAGTTATTAGTATGCAGTTTATGCTTATTTTTGTTCACCTCATAAATAAAATTACCAATCAGTTCTGATAAAATAACCACACAAACTTATATTTTCTCAATTTTTTTTAACTATTATAGATATTATATTTAAGTATCTTCATGAAGTACTTATTAAAGAAAAAAATACGGACGAATATAAGCTCAACAAAAGTACTGCTAACTAAAGTATCATCAATAATTAGATTAATAACCATTTATAGAACGTAAGTTAGTGAAAATACAGTAAGTTAACTTGTAAAGGATAATTCTTTACAAAAACCTCAAAACTGCAAAACATAAACACTTAAACAAAATTTAGGGGCTAAGTTTTAATTTATTTTTTTAAATTATAAATAAAAGAGAATAACTTTGTATAAGTAAAATTAAATAATTAATAATTAAAAAACCCACTTACCAACAATTTTATTATATATACGTTATCTCCACATAACGGTGGAGACATTTATAATGACAGGACGTTAAATTGAAATAATTTTAAACATTTGACGACCAATTATATTAACATTTATATTTATATTAACATTTTAATATAAATGTTAATTTTTAACATTTATATTATATTATGTTATATAAACAAATTTACATGAAAAAGAAAATTTAGTTTTATTAAGATTATAACATAAATTTGTTAAGTTCCTGACGATGGAATTTTATTCTGAAAGCGCTTCAACGTATATATAAAAGAATGGTTGGTAAATGGGTTTTTTAATTATTAATTATATAATCACACCAACGGGCCAGGCATGATAAAACTATTGTAAAATTATATGTTAATATTTCTATTACATAAAAAATATTCTTTACAAATTTTATTTGAAGAAATTATTTGACTAAAATACTAATTAGTAAATAATTGAGTTAAATGATAATCTAGAAGTCTCTCTCCACCCACCGGGTTGGTCTAGTGGTGAACGCGTCTTCCCAAATCAGCTGATTTGGAAGTCGAGAGTTCCAGCGTTCAAGTCCTAGTAAAGCCAGCTATTTTTACACGGACTTGAATACTAGATCGTGGATACCGGTGTTCTTTGGTGGTTGGGTTTCAATTAACCACACATCTCAGGTATGGTCGAACTGAGAATGTACAAGACTACACTTCATTCACACTCATACATATCATCCTCATTCATCCTCTGAAGTATTATCTAAACGGTAGTTACCGGAGGCTAAACAGGAAAATGTAGAAGTCTCTCTCCAGGAGGTTATCTAATGTAGCTTTGCGTACTCGGGACGCATAAATAAATAAGTCGTTTATTCGCAAAATAAAACCCTGTATATGACCAAATTACAAACTATGTTCACCGACCAATAATTTATAATAGATTAGAACCCGATAAACATAAAATAATAGCTAGGAGAAAATGTCAGCACTGAAATTTAATTAAGTGACCGGGCTTCAATCTATCAATCTTTCACCCAGAACGGCAAGAATTAAATATCTACGACAATTGAAAAAGATATGAAAAAATTATTTTAAAGCAAAAACGTAATATTTTCGTGTGAACAACAGAATTTCCCTAATAACATGGAAGAAATAAGTTAAACAATTCACCGGTTGACTACTTAGTAATTTAATGAACATCGATAAATCGGTATTTAAATAATTATATACTAGAAAAAAGGCAGAAATGATTAATGTATCATTACACATGATTTTTTAAAATGTTTTTTCAAACTCTAAATAAATAACGTTCATGAATTTAGCGTACTAACAACAAAAACTTTTACAACAGAAAATGTCAAAATCCTAAACATTCTAAGTTGTTTCTTGAGTTGCGATTTTTTAACAAAGCTCTAACCCCAATGATTTCCTTTTTCCCCAAAAACGAAAATATAATTTTAGATAATTCTTTAATATAAAGAAGTATAAATCATTCGTGCGCTGCGCGCACTTGCCCGGCGCACCACGTGGTCCGCTCTGCACCAATTGCAGCTAAAGTAAAAATGTAAGCACATACATTAAACAAACAAGCCCACGCACCATCTTTTTTTATGGGAAAGATATATATGAAATATACATATATTGTTGGTCATACTTATACTAGTGCAACTGTCACACAAATAGGGGAAACGGTACAGCGCGCAACCAATTTCTGTTGACAAACTACATTCATACGGGTCGACTATATTAATTACCTAATAAATTAAAAAGGATTGAAAGGTTAATAAATAAGATCGATTACAAAATACAAAAGAAAAAGAAAAACCCAAAAAGAAAAGCAAAATTAATTGAAATGGTTATATTATGAGAAAATATATAAAGGGATTCATTACAAAACAAGAATAGCAGAACTATGAAAATTAAAAAAAAAACGTACTGAATGATGTAATGATATCATGCTACAAAACAAGAATAGAAGAAAAATTATAAAAATGTAAAAAACGTACTGAATAGTGTATGATATCATGCTAAGATAGAATGAAAGGAAAAGAAGACAGTCGCTCAAATCTCTCATGAAAGGGGACCCCAAGGTCACTGAACCAAAGTTTAAAATTATATAATTATTTTCTTATTTATTCTTAAAGCAACAACACAGGTTACGTCCGATTACATTTGTCTTATGATAGATGAATTTTTAGCGAAAGGAAAATGCCAAGCCTGAGCGGGATTCAAATCCATAATCTTCCGAATTAAAGACATAAACGGGGGAATGACGAAATAAATAAAAATATCCCTTTGTAGCGTTAAAAAATCTAATACCAGAAATTCACACAATAACCTTTCCCAAATAAAAAGAGAAAAAACTAAAATTTATATATAAATGTTCATTTACATCAAATCATATAAATAATTCTCAAACAAAATTAATACTTAATTAAAAGTAAATTTTCTCCAATACCATACAACTAAGGATAAAATAACAAAAAAAAAAAAATAACGTAATAAGAAATATCATTAAGTTTTATTTTTTCAGGATGTATGCGTATTTCAAGAAGGATATAAAAACGAAATAGCATCTGCCTTCTGTCTGAATTACAAAAATTATTACAACGAATAACGTGGAGAATAACTACTATATACCAAAACATTGAATTATTATGAGGGTATATAATGAACATAAAGAATGCTGCATGCTATAACAACTAGTAAGGTTTTTTTCTTTTTACTGGTTAATATTTCTTTTATATTAGCACAATTCTATCTGTCTATACATCCATCATAAGATATTTTTTATTATCAAGTATTTTTCCAGTGTAACATCACTACATTTCATTTAGGAAATTTAATTTAATTTCATTCTCAGTGCTTTTTTATAAAAGTTTATTATAACAATTAATGGATGAAGACTTATTACTGTTATTAGTTAATTATTTCATTCTTTATATATTCGCGTGATAATACATATTTTATTGTTAATATTATTATTTTTCTCTTCAAGAGCGTAATTTTTAATTCATTATATTTTCAATGGACTTACAGATAAGATTACATTTAAAGAGAAATTGATTGTATCATACGTAAATCATCCTAAAAAAAACCTTTTATACATTTTTCCTTTTTTTTTTTAGCTCAGTTTTACGTCCTTAATAAGACAGAAATTGGCTAGCCACATCAAAACTATATTTAAAAAAGGAGATGATCAAACATTATCTTTGTTTGGTTTTTGACAACGTAAACATTTTTTTTTTAAATAAAAAAATTCATAACTATTTAATTATTCCTGGATATACCGTATTTAATTGCAAACTTATAAATTAGCCATGATTAGGCCTAAGCAGTAGTCAGTCTATGAAAGAATTTATAAAATCTTTAACGTATTTTTCTATAAGAAACCCATAGAATTTAGTTAATGAATAGTTTTCCCAACAGTTGTACAATTTACTTTCCCATAGATTCATTATTTAACTGCAGGTTAGTGCCATGATGATTCCTTCGTATGGTATAACCATTAAGTGGTATTCTAGCATCCATTTTAGTATTAAAAAATAAAAATTATCTTCTCATAACTTTTCATCACTGCGTATTTATCAGATCCATTTGAATTTTATTCTATGAAGGGAAAATCAGATTTAAACTTCTTATAACCAATTACCCAAAAAGTGATTAAATAAAACCGGATGAAAGTAATTAACCTAAGAATACTACCAAACAGTTATCATTACATGTAATGATAAAAAGTATAAAAAAATCAAATAAAATAAAATCTGATGTGGGTATCACATGACTTCGTTGTACGCCTATTAAATTACATATATACATTTTTTTTAAAATGAAATGTACATAAAATTTTATTTCATTAATAGCTTCTGATATTTTTTTTTTTTTTCTTATTATTGAATTATTATTTATCGTAAAAATCTTTTTATAATCAGAGGTTAATAATTATGAATAAATAAATATAGTTAAATTTTAAAAAAAAGAGAGAGAGGTGAAGTGTGATTCGAAGCGATGTGCCTTCTTGTAAGATCCAAATATTTCATTAATTAAAATTTTATTTGGCTATAACTCTGGAACCAATAAAAATAAATACCATTTATGATACATCGTTGAAAAGCTCTCAATGAGGGCTTATTACTGCAATTAAGAAAAAGTCTAAAATCCAATGTTTTTGGATTTTGGGCTTTTTTGGACACTTTCGGTCCAAAAAAGCGTTGTAACGTCTAGTTACTACAGTAACTAGATTCTAAACCTAAATTCCAAACCTCAACATTCTGCGGCTAATCGTTTTCGAGTTATGCGAGATGCATACGTACGTACGTACAGATGTCACTTCGAAACTAGTCAAAATGGATTCAGGAATGGTCAAAATGGATATATCCGTTGAAATCTGAAAACCGAAATTTTTACAAGGAAGTAATAAAGGAAGTTATTTTTATCAAAATTTTTTCAATTGCGTTTGGTAATCTTATCAAAAATTTATCACGTAGTTTCTACGCAATTCTAATCTAAGTTATTGTTAGGGGGTTTTATCTAATATGAAAGCTACTTAGGATTTTAAAAAGTGTGTAGATTTTAACTACTTCCCCTTCAAATATCATCATCCAATAATAAAAAAAAAATTTATTTCAGTTTTTTATAATGATTAAATTGTTATTTTCCGAGCACTGCATTGCGAAATAAGACATGAATTGTAAAATTTTAAAAAACATGTTAGAAAATCATAAAAATTAATCTAGATAAAATAAAAAATCCGGTATTGAGAAAATGCATAAACCTGGAATTAGACGTAAAATAATTTACCGGCATGTTTATGTATAGACTGGGGAACTAAAAACTACGAATAAAACTTTTCCCTTTCAGTTTTCCGAATTGATGTATCATTTAGCACAACTAAAATTATTGTTTTTACCATTTAAAATACAAGTATCTTTATTGAAAACACACACTAATTTATTTTTTCTCTTTTTCTTTTGAAATGTTTCAAGCAATAGCTTGGAAAGTAAATAAAAATAAATCAAGCTTATTAGGTATACGGTAAAACAAGGTACTCATTTTAATTATATCAAACAGTACTTTACCGTTAAAAGTAATACAAGGGTATGATTCATACACGTTATTAGTTAAAAATTAAATAACATATTCCTTGCTTTTCTTGTACAGTAAAATTATACAGTAGCATTTATGAAAAAAGCAATTGTCACCTTAACACCACTTTATAATTGATCGTAAAATGAATTTAATTGTATTAAAAACTAATTTTCTGACAGCTAATTGCATAATGTGAATTTTAAAACTAAACTAACTTGTTATCCACAAAATATTACAGTATTCACGAAGTATAATTAATTTTAAAATTATTTCAATAAATGTAATTAAAATAATAAAAGTGGGCGAGTAATTGTGTTGGATGAAGCGGTAATAATGATGATGATGATGATGATGAATGGTAAAAAACGACTGGATCAAGAGATAAGGTGCTGAAAGGGTTAAGTGGAGCGAACAAGTCCTAGTAACAGGAGATGCTGGGGCACTGGAGGTCACTGGTTCGTTTCCCACGCTAATTTGGTTGAATAACAATTAAAACTGCACTACTTAATATGCAAGAAGCGCGCCTCCGTAGTAATCTTTTACTCATTTAGTATGAGAAAATTCGCGCCCCACTTCCACTTCTCAATTTCTGAATATCTATATATTTGCTTCACTGTTTCTTTTTATTCAGTGAAAAATGAAAACAAAACTTTAAAAATATATTGAGAGATTCTTCTTGTTGACAATTATATTTTTAAAAAATACGTTTTTTTTTCAGAAAATAAGTAGGAATAAGTAACAACTAAAATATTTTTTTTAAATTTTATATTCTCTCATTCTTAGACATGCTAAAATTAAAATTAAAAAAAAGGTAACAAATTAGATAAATTAATATAAATTATTTCAATTTTAAATCTATCTGTTTCAGTGTAATAAAACAATGAAATAAAAATGTTAAGATTTATATATGTGAAAAATTATATTATTATTAAATTTAAGATAATTTAGAAAAACTTATATATACGTCAAAAAAGTTACAAAATCTTTAAAATTATTTTTTTAACAATAGGTTTCGGGGTTTTCGTATCATATTTTACATTCAAATTTAATATATTCAAATTATATATATATATATATATATATATATATATATATATATATATATATATATATATATATATATAATATATTATATTATATATATATACATCTTGTAAATCTGTACCAAATTATGTCATTTTAATAAACAGTAAAAAAAAAACCTGATGATGTAGTTTAAGAAACACAAAACGGGTTGTATAAAATAAAATTTTTAATCTTTTTCCCGCCTTTTATAGAGTAACGTAGTTGAAAACTATGATTATTAAAAGTATGTGTTACTAAAAGTATGTATTTGAAAATTATGATTACTTAAATGATCCGCTCAGATTTTTTTGATTTTTTCTACTTTTTGAAATGGTTAAGCCTAAAAAACCTCTTAATTAAACAATTTTGTAAGTAGGATTGTGTGTTGGAATTTGGGTACATCTGAAACCCTTTTTTCCTGTTATATTATAAGAACAGTTAACCTACAATTATGAATTTAGTATTAAAAAAAAAAGATCGAATGAAAGGATACATCTTAAAAGGGATTGACTTAATTGAAAATATAATATTTATGTGATTTTTCTGGCATATAAAAAATTATTACGGTTGGAAATATTTTAAATAAAACAAAAAATATATTTTTGAAAATAATTACGCTCACCGTTGACAATTTCAAGTTAGAATACTCGTATCTTATATACTATTATTATTCTAATCTATCAAACTGAATATTTTTTCCTTCAGGGGGTGGTATAGAATAATGAAATCTATCACAAGATGAGGGGAAAGTTTTTGAATAAATGATATTTTATCGTACAAAGACTTAAAATATTATTATTTGAGATAATTTTACCTAATAAAAAATTTCTTGATTTGTGTGATTTTTTTAAGAGCGTTCTTAAGCTACCAAAAAATAATTGAATATTTAATAAAATTCGTTTTAAAGGTGTTTATCGTTAAACTTAGTAAACAAATATATACATGAGCAGAAGTTGCACCAGGGATATTTGAAGTAATGTAGATTCTGCCATACAGTGGAGGGGATAGTGCACCGCAATAGGATATTGTAATTAACAACATGCCAATCACCGGTCAGCAATCCAACCCTACCAAGTTAAAGTCCATTGAGTTCTCTAAACGTTTGCGAGTACTTATTTCGAATGATTGTATACATAATTAGTGTTCATTAAGTACTAAATCTTTTTTTAACAAATAATTGATAGAACACTTATTTTTAAGTGTAATAAAGGTTAAATATATATGTTTCAAGAACAAAAAAGTATTAGTCATGAAAGAGTGGGTATAGAATGTTTTAAACGGTTTCAATAATTAATATTCTCTTCCCACGTTTATATTTTATACGGTAAAAAATCAAAGATTTATTTCAATATTAGTTAAAAATTAATTCGTGTAAAAACAGAAAATGCTTCTTTTAATTACTTTACGAACAGATGTTAAACTAAAATATTCTCATCAGATGAGGAATGTTTTATTTTATATATTTATTTTTGTGTAAGCTTGATTTTAACTTTAGATTCCTCTTTGTTCAAATTTAATAATCATGAAAGGCCGCGTCCGTCATAGTATGATGTTGTTTGGCAAGTCAACTTCAAATGTTTCCTTTCCTCTCCTTCCATTTCGACCTCTTCTTTCTCATCAGTTACAGTCCTATAAACAATCATCACCATTCTTCACTTATGCTTTTGCTCTTTTCTCATCGCTAATTATCACAAAGCTATCAAAGGAAGGACAAGTTTTTTTTTCAACTGCCAAATCCGACAGACCATGACTCTTTGGCTACTCTTAAATGGATATTCTGTGTTAAATTCAAATTAAATATTTTCCTCAACCTAATTCATCCGTTCATACTCACTGATGAAGATTTGATATGAATGCAGAAAAACAACTTAGTGCATTATACCATTAAATTGATTTTTTTCTCTCAGTTCCGATAAAAATTTGGATTTATATCTGATACATTTTTTTCAAAATAAAATTAAATATTAAATAAAAATTAAATTCTATTTTCATATTTTAAATTTGTTTATTTCATAAAAATCAGACTTGTGGATTAATACTTATTTTTGTACATATATATATATATACCGTTATTTAAAAAGGATAAAACTTCTTTCAAGGAAAAAAGTGATTATTAAACCACTTTTTTTAAATAAATGTTTTTTTCTCCTTAAAGAATTTCTTTCCCACACTATAAAGTTGTATTCCAATAATTTTCGGTAAAACTTAATGATTTTATTTTTTTATTAAATTTTTTAATAATTTACTTTTAAACATCTGGTATAAAGAGAACTGAGGAGATAATTTCCTCTAACAAGAAGGAGTTTTGAAATTAATATCGGCAACATGAAATTCTGAAGACAGGAAAATCTCACTCGAATCCCAATAAATGCTAAGGAAGACTTCATTCATTTTAAGTGATTATAGAGTCTTTTGTATCTATTTTATTTTTTTTGGATGCATATAAAGTGAATAAAAATTCTTTTTAAAGCGATTGGAACGTCGAAGAAATATAATCATTATTCTATTTATGTTGTTAAACTATGTACGATTAATAAATTCGCTATAAAAGTAACTTTTCTGAATTCAACTAAAAAAATTCCTTCTTCAGGACGAAAGAAATCGTGAAATCTTCATGTGTATTACAGTCAAGCAAGAATATTAAATTATTAATATTTATCTCTTTTGAGAAACGTAATTCGGCTTAGTAGAGTTATAAAATAATCTTTATCAGCTATTTTGGCAGACCACTTCACAATATTATGGATGCAAAATGTTTTTAAAAACTTTTTATTAAATAAACATGAAGAGGGATCTCATAATAAAGAGAAATAATGTAAATGGGGAAGACCTTTGAACGTATTCTTTAACCGTTTTGGGACCAGAATGACATGTTTATACAATCGGTTCATAGTTATCCTGACTCCTGTAGGGGAAGACACTCCCACCACACCCTCCGTTCCTAGCCCTTATGGGCTTTACCGGAGGTCATCTTCGAAACCCCGGCTTTAGACATATTTCAGTCCACCTCGGCCAGGATGCCACCGATGCGAATGCCACTAGAGATATTCCCATCGGTGTACTACTACTTAATGAAATTAAAACAAGACACATCTTACCGAGTATTAAGAAAGACTGAAAGGACTTAACTGAACTAACTGCCCGTAGAAGGTAAAAGTGAGTTCAACACACAACACGAAACATACAAACATACAAATATTACATGGAACAATAACAACACAGTAACATTGATACAAAACCAAACAAAGGACAAAAACAACAAAAAAGATATAATTTATAAAACAAAACATCAACAAAAACATAGTACAAGAGGAATTCAAGCAGGGCTCTAGATTCCCTCAGCAATACTTTCTTTTGCTAAGTATACTATAAAACTCTACTACTCTACTATAAAACTCACTATTCCCCATTCGGCCTGGCTCCTCCAGTATATACACCAAGGTTCAGAGTTATACTCCAAGGAATAGTTCACGCTTGCTAAAGTTTTACATATATTTTCCAATACTTCACATCCTTACGGATAAGAATATGAATTATCCATATCAAAGACATAACCAATTAATAATAATAATAGATTATTTCTTGTGGAGGAGATCTTCAGCCATTGGACTGATTTAATGACCTTCTCTATTCCTTACGATTCTGTCATTGTTTTAGCTGTTTTATATTTTAACAAAAACGGTATAACGGACCAGAGTAACGGATTCCTATCAATTAAGAAGAAGTAGTAGAAAATATAATGGGAGGAATCCAGAAAGGGGCTAAAGAAACCCTTTTAGTAAAGGTAACAGGTCCCTTTAACAATCATCTTCTGTAACACTCACCACTGAAACACCTAAACAGATGTTTCTCTGTGAGAAGAGTTACCGGACAAGGATAGGAATGCATGGGAATAAAAGGGCTTACTCGAACGTTCTCAAGCTTCGAGTTGGGTCCGGCAGGTAAAGAAGATAGGAGTATAATACTCTGGGAAAGACTAGTTGGAATTTGTCTAAGCGAAACGTTAGGATGAAGTCTGCGAAAGAGTGCTACAATAGAGTTCTAAGCGAGGAGTGATTACGAGAGTTTGAAGCAAGAGTATTCTGCGAGGAGATCGGTGTGTTCACGTTTGACGCAATGAAGGTGACGTCACAATTAATTCCAGTGTGGACAGTATATGAAAACAAGGAATGGTTCGGTGAGTTACTGTAAAACTATAAGTGAAGGAGATAATGTACTAAATTTCATTCGTAAATTGTTAGGATAGTTTTATTTGTGAGCAGCAAAGGTATTTGCAGTTCAAGAACTTTATACTTGTCTTATCTATTGTACTATTGTTGACAAGACTAATGGTTAAAAGTTTTAAGACTAGCGGTCATGCTAATGTCTTTTTCATTGGGACTGAATTATGCTTTTCATTATTTCTCTACCTGTGAATAAATTCTAAAGATTACGTTAAATTCTGTTTTGTATTTAATCACCGTTTATTATTATTATTTATTTGTCTTGTTTTACTTATGTTCTTAAACCAATAAATTGTAATTATATAAACATCTTCAATTGTCAATATCTCAATATCCTGATCGAGCCGCGAACACGCGACAGTATATACTCTATTATCTATTTCATATACTCCAGCCGTTAACGTTTCTACATCAAGAATCAAATTCACTAATCCTGAATGCCTTAATACGAGTATATGAGCCTCCCGCATTGCCTTTAGCCATTTGTGGCAGAAACTTATACATAAAAGCAAACGAGATTATAGACATAACTAGAAATGGTATTTTCCTAATCTTCAATTCTTCTCAAGTCCTCTTTATTTCATTTTCTATCAACCCACATAATCTTCACGTGTTAAACTGTAACATATCAAAAGCTTCCATTATTAGTATTCGTTTTTCCCCCCCAACTACCCAAGTCTTGTTAACCTAAAGCGCCACACTCCGTAGAAATAGTTTTAGGAATTTTTTTCAAATTTTTAAATATATTTTTGATTATCAATAGATGTTTTCTATATACAAAAAAACCTCGTGATTTGTAAACAGTAAATATAATTTTGATATATTATACATTTTTTTCAATATTTGAGTACAATTTTAACACCTAAATAAAGTTAAAAAATTATATAATGCATTATTTATTAAAATACATGACCCATATAAAAGAAATTGCTTATTTTAAAACTCCTCACAGCAATTGAATTCATTAAAATTGAAAATAATGATTAGGAAATTAAAATAAACCAGAAATGCAATATATTAACTTAGAAAAAAGAAGGTAATTTAAATATGATTTTTTTTAAATAATAAATATTTTAAAGTATTTTACCTGAATAGAAATTTTATTAATGTAAAATGAATTATTTTTAATCCAGTGAAAGATCTACAATGACTTAGCGTTACAGGCCTGTGAGATACGATACTTAAGGTGAGATGAAGAGTGTGTGTTTAAGAAGAAAAAAAATGAACAGTGAAAGACAAAGATAGAGAAATAAATGAAAGGGCCTTGGTCGTAGCAAGTGTGTGTGTGTGTATATATATATAAAATGTAATACATAAAGATCTGATGAAGATCGGATATTATACTTGTGATATTAAGAGACAATTATCCAGGGCAACATGAACAAACTTCATTAATCACCCGCTGCTCTGCAAGCACCATCTGGTATCTAGTAGCAAACAGCTTGTACAAAACATATAACACCTTAACACTTTTATTTTTAGATATAAACATAACAGATCACGCGATTAAAGAAATAAAAAAATTAATTTGAAATAAAATAAATAAATAACAAATAAATTGATAGAAATCTTGTTAACTGATAATTCAATTTCATATAATTGAAGATTCTTCAATAATTATAACGAAAATAATCTCATATTACATTGAAAAAAAATTCAGAATAATGTTTCTTATGATAGGTAAACGAATAATAATGTAAAATGACACATTTAAAGTTACGTGTGATCTGTAAATTTGCGGATTTATGGATTTTCACAACTCTGACCAAATGCATTTGTATGTTGTCATAGTCAATCCTACGGGAACACCACAGATTTTCATAGAATGTAATTAAAATATTTTGAGATATATCCTTACTACGCTATTTAAGCTGGACTAAAAATTATTTTTATTATTAAAACATTTAAAAACAGAATGATAAAATTATATTGAAAAAAATAATGTACATTACTTAAAGAACTGATAAAAAGGGCAGGTTGACATATATTATTTGGATATTGTTTCTCATTTCATCTAACATAACTTTATAATAATTTTTAACACTGAACAGAAAAAAATGGGAATAAAAAATATTAACTTAATAATCAAAAAACTCATCCTTTGTCTTGTATGTTTTATATTTTCATCATCTATATATAACAGAGATGACAATCTAATAGGGACTTAGGATCATATAATTCTTAGAATAAGTTATATATTTCTAGTTTTCCTATACTTAAGTAAATAACACATTTAATAATCTTGTTGTTTGGGTTTCTAGAATTTTAAAATAACGTTAGAAAGATATTTCAGGGAAAATAAACGCCGTCAGCTCATAATGACGAATTATTAAAAAATTAAAATAGAATATTAATTAAAAAGCTATTTAAATCATCAGAAGACAGTTATAAAGTTTGCATAAATTGTGCATTATTTCAGTTGTTTGACGTAAGCAAAAGATTAAAGAAAGGACACCGTATGTCTTAAATTTTGTTTAATATAATGAAGATATGCTAAAGAAATGTTGTAGAAGATGAAGGGATCAAAATTGGAGGAAAATATATAACGTTCCCAGATAAGTGATGAAGAACAGGGTATTTAATAATTACAAAACAGTATGACAGAATGCTTTATAAAAGTAAATATAAGAAAACAAAAGCGATAAGAAATTAAAACAATATAACAAGCACAAAACTTACGCAAAAGAAGAAATAGCTGACCAATTAGAATAGTACAAGCAATTAATTATGAAGCAAGTTTGACAGGAATTTAAAAATACAAATGAAAAATAAAAAAGAATAGAAACAAGCAGTCATTATGTGATAAGATGGAGTTAGAATCTGAAGAAGCGACTTGTCAAGTGTGTGGAATATATTTCTTTATGTGCAATATGTTCACCAAGGAGAAAAAATAAAGAAGGTTGGAGTTATTCGAAATGTAGGCATAGAGAGAATGGGAGAAAATTAAATAGAATGAAAGAGTAAAACATAAAGGAAAGAAGCCAGTTAATGAAAACAGAAGATAATCTGAATAATTCAGAATGGCAAAACCACTCGGCCGGAATATATAACAAGACGAGAAGGGTTGATTCAAAGGATACTAGAACTATCGGTAAAAGACGCAACGAAGACAAGAAGGCAAATTGTAAAAATCTTAGATGAATAAAAACGAAATGGGAATTATTAGGAAATCAAAGGCTTAGTTGGCAATATAGGAGAATGCAGATTCTCATAATGAAAAGGGCACTACTTCACGGAAATTAACCAAATAAAAATAATAACAGGATAAAAATTCTCATTTTACGTAATAAAAAAAAATACTTGCTTCGAAATATTTAGTGAAAAAAATCATACACCGGCAACCTAAAACTGATAACGTTCACAACATAGATTTACCTCGTTTAGCTAAAAAACAGAACTACTCTTAACAAACGTAGCGAAATATTTAAAATAAGACACAAAATAAGTAAAAGGTGAAGAAGAAGAAGAAAAAGAACAACATCGTGGTACGAGTTGGTTGACGACCACATCATTGATTTACCTTCCAAGATCTGGAACACAGTAAAAAAAAAGAATGGGTTTTCTTCATTGTCTGTTGTATTAGTTGTGTAATGGGTATATAGTCGTCGTTGATTGTCGTGCAGTGGCAATCCAGGCATTCGTCTTTTAGCGGTAAAGATGATGGTATCGGGTTCGAGGGGACCTTTCACGTTCAACTGTCGTGCTTACCCGTGGTTCGCGTAAACAAAACATAGTTTTATCAATCGTTTTTTTAGTACGTAAGGTATGACTTCTTCTTAATCAAAAGACTTGCCGAATTCTTTAAAATATCGTGTCTAAGATTATTGGATAAAAAAATTTCTTAATTTAATTTTCATTTTTAATAATAATCAAATATACACAACTATTTATTTTAAAAGAATATTAAAATAATCGTAATACTAAATGAAATAAAATTACCTACTACAGATAAAAATGTTCACATAAAAAAGAAAATCGAAATTACTACTAAATTGACAAATTAAATAAAATGTACGACAATAAAGGGTAATCAATGTTTTTTTTCCAAAGAATACACAAGAAATTAAAATGTAACAATGCAGATTCATTATAATACAATGGGTAAAAACCGTGAAGTAGTTTAACTATACTTTCCAGATAATATCTGAGAAAAAGGGAAACATAAGGTAAACTCATTGAAACAAGTTAAATTTAGTAGAGCTACTGTGTTCACAGAATATCATTAATTTTTACCTCCCAGCATTTAATTCACACATTAAAACCAATTGTCTTCTTAACAGATCGTATTAATAATACATATGGTCCCAAGTAAAACTGCAACAATTAGTACAATTTCATTTTTTTTAAGAAAAAAAATAAATTAATAATTAAAAAACCCACTTACCAACAATTCTTTTATATACGTATTCAAGCGCTTTCAGAATAAAATTCCATCATCAGAAACTACATTTTTTTAAAATTATTTTTATGTTATAATCTTATTAATTATAAAAAAAATTAAAATATGTTATCATAAAAATAAAAAAAAAAATGTTTAGTTCCTGATGATGGAATTATATTCTGAAAGCGCTTGAACATGTATATAAAAGAATTATTGGGAAGTGGGTTTTTTAATTATTAATTATACAATCGTACGAACGGGCCATGCTTGATAAAATTATTAAAAAAATAAATAAATCTTTTAAAATTAATGTTGATAGAAAAAAAATAACAATATTTTAAGGTTTTTAAATTATCTCAATGAATCTGTTAGGTACAATTTTTAGAAAAAATAGTTATTTTAATGATAAGTTTAAAACAAATAAATTAACTGGAAAAAAACGCAGACCATTTAGTCGGAATTGTTATTCATACCACGTAAAAAAAATTTGATCGTTAAATTTGATTGATTAGTTTGTCGTTTCGTTTTTTGTGTAAGACATGAGGTAATTTATCTCACCATGCTGTAATAATTCTGATAAATTTTTAGTTAAGATGAGCTTATTAAAATAATATGTAGAACATTTATTTTCTTGATCCATCTAAGTATTTGAGTGGTGCGATATATAAAATTTATATGAATTTAAAAATATTAATAATAAAAAATGATTTCTCACTTAATATAAAAAAATAAATGAAATAAAAAAAATACCGACACATCAGGAGTATAATTTGAATAAAATAATTAAAAGAATGATAAAATTATAATCAAACAATATCTCGAAACAGGGTTCTAGTTTGAAACTGAAATTTCTAATACATTCCATTATGTCGAAATCACATCTAAGAAACTTTTTTAAAAATTCCTCCTCCAAAAATATAAAAAATAAATTATAAATTTAAAGACTTAATATCCATATTCCCATTTCTGAAATAGATAAAAAATAGAATTTTTTTTTTTTGATTTGCTTCTCTTTATTCACATAGAAGAGATATTAATGATGAATTTAAGAATAAGAAAATAACTCTTCAAACAAAATCTCTACGTTTTACAACTCTTAGCGTTGGTTAAATGATAAAATTAGGAATCGTTGCTAACTTACAAAGCTAAAAATCGTGAAGTTTTAATAAAGAACTTTCCAAACTCTGTTTTAAGAAACTAAAATTTCGCGGTGTTAACACTTAGTCCCATGAACTTACTGAGAAATTTTTTAAAATACGACACTTAAAAGTTAAACATTGCTGATTCCTTTACCTTTGTAAAATCTAAAAGCTAACGTGAAACTGGGAGACGGATGATTAAAACAATAAATCAACCTTAAGGATCTCAGATATGAAAGTTATTATCAACTGCTTTCATTTCCCAATACCGTAACAAAGGGTGAGTAATATGTTTTCAAAAAATTTAATTTTACCAAACTAATTAATTAAATATAATCAGTTTGGTAAAATTCAATTCAATGTAAATTAGTATCCATCTCATATCATTTCTTTTACTCTGAGATTTTATCTATTTTTGGAGATTAAACAGGAAAAGGTAATATTTTTTCATTACTTTGTAAAATTATCTTTCCAAATTAAGACACTGGACCTATCTTATTATTAAGGAAACGCCTAATTAATTTCTTAAAATATCTACGTAAAGATAAAGTTTATAAAAAACAAAATTTGATAATATTATTCAAATGGAGCTATAAAACATTAAAACAAGAGCTATAAAACTCAAGTTCAAAACAACTTTTTCTTTTTATGCAAACTATGTTTATTTTTTATTATTATTTTATACAATCATTTTATTACAACCAGGAAATATCGATAAAAATAGAATATATTTAATTCTAACAGCAATTAAAACTAACTTATACACCATAATTAAACCTACTGAACTAACCGTACGTACCCTAAATTAACTTAAGTACCTTGCTTAACAATTTTAATAAGAAACTTTTTTCCACATTGTACAAAAAGAAAAGTTTTAAGAAAGGTAAACAAAGAAAAAGTAATTCTACCTAAAAGAGTACAAGACAAATTAAAAGGCTTTTCATGAGAAAAATGGTTTCACTATCGCATGTAAAGTGATGTGAACTAAATTAGAGATTAAGATTTTTTTATTTATGATATTAATTAAAGAACAGGAGCGTAAAAAAGATAATAGTGAAATAATTTCCCACTTCAATAACAATTAGTGATTTTCATACTTTAATTTAATATTAATTAACTATATAGAAATTAATTTGTAAAGCAGGGTTAATGACTTCAGTCTGAGATTTTAAAAATATGTACAATATAATACAAAATTACAACATTAAATTTTATATTCATAGTAAATTTAACTAATTATTAAAAGTACATTAAAAAATTCCAGTAGAAAAAAAATTTAAACAATTATTTTTCAAAAATATTTATATCCGCAGAAACAAATGAAATTTTTAAGTTTTGATTTTAGCAAAAAATATATGTCTTGCGTTAGTTTAAAAAAAAATCTACTAAACTAAATTAACCGGAGGGAAAAAATTTATTAGCCTATCATCTTTAATTAAAACTTAATTGAAGAATAACAAAAACGGTCAAAAAAGAAACAAGCCTTCACGTATCATTTGCCAAGACGAAAATCATGATGAACAGCATTCACACAAAAGACAACAGCACTAAATACAGAATATAAATGTCGCCAACCATTTTAAGAACCTAGCAAAGATTTTAAGAACCACGAAACTGGAGAAACTTAGAATCTAACACCTAAGACATCTAAACACAATAAGAAGAATTTCTCCAAGATCCGTGAAATTAAGAATTACACAACTGGAGTAAGAACGTTAATCTTATATGAATGGCACTGAACGTCTGACTAACCTCGAAAGAGGTGAGTTTAGATCATAATAAAAACAAATTTTTAGAATATCAATTTATTTACGTAACAGTTAATTTATTTTTTTCTTTACGAAGATTACAAGGAGATCTACCAAAATCAAGAAAACAATAAGAAAAAGAAGGTTAAATTTCTTGAGGGCATATGATCAGGATGGACCCAAACAGATTAAATAAAAAAAAAATCTTTGATAACCTGTGGAAGATGAAACGCAAATCATATTACCTAAAACAGATGGAAGAGGATTTCCAAAAGATAGGCTTGAAATAAGAGTGTTGCTATGTAGTTATCTCTCAAAATGAATCATAGCCAGTTCTTCCGAAGAATAATTTATAATATTAAAGTTCTTGTGGCAGAAAAAATAAGGACAGAGAAAAAATAGACATACGAAGCCAAGCGGAGAAAATGAAAAACACATGGATGAACAAAAAGAAGCGATAGTTATGTGGTCCTAAGTTAATCTTTTCACATAAAAAAACTTAGTTATTCAAAGCATGCATATTAAAGTAAGATAAATATTATCTATAAAATTTTTGATAATTGACCAGTACATAGAATCTCTGTTCATTGTTAGTCTCCTAAATGTATGAAAAAACGTATTAAGAAGTAGAAAAAAATTTAAAGAAAATAGATAATTAGAAAATCTAACAATAAACAAAATTACTCTTATAAGTAGTTGTATGAAATAAAAAAAAGGAATGGGTTTAATACTTCACGGATTAAAAAAACGTAAAAAAAATGAAGGCCAATCTGGAATAAAAGACGTAAAAATTAGTAAATGGATACTTCATATTATTTCTAATGAATAATAGCCGTAGATTTTTGACATAAATGTAGTCAAAACAATTTTAAATAAGACAAAAAAAATTGTTTTCTGTACATAAAATTAATTAAAATAATGCTAGTTTCATTTAACGTAAATAAAAAAGTAATAAAAATAATAGTGATAAAAAATAGATTTTATTTATTTAAGAATACAATAATAATGATTAGACAATAATGTATGCACTTGTTTAAATACCTACAGAGTAGAAGAAAAAATAACTCCATAGAAAATATTTGATTGGAAGGTGAAAATAAAACTGAGGTGAAGAAGTAATTAGATAAGTTAAGAGAATAAGCGAGTGAGCGACGTGAAGATATGCACTGAGTATTTGAAGAAGATATGCACTGAGTATTTGAAAACAACTGGAAGAATCTAATGATTCACCAACTATACCTGGAACTTGAAATAAATTTACCCTGTGGAAAGAAATACTATCAGGTATAGATCAATTAATCATGAATTATTATATTTTTATAAATCGCCGGCTAGTAAAGTTTCTCTATCTCTTAAGAATTAAAAAAAAATAATAAACTAATTATTATAAAATACAACTATTATTACGTATTATAAAATACAACTATAGTAATCGCAACATTATGCTACAACCACAATATTCTGTAAAGCTTTACCACTGTTTATTCTCACGGATAAAGTTCCTTCATCATTTCAGATGACAATCGTACAGAAATATTATTAAAAAAAATAAAAAATAAAAAAACCGCAAAAAGCACTTAATTTTTATGTTTACATCAACTATTAATGATCAGTAATAAAATGAACGGAAACCCAGATAAAATGTTTTGTTTAAACAGCTATAAAACAAGTGGAAATATTTTAACGTCGGTTATAAACTAATGTTAAGTATTTAAGAATACAAAAATGGTATAATAATAAGTATAATAAATAACTCTGTTGACAGCCATACAACATCGAACACAACAGATATCATTTTACCCATTTATTTAACTCCGAAAATAACTATCCTCTCTTTACACATTCTATGAATTAAAAAATTGTAAAATGGATAAATTTAACGAAACCATGTTTTATAAGATGAAATAATGAATTAATAATGTTTAAAATTGTTGTGCATTATTATTATATTTTTCCATTTCTTTTCCTATTTTTCTCTTTAAAATTCACTCTCGGATGAAATTAGATCAAACTAGGTAAACTTTTTCAACCAGAACTATTAACCCAGTTAATAAAATTATTAATTTTAATGAGATCGTAGTAAATTTATAAATTTTCTTTTATTTCTTTTATCTTTACATATCTGCAGAATATCAATGTTGTTAATGTGAGGGAACTGTATTTTCTATTTATGAACTGGTTGGCAACTTTTGACATGGAAGCTGCACCAATTTCTAATATAAGCAGCAAAAACGATTGAATTATAAAGTGTATTTTTGAAACTCATAGTACAATATAATTTTCACTACCTACCGATAATCATGTTCAGAAAAATAAAAAATTTCCGTTTTATGTTTTATTCTAAATGTAAAATGTAAATATTTTAGTGGTTACGACGTTGTAAATCTAAAAACAAAGAAAAACGTAGCATATACAAGATTGATTATTTTACTGATCATGTATTATCTTGATATGGGTTGTTTTAGTAATGTTGTCAGTCAAAATTAAACGAAAGATATAGAGAGGGGTGAAGAAACAACCGTGTAATTCCTTCCTTGTACTTCGTACAAGGAAGTATTGCAATCACGACAAATTTTGATTTGCAGATTAAAAACGAGAAAATCCATTTTGACCATCCCTGAATCCATTTTGACTAGTTTAAGTGTGACGTCTGTAAGTACGTACGTATCTCGCATAGTTCAAAAACGATTAGCCATAGAATTTTGAAATTTTGGATTTAGGACTGCTGTAACATCTGGTTGTGCACCTCCTCTTTTGATTGCAATCGACTTGACCAAAAATGTCCAAAAAAACACAAAATAAACTTAACTGCAGTAATAAGCCCACATTGAGAGCTTTTCAACGATATATCATAAGTGGTACTTTTTTATTGGTTCCACAGTTACAGCCAAATAAAATTTTAATTAATGAAATATTGGGATCTTACAAGGGGAAAGCACATCGGTTCAAATCCTACTTCATTTCCTTTTTCTTAATTTAAATATAATTGATTTATTAATAATTATTAACCTCTGATTGTAAAAACATCGTTACAATAAATAATAATTCAATAATAACAATAAAAAAAATTATGAAAAAAACAGATGTTCTTAGTGAAATAAAATTTAAGTACTTTTCATTTAAAAAAAAATGTGTATGAGAAATTTAATAGGCGTATAAGGAAGTCATGTGATGTCCACATCAGGTTTTTTTTAATAAAAATATACATCTAGAATAAATTTATATGTTTTTTAAAAAAAACATCTGCATGAATGGAATTTGTATAAGAAAACAAAAACAACAATTATTAATTAAATCTAAAAACTATCTGTGTTATTTTTATAACATGAAATCATAAAAAAAAAAGTTTTTATTATTAAACTACGAAATTTTTAAATGGAATACAGCTGAGTTAATAAGGGTGATAATGATTAATTAATAAACGAGTCATGTCTTAAAATGTCTGGACAAATGCCCATGTCAACACCTTCCTACACTACAGCATTGCCTGCTATGCTAGTTCGCACGCTGCCCTCTCTCCTTCTTCAAATGTCGCATCACCATATTTCCCTCCCACAACAAACAAAACTTCATCGTACAGTTCGTTCGTTCACATAATATATTGGCGAGTTGATCAAATCGTGAACCGGAAAGAAAAAGAATTTACAGATTATACTATACCTAATTTTTTATTCTATTTATTTTTAATATTCATGAGAAATGAATGAGCTATTCTTTAAAAATAAAAATTAAACTTCTATTAAAAGACAGTATATTTAATATTCATTTCGCTGAACTATGTTATTTAATATTCATAAATAAAACATAGTACTTAATTATACATCTAGGCTTTACATTAGTCGATATAATTTTGAGGCTTTCTCAACACGAAGTATCATAGATTTGTGTACATATGAGGAATTTTTTAATCCTTCTATTATATAAAACAAAATAGAAAGGAATTTCAACAGTAGAATTTATTGAAATATCTTTAATATTGGTATTTAATTTTGTTAATTCAAGTTTTAAAATTAAATTATTGAAATAAAGCAAGTTGTTAACATCATCAAAGAAGCTGATTTATTAATTTATTCGTATGATAGATAATCCAGAAGTCTTTAATAATTTATAATCCAGAAGAAGAATTTATTAATCAAGAGTCCCAGTAATGTATATTTAAGTATTTGCAATTTTTTTATATCAATAGATCGCTAAGACAGGATAACTGTTCTTAAATAGAAATAACAAATAAAGCTAGACGGTAAACCAATGTAGAGTACCCGTTAATAACCATTAAATCTGACCGTGCCTCGAACTGACTACCTTCCACACGGGAAGGTAAACACTAAATTACACAGCTTATTTTATATCAATAAAGTCAGTAAATCTTATTACAACATGTGCGGAGAAAAGAATTAAAAACATCTTGCGCAGTTCTGCGCAAGACCAACGTTTGGTTAATATAATTTGGTTTAAATATTTTAGTATTTTTTTAATTTGGTTTAATATTCCTAAAAGTAGATAGAGCATATAAAGAAACGTCAAAGTTTCAACTTGCAGCTTCATAATAAACCACGCTTCTAACTTCTCCCAATCAAATTTTTTCAACCTTAAATTCAGCGTACCTCAAAAAAAAATCTTATCAAATTTTCACAAGCACAACTTCAGATACACAAAATATCTAAATTTCAATGAAATTGATCTAGCAATTTAGGAGATTTTCAGCCACAAGATCTTATACATAGACCTTAATAACACAAAATAAATACAAAAAATAATAAATATATATATACACACCCCAATTTAAGTAAATAATATTTTTGTACCCTTCATATCTAAAAACGTAAAGAAAATTCATATTCACCTCCCACTTTCAACATGCGACCGAAATAATATCACACTTTTCTTCGAAAATTCGGTAAAGAGTGGTTTACAAAGATTTATTTCTACTAAACTTAATTTCAAGATAATTCAGAGTCCATGACATAAAATTTATACAACTGCTAATTATACACAGATTTACTAAATGAAATGAATCATTCTACTTCCACTTCGGAAAAATGTATGTAATACAAACATAAACCAAGAGAAGACTTACAAATGGAGTTTTTATAATAATGTTAATCTAACCAATTGATGGTAATAAAAAATAATAAATAAATAAAACTAGCAAAATTATTCTTATTTGATTTTCAACTGATAAAAAAAGTATGAAGCTGAATTTCAATTAACTTTAGACAGGGATCAAGGTTATTTAGGACAAAATAAAGGTATTTCGAATAATTAAAAAAAGACAGTCATACTTATCCAAAAACAATAGCTTAAAAAAATTTCGTTTCTTATAAAAGACCTTAGGCACATAACATTATCATCTAGTATCTATTTTCACAAATTTAATGAAAATTAATTACTAATGTTTTTAAAAATTTTAAATTTAAAAAATGAATTTTTACCCAACACGGTTCATACAATTTCGATAAAATTTTAATAAGTTTCTTTTTATTAAAAACGTTACAACATTTATGCATATACTTTACGTATTTGTGTGCGATTTAAAAAAAATATTTGCAAATAGTCATCAGTTGATTTATAAAAATAATTTTTCAAAAATATTTTCTATCGAAATATATATTTTTACGATCAGTTTCACGCAAATGTAATAAGTGTAATGTAGAATATATAAGGATTCTAACGGGTAATATATATCTGGTCATTTTTAAATATCATAATTTTTAATTCAAAAGAGGAAAACTAAATTAAATAAAAGTAAATAAGAAAAAAAAGGTTAACATAATACAGTTTTTCCCAGAAAAGAATGCCACGCATATTCTTCGTATTAATAGAAAAATAAAAATTATTAATACATATATTTTTAAAATATTTATAGAATCACGATGTTAGAAATGTACATTTTAACGTTCATTTGAAAATATATTTCTGTCAAACGAAAAGTAGAAGTAATATTAATAAAAGTATATATATAATATTCCAATTAAAATTTTATTCATTAAGAAATATTTTCGCTTAGATAATTCTTTGTTTTTAATAATCTATCAAGAAAAAAGAAATAATGACAAACAAATTTACGAGATGGAACAAAACAGAAAAATCAGTAATAGTCTTTTAACAAATTTATGGCATGTTCTGTGCATAGTTCACGTTGATCTTTTAGTCAGTTAAAATATTTAAGCTGACGTTTTAGAAAAAAAAAGAAGAGAATCAGAAGGGTGGAAAAGAAAAGGATGAATATATGTATGGAAGTAGATAAGGTAGATGAGGGGGAAGCAGAAGCGTAGACGACGATAAGGCATGTTGGATGTCCATCTCGCGGAAGGCATAAGAATGTTATTTGGAAATGATTCCTTTTTTATCTAACTTATTTTTCTGATGACTCGTCCAATTAAGAGTGGCCCAGCGAGTCGAGACTCTCGATGCGATGTATATCTAACAGGGCGGAGTCTATCAATTACTAAAAGATCCCAATCGAGACGTGTCACCTTCTATCTTTTCAATCTCTGCTCGCAAAACCTGCTCGGTTCACCTACCTGTATCTACTATACCAACCACCAGACAAATATAACATATAAAATGTGTTCAGCCGCCCGGTCAGAAGGACCGGTAGAATAGACAAGACATCTTAAGCTTCTACCATCCAACCTACCTAACTTCGTCTTGAATGTATGAATGCCCCGGTGGGCGGTTAGCTTCCTTATAATATATGTGACACCGCAGATATTTCTTTATGCAAATTATACCAAACATCCTACTAATTTAATTTAAATCACGCAATAATTTAAGAAAATATAGACCGATATAATGTATTATTGCATATGCAAAATAATAGTACAATATTATTTTATCTAATTAAAAGTAAACCTATAATTAGAATCGTAAATAATATCATTCATTTTCATACACAAGTAATAATAAAAATTAAAAATATAAAACTGATATTAAGATCAGAACAAATGTTAAATAATTAATTAAAAAATTGTTATATTTAATCAATAAAAAAATAATATCTTTAAAATTTAATATCATTAAAGTGTAACTGTTATATTCATAACTAATGCGACCAGAACATGAATTCCACTCTAAAGCTACGCTAGAATAATTATTTTCTTGGATCTTCACATTAGTAGACAGTATTTTTCATTATTAAGAGTAAGAGAAATTTTTTTTTGAAATATTTAGTATTATAAGTCATACAAAAAATTCAATAGTGGAATCGCTCACTCGAATTACTTTTCTTACTTCCTTGTCGAAAGATTAGCGAAAAATTTCGGTTTTAAGATTTCAACAGAAATATCCATTTTGACCATCTCTGAATCCATTTTGACAAGTTTCGGCGTGACGTCTGTACGTACGTATGTATCAAGCATAACTCAAAAACGATTAGCAGTAGAATGTTGAAATTTTGCATTTAGGAGTGTTGTAACATCTAGTTGTGCACTTCCCCTTTTGACTTTTGACAAACTTTTTCTAAACTCCCGTAATAAGCACTCATTGTGAGCTTTTCAACTATATATATCATAAGTGGTAGTTATTTTCATTAGTTCCAGATTTACAGCCAAATAAAATTTTAACTAATGAAATATTTTGATCTAACAAGGTAAAGGGACATCGGTTCAAATCCGACTTCATTTCCTTGTTTTTTTTTTTTTTTTTTTTTTTTTTAATTTAAATATATTGATTTATTAACCTCTGACTGTAAATGAAAAAAATTACAATAAATAATAATTCAATAATTACAATTAAAAAAAAGTATATGTATGTATGAACAATTCAGAAGTTAGTGAATTTAATAGGCGAACAAGGAACTCATGCCGTGTCCACATCAGATTTTGTTTTGTTACGAAAGAGCAGGCATCAACAGCTATGGTAATTAGCCCGAAATTAATAGCCCGGTGTTAATTGGTAACTTATGAAAACATGCCATGCCTGACTGAGATTCGAACCTGAAACCTCCACAAGAAAAACCGGAACGCTGCCTACTCGCCCACGGAGGTTGGAGCTCACTTATTCTTAATTTATTTTAACGTTTTATCTACCTCTTATTTTTTAATAAAATTGGGGGTTTTATATATATATATATATATATATATATATATATATATATATATATATATATATAATTCTAAGACTTCTAGTAAAATATATATAAATCGTACTATATCATATATAAATTATATTAAATATCATATTTAATTCTCTTAACCTATCTTAATGTTATATATTATTTAAAATAAAGGTTTACAATAACAGGATCTATTATTTAGAATTACATTTACAATAATACATATTACATAATCTATTATGCAAAAAATCACAAAGAAAGCAGGAGTTTCACAGTAATGAATAACATTAAAGAAAAAAACACAGTACGTACAGTTTTTACCAAAAATTAAATCACACATAATAATCATTCATCAACGTGTGCCCTTCCATTACTTTACTTAAATAAAGTAAAAAAAAAATTAAATAAAAATTTAAAAAAGTCACGTAACAGCAGAAATAAAAAATATTTACAACAGTGAGTAATTGTAAGTGTGGGAAGCTGCTCGCGTCGGCTATGCAGATTTACAGTTATAAAAATACTTCTTTTAACAGAAAATATATATTTTCTTTTTGACCATCAGGACAAGGAAAATATAATTATAAAGGTCAATTCTGAACATTACTGAAAAAGTCATTGAATTTAAAACTGAATTCTCTAAAACGTTAGGCTACGTTATATAAATATAAAAATCAAATAAAAAAAAAAAATATATATATATATACATAGAATGGATAAAGTAATTATATAAATATATATATAGGAATAGGTAAAGTGTTAATTGCAAATCTACAATAAAAAGAATCTTTCAAAGATTGCGAAATTAGGATATTATGCAACTGTAGTAAGACTAGTAATCTATGTGGCATTGAAACATTACATCTAACCAATCACGAAAAATTTCTTAAGGTTGAAAGGAGCTTACTACGGAAAATTTATGTTCCAAAGGTACAGTAGAAGGATATAGGCTGAAATATAACGACATCTACCAAAATCTAGAAGACCTAAAAACAGCTATAAGGAACAAAAATTAAATTTTTTTGTGCGTGCAATCAGAAAATATAAAAAAAATAGATTAAATAAACATATTTTTTACAAAGTGTGGAACATGAAAAGCAAATCAAATTACCTGAAACAGATGGAATAAGACTTCCAAAGTCTTGAAAGAAGACTGTTGCGACCCTCTATAATTAAGTTTCGAAGAATAATTTACAACATAAAATTCCTTGTGGCGGAAAAAGGACAAGAAGAAACTGGGCAGATGAGAAAAAACTAAGCCATTTCGAAAAAATTGGAAGCGAATGCAAGAAGATAAAAGAAATGATATTTGCGTGGTTAAATGTTCTATGTGGCCTTTTTGCATTGTATATACTGGTGTATAATCAAAAGCATATTAAAAAAAGGTAATTTTTCTTATAATTGTAACAGGTTTTCTTAGTTGAGAATTGAACTGAAACTTCTACAAAAATATTTTATTCAATTCTTTTTATTCAATTTCAACTTTTCAACATACCGATAAAAATTGGTTAAAAATAAGAAACGTAGAAAAAGGTTGCTACAATTTTGCTAGTTTTTTAATATGAAATTACTTCTATAACAATAAAAAAAATAAAATGTTAAAATTTCTTAGATTATTATGAATACTATGTTTTATGTAGAACGTCACTCCACAAAACGTAGATACGCGAATACACATAAAATTCCTTTTATAATTATTTAATTCATCTCTAGTTATCAAACAATCATTAGGAGTTTGTAACAGACATTAGATTTTACAACACTTCATAAATTATCTCGGTATGTGTCAAGCAGATTAAGTAAATAAATATGTCAATCTATAAATTTGTATAAAAGATCCACAGGCTAGAAGAAAAAACTTAAAATAAATAAAATTAGCAACGTGAAAGAAGTGTTTTGTGAAATATTTGTTAAAATAATAACTAAGAATTTACATTAAAAAAACGAATCATTTTTAAAGATGCTTAAATTCATACAAGCCAAAATTTAAACACATACACACACAATTAATTTTGATAAATAATTGCTTCTCGCGTAAAAAAGAAGCAAAATGTTTGTCGTAAAATACAAAGTACAAAGGTGGGTGAAATTTAATCATTTTACTACGCAAAATAAAAATCTAAGTATAAAGTATAAGTACCATGTATAATGTAGCTTCAAAACTGTAACTAAAAATGGAATAACTAAAAATCAAGTTAATTACAAAAAAAATCACCATTTACGACTTCAGATTTTAAAGATGTAGAAAACTGAAGAGGAAGACAACTTTTTTGACGTACTAATTAACTCTGACAGCCTGAAATTTTTAAATAACAGTGTATAATGTATGAAAAAACGAAATAAGCGCATTTGTAAAGATATATTTATAATTTGCATACAGAGATTAATTAGGACATATTATAATTACCGTGACAACTAACCACATATTTTCAAAACATATGTTTCTTATAAATTTTGTGAAACTTATGCCTGTTACTAAAATACGTCTTTTTTTAAAGATTAAAATTTGAAAATGCAATATCGTTCAAGTATTTTTAAGTATGCAAGATTAGTTCAATGAATATCCAGTATTTCAAAGTGAACGGTAAAAATTTGTAGAGCACAATTCTAGTAAATAGAGCTGCTGTTAATTAAAGACAAATTTTGCTTACTAAGTGGAGACAATGCGTAGATAAGCTTTTCATTCTAGGAAACAATAAAAGATTAATCTATTGCTTTATAATACCTCCTTCAGACTTCTAATGAATGTGATGTGATATGTAAAGCATCTTAGGTCAAGAAGAACTACTTAAGAATGACTTTTTCTGATAAAATTTATTAAAAATCCCTTTTGGCACGCCGGAAGGCGGAGGTCGATTTCACCGTTTATAAGTAGGGGATAAAAAAGATTTCCACCTTAAAGTTAAAAAAAACTTCAAATTTACTCATTACGAAAATGGTTGCATGTGAAAAATGTTTCACGTGTACGATATGTTTCGCGTGTTTTAAGCATACGACAAGCCCCTATCTCCTTACGATTCCAGCAACATTTTGGTCATCCCTTGCCGTAAGGGTTGGTCATATCAAAAATTGTTTCAGACAAAGGTTTTAGGTAATGTTTAGAGAACGATCGATCACTTTAAACTGATTCGATACTGTGTTTATTAAGGGAAATGTGATTTTTTTTGTCTTCGAATTTTTTTCACCCCCCTGGGCCAATGATTGGTGATAAACAAAAACTTACTTTGAAGGTTTTAGGCGCTTATTCAAAGAATGGTAGGAACTTTAAACGAATTCGTTATTTTATTTAATAAGAAAGTTATAAGTCATATTTTGCTTTTCGAAAAAGCCCCCTATTTCCACCCCCGCGGTCTGATTTTGCCCATTAATGAACTCGACCGAGATTTCGGGTAGTTACATTTTATGTATCAATTTGAAAATAATTGGCGCAATTACGGCAGTTTTCGTGTCCACAAGAAAGGGAAAAAAATAAATAAATAAATATATATATATATATATATATATATATATGTGTGTGTGTGTGTGTATAAAATTTTGAACCGACGGTGGTTTTGGGGTCTAGGGGCTGTGAAACGAGAAATTTCGAAATTTGGCGTTCTGATATTCAGAAGAATTAATAATAATAAGGAAGACAACGGGGAACTTACTTTTCCTAGGAAGACTTTCTTTCGTTGCATGATTGTTATTCTTGATATGACAATTTCATTTTCAAATTTTTTTTAATTTACTGTTTTTCATTCCATACAGATGAACATTTTATAATCTTCTTTTCCACAAAAGATCTTCATTTTTAAGTTCATAGATTCCATTCTCCAGAATCGGACCATGAATTTTTCTTAGCATCTTTCTTTCCACTTTTCCTATTCTTTTTTGTGTAAAGAAATTCAAGCATTCAGATCTATATATACAGTTAAAATTACTGTCTTGTACGTAGGTTCAGCATTTCTCGATATTTTTATTATAAATTTGTGCTTTTAAATGATATTTTTTTCATTTTTTTTACTCTTGCATTCATGCTTTCCACTTGTAAAACTTGAGGAAAGTAATTGAGAAGTAATTTTTCCTCAAGTTTTAGAAGTGGAAAGCATACTTCTCTAGGTAAAATAAATAATATATTCATTTATTTAAATTTTTTTTTTTTTTATAAAAATTAATTTCTGTAAAGAAATTTACATTGATACCAAGCCAATTTACTAGCTGCCTCATATTTTTAATTTAAATATATATATTTTTTTTGTTTCAAAATTGAAACAACAATTCTAAAAAGTTTCACTCAATCCTGAAAAACTGTTCAAAAGTTATTGTCAAATAAAAAACAAACAAAACGTATAATGCATACGTATAGACATACGTAATGTCATATCTCGTATAGAAAAAAGATATACTTTTATCAAAAATTGGTTTTAATAAAAATTCACAATGATTAAAATTTCAATTTCAATCTCTGAAAACTTGTCCTTTTTACGACTAAAATTGAATGAAACGCAAGAGAAATTTTTATTAAGCCAGATAAATTCCGTTACCAAGAATAAAATTATCATAGATAAATATAATATCAGATAAAATATACAGATCTGAGACTGCTTCCAGTAAAATGTAGCAAGATACGATACTCTTATCATCTAAAGAATAAAACAACAGTCCGAATTAAAGAACTACAATAACAAATATCTTTGTAAGATAACGCGCAAATGATGTGAAAGATAAAGCAATACATACGTATTTGTTAGTCGTTAAATGTCTCCCTATTTCTTGATTGACAGGTCATTTCAAGGTCACAATGACCACAACTGTTGTAAAGAATAGTAGCAAAAGGTGATAAAGAAGGTAGCGACGACAAATTCTTTCTCTACATTTTACGTACATTTTATAACCATAAATATTGATAGCTATAAAATCATATATCTTTGATTTAATTAATTAAAAAATATCGATCAAACACCGGAATGACCTTGAAAATAGTAAATTTATTAATCTTATAATTAATATAAATTAACCAAGAATTAAATACCATAATATATTTTTAAATAAAAAATGTGATGAAGTAAAAGTTAATGAAGTAAAAGTTAAAAAAAAAGTAAATTTAACACCAGTCATTTATAAATATAATTAAATACAATAATTAAATAATATGATAATAGTAATAATAAAGTAAATATATAATTTATATAAATAGCTTGTATGGAATTAATGATAATTTAAGGATGTTGATGTTTATATTACGATAAAGTGAAACAAACAATAGTGGCTCACGGATAGCAATGGAATATTATAGAAGGTTAGCGGAGATAGAACAAGTAAGCATAGGGGGACAAGATATTAGCATGCAGGGCAAAGCCGTCCAAGACTTCCGCTGCTGCTAAGTTCCCAAAAGGACGAAGAGAGTGGCGCGGAGACAACTTGACATGCACAGCAACTTGTCATACTAAAATCGAGGTATACAATACTAGGAAAACAGTAAACATGGATTAAATATTCACAATTTAATATAATTTATCTTATATGCCAATTCAAACAACTTTTGTTTCTACATTTATGATAAATTGACATACCGTGTTATTTTATTATTACTATTGTTAATTTTTCTTTTATTTTAAAGAAAAGAATGGAATAACAACTCTGTGTTATTCGAACAAAGATATAAAAATAATACAAATTTCATATCTTTTAAATTAACAAAAAATCCATACATAATTATAAAGTAAAAAAAGAAAAGTAGTTTAACGTAATCCTTCATACCGTAATAAAACTTCATTAACATAATTGTGACATCAAATATATCAATAATTTTTTAATAATAAAATGATTTAGATAAATACTAATTAAAATAAATAAAAACGTTATTTATAGATCTAAAAAGAATTTAATTTATACAACTTTTATACATATAATGATGTATACAACTGCATGAAGTCGGTTAATCACATTTTACAAAATTAAAAATAGCGGTAAATTTCATTAAATGTAATAAAAAGGGTAGTATTTCTTATAAACATATAGTACATAATATTTATTCAGAATTAAGCTCAGTTTAAACCGTAAAAAAAGGAAAAACCAAAATTAAAACTAAAAAAAATAAATATAATTTAATTGACACGTTATATATGAAATCACTGAACCGCATTAAAGAGAAAAAACCCAGGGTATATTGATAAAAATATATAAGAGATACTGGAGATGCTGAATAGTTCAGAAATTGTTAATATACACGCTACAAAATCCTGGTGTATTCATAAGAAATTTTCTTTACGTAATCTTTATTAGGAGGCTTTTTAGAATCAGAAGGAACAAAAATAAGTGTAAAGTATCCCATATCGGATTTAGTAAGGAAAACGAGGGGTTGGTTGTTTTCAATCATCTTCTTCATAAACCAAATACAATACTGGATGCACAAACCTACCGAAATACGGATGATAATTCACATTTATTCTTTTCATTACAGTTTCTGGTAGTAAATGAAAATTATCCTCAGACAAACTCTAGAGAATTATGGCTTGTATAATGAATGCTATATATGGGTCTCGACCGTAACAACACTGAAAGAGATTTTTCAGCTTGTATTCATTTATAAGTTTTCACTAAAAAGCATAATCAATTATCAGCAATTTTTTCTCCCGTTTTGAAAGAAGATACTCTGATTTCTTGACAAATTTCTGTCAAGGAAATTTGAAGGTTCCATTGTGGATAAATCATCATTTACCTTTTAAAACGTAATAGTAAAGCAAATGGTTCCACTTTTAACTTGCCTGATACAAGAGATCGGAAAATTTCTCTTAATACACAGGCCTACTTACTGTATTCTGAAATAAAACAAATAATCTTTCAAAAATATTTAAGGAAACAGTACAGCAGTGCACTGTATAACATACCTCCGGGTAAGTTATAGTTTAATATATCATTTCAATAACGTATCATAAAATTAATTAATTCTGAATGGACTAAAAAATTATTGTTTGGAATGGGATAGAACTGAAAACTGGGATAATATACATAATTATCCTGAATAGATTAAATACACTTGAACAAGGGAAAAATACAAAGAAAAATGTTGGTGAAAGTTAATAAATAGAAGAAAAGGTAAGTAGCAAATTAAAAAAAGAAAAGAAAAGGAGCATTTTATAAAAGTTAATTCAACAAATCGACAGCCACTGGAAGAATAATATGCTAAAAAGGTTGGTAAATCGCGATCCAATTAAGCGAACAAAAATGTTTGGCCGTTCAAAATTTACCGATAAATTTATTACACGACTGCATAAAAAGTAGTGTAATGTATTTAGGGTGTATATATGTTTGTTCCACCGTAGCATCTCAACGGCTGAACCGATTCCAACTCCGCGTTGGAATTATTACCGTTAACGCGAGTGTCATTGGCTCTATGTATATATATATATATATATATATATATTTTTAAAATTAAAAAAAATTGTGTATTTTTAATATTTTTTTAAAAACATAGTATAAATTCTAAGTTAAAAAAACATTTTTGTTCGCTTAATTGGATCGCGATTTACCAACCTTTTTAGCATATTATTCTTCCAGTGGCTGTCGATTTGTTGAATTAACTTTTTATAAAATGCTCCTTTTCTTTTCTTTTTTTTAATTTACTACTTATCTTTTCTTCTATTTATTAACTTTCACCAACATTTTTCTTTGTATTTTTCCCTTGTTCAAGTGTATTTAATGTTATTCAGGATAATTATGTATATTATCCCAGTTTTCAGTTCTATCCCGTTCCAAACAATAAACTACTTTTTATGCAGTCGTGTAATAAATGTATCGGTAAATTTTGAACGGGCAAACTCTCTAACTAAAAACAACAATATATAATAATAAAGGATGGATTTAATCACATAAGAGGTCAACGATTTCTATGGCAGATGAAGAAGAAATTCCCTACGACATTGAGGGTGGAAGAGCCTAGGAGATGAATTTCTGAAAGAAACTTGGGGCAAGTCCAAAAACTCTATGATAGCAGCTCCATCACTGGACTAATCAAAAGGCGTTGGTAGCCTTTTAGAAGATTTTCATACTCACAAGTTTCAGAGGAAAAAGCCAGGCATGAATAGATGTGATAATGGAATGAAGAAAGTTAAAGATTTTGGAATTACGGAGATAATTTAGTTATTAAATAATAAGGAAAGATGGCTGGTGCGTCTAAGAAGAATGTCGAGTAGAAGAATACCAAGGAAGATATGGGAATATAAACCAGCGGAACAGAGAGATGTTGGGAGACAAAATGAGATGTTGATTCAAAATTGAGGATAGGATATTCTTTGAGACTGGAACAAGCGATTCGTCTCTGTCTTGAAAGAAGTAGAAGAAAGGATAAATTACATAATATAGTTATCGATTTTAAAAGATTTTTAGAATAAAAATTGGCACCATATATTATAATAAATTGTTTAATATATTTTAAATGAGTGTTATAAACTTGTAATTACAACACCCTAAATCAGTCATATTATCTAACCAAAAATAATAAAGCTGGGAAAAGAGTCGACGTTCAAAGCAAGATACGGAAGAATAGGGAGATAAATAAATAAATAAGTCATAAAATAGGGAGATTATACTACAACCTACTTGTTAACCAATAAAAAGATCTTTTATAGACTTGTTAAAGAGCTTTTGTTAAAATATCCCTCTACATTTTTCATCCGATCTATCTCTTTCGCTTCATTAAATTCTGTTAATTCTACATATTTCGATACCTACATCACATTTTTCTAAACTCAACAAGGAATATGATTAATAAAATAAAAAAAGAAAGAAAATAAATACATAAAAAAAAATTGATGAATGGGTTTAATGCTTAACTTAAGAGAAAAAAAGAAGTATGAGGTGTGGCATTTAGGTTCCTTGAGAAATAGGGTTGGTTGACTAAAAGATAAATAAATAAAAATAGACTACGGAGACAAGAAGTGATCTGTGACAAGATACAAAAATTAATTCGGAGCAAAGAAAAAAATCCAGGTATATAAAGAATATAGCTTAAAAAATAACGAGGAATTTATATAAATATATTCTTAGTAACTAATTTTCTTAACTTTTATCTAATCTACTTAATATCAAATCATTCATTTCAAATTACATAACCATTTTAATATATTATTATAACCTGTAAATTGATCAGTTTAACTTAATACACTTTGTATTTAATACACTTCAATGACTTTCTCATAATTGAAAAGGATCGTAAGAAGAATTAATAAATTAACAAAAGACGTTTTAGAAAATTATTGTTAACTGTTTTATATCTATTAAAATATTAACAGCGGCAGACCTAATTCTCATTTACAGATTAAATGTATAATATATTCCATTTACAACCACGACGTGCAAAAAAATAATTATAATTTCTTAATCAGAATAGTGCTGACGTTTAGAGGGTAATGAATTAATTTAATAATAGTAAGATGCAGTCAAAATGTATTGACACTTCTTGATGAGAGGAGGATTCTCAATTTTAAAAATTGTGAATCGATTTAAAATAATTAAATATTAAAAAATATGTATTTAAATATTGTTTGGGTATAATCATGAAAAATTTTTTATTACCGTAAGAATCGTAGGAAGGATAAAATCAAAATAGTAATTTAGCGTACACCAAATATTTTTCATGACTTACAGAAGATTTTTTTTAAATTAACGAATTCAAAATCTACTATCATTAAATTTTAACTATAAAAAAATATATATTCGTAATATTGAATTTGATTGCAAGTCAAGTAACTAACAATGCTTTTGTTTAATAAGTCTATAATCAGGTAAAGATAGTCTAGTATTAAAACTACCTAGCTAGAATAAATGATAAAGTCACTCATTTAAAAAGAATTTCAAATGACTACCTGATGTGCGAATAAAACAAATCAGAGAGTTGTACCAATGCTGAAATATGAATGCTGATAATCAGTTAATTACTTTAATTTTTTTTTTTAAATTCAATTAAAAAATCACAACATCATGAAATCTTGTTTATCCAACATAAAATATTAATAAAACTTAATTGTTTCTTCAATAGTTTGAACAATTTATAGTGAAGGAGCACTTTACGTAGCAAATCTACGGAACTTTTTTCTTTCTTGTACGAAGTAAAGGAAGTATTGTGATCGCGAAAAATTTCGTTTTTCAGATTTCAACGGAAATATCCATTTTAAACACCCTGAATCCATTTTGACTAGTTTCAGAGTGACGTCTGTACGTACGTATCTCGCATAACTCAAAAAATATTACCCGTAGGATGTTGAAATTTGGGATTTTTTCAAGGATATATCCTTTTTTTATTATTTAAATATTTTTATTAATAATTATTAATAACAATAAAATAAAAGATATGAAAAAAATATCAGAAGTTATTAATTCTGGTATTTTTTCATATAGTCGGATATTTTATTGAAATAAAATTTCATGTTATTTTTCATTTCAAAAAGAATGTGTGTATGTAATTTAATAGGCCTACAAGGAGTCATGTGGTTTCCACATGACTTTCTTTTACTTTTAGACAAGTAAATCTTTACTATAAAAAAATTAATTCATTTAAAAAAAAACTTCTGAATTTTCCCCGGAAAATAATTATTTTTTATAGAAAACAAAAATTGTGTTTAAATATAATGAAAATCAATCTTCTAATTTTCAATCAGATATTTTTTTTTTTTTAATTTTATTACTTTTTTAATTTTATATCGTGAGTTTCACGTGGGAAATAATAAAATAGTAATTAAATAGTAACACTATTTTAAGAATAGAAGAAAAAATATTTTTGCCGATTAATTCCAACTAAATTATTTTTTTTATAAAACTCCCAAAAATAATTTGGGAAGAAAAGTCGATAGGCATAAAACACAGTGTCTGTTGACGATTACAATTTTATCAATGTACGTCTGGTTAAAATTCGTAAATTTTTAGAATAATATTCTGATAACCTGTAGTATTTAAACAGCATAATAATGTACGTTTGATAAAAAGCATTTTACAGTGTTCATAAAACTTGTAAACTGACTAATATTAAATAAAAAAAAAATTTCATAGAACATTAAAAAGAATCCAATTTATATTAATTATAAAAATTAAAAAAGTACTTAATTTCCGTAAAACATCAGTTTGAATGAAGAAATGAATAAAAAGTTAAGCAAAATTTAATAAATTAATTATCTTTAAACATTTTATTTTTAAATATACTAAAAATAAAGTAACATAAATTAAATATTAAGAAAAGAAATTACTTTTCAAAATTAATTAATTGTAAAACAAACAAAAAGTTAATAACAAGTAATGAAACACCATGACTAACAAATGACACTAGAAATAAATAAGTAAATTCAACGGTTTATCATTGCCGTATTAGTTACCTAAGTACAATGTAATAGTATAAAAACATTTACAAGCACGATTTAAAAAAAAACATTTAAATCACATACTCATGTAAATAGGTAATAATATTTAACACAACATGTAATATGAAAAATTAAATTATAGTGAACATTATTTCTATATATATATATATCCTTTAATATATACCGTATAATGTTAATAAGACTACGCAATTATATTATTTTATTAAAGCAAGAGAAGGCGTGGTCAACGATTTCACATGGATTTTAAAAGGATAATCTTATCGTAATTTACTGGAAAAAATACAATAACGTTTTTAATAAGTAAATGGAATATTAAAAGGATGTGATATAAATTTTTAATTTCACCTTACCAAGATATTTTTAAATAACGAGTTTATGTAATAATATTTTCATTAAAAGTTGATTAAATGAATGAAAGTTGTTTTTTTTTGTACCAAGTAAAGGAAGTATTGCGAAAATTTTGATTTTCAAATTTCAACGGAAATATCGATTTTGAACATCCCTGAATCCATTTTGACTAGTTTCGGCGTGATGTCTGTACGTACGTATGTATATATCTCGCGCATAACTCAAAAACCATTAGCCGTAGGATGCTGAAATTTTGTTCTTAGGACTGTTGTAACATCTAGTTATCCACCTCCCCTTTTGAATGTAATCGACTGGACCAAAAGTGTCCAAAAAAGCCCAAAATCCAAAAAAAGTTGGAATTGGATTTTTTCTTAACTGCAGTAATAAACTCTCACTGAGAGCTGAGAGCTTTTTAACGATGTATATATAAGTGGTACTTATTTTCATTTGTTCCAGAGTTACAGGAAAATAAAATTTTAACGACATATTTGGATCTTACAAGGAGAAGGCATACTGGTTCGAATCCGACTTCATCTCTTTTTTTAATTTTTTTTAAATTTAAATATATTGATTTATTAATGGATTATAAAAAAATTTTTATGTACTTATCATTTTAAAAAGACGTCTATACGTAATTTAATAGGCGTACAACGAAGTCATGTAGTGTCCACATCAGATTTCTATTGTTTATTCTTATTTATTTTCTATTAAAATAAAACTATCTTCTATTAAAATAAAATTCAAGACTCCTCATAAAATGAAAACCTAACGAGCGAATGCGAACTTATGGAAGTGATCCAGATAACAGCTTTCTTTTTACTATTTAGCCTCCGATAATTACCGTTCAAATAATACTTCAGAGGATGAATGAGGATGATATGTACGAGTGCAAATGAAGTATAGTTTTTGTACAATCTCAGTTCGACCATTTCTGAGATGTGTGGTTAATTGAAACCCAACCACCAAAGAACACCGGTATCCACGATTTAGTATTCAAAAGATACTAGCTATCTACCTAATTATAAACAATTTGCAGCAAAAGATCAAAAAGATATATAGTTAGTATATGATTTAAACTAGGTGGGTGATAGCTTTCGACAAACTCATTAATAACGTTGAGTAGTTTAAAGTCGTTGTATATGAGAGCTCCACGCTTTTATTTTTAATAAAGCGTAAATAGAAACATTTGTTTTAAATAATTTTCTTGAAAACAAAATTACCTTTTGATCTTTTAGTACGGTTTTTTGCATTTGTTAACGAGTATTTTTTTTAAAGAAATGTTTTAAAAATCGTTTAATTTTTTACTTTTTAGAAATCATATTTGGTCAAATTAAATTCTCCTATAAAATCTCTTCGTAAAGCGTTAATTTTATCACTTAAATTTTTACAATTGATTTAATTTTTTCGCAAACAAAAAAAAAAATATTTAATCGCAATTTAATTTTATATTATAATCTGGAGAATTATTTTCAATTATTATAAATGATACAAGTTATTTACAACTGAATCGGTTGATTAGCATGATTAGTATTTTAAATTAAAATTTTTTTAATTACTGTTTTTCTTACATTATCATCATCAGAACAAATTTACTTGAAGTATAAATAAAAATAATGATACATTAGACAAACACAGATGGCATGATAAAAATTTTCAGCAGACTATACGTTTATAATTAATTTCATCTGCTTCAACAATTTCCTACTGAACTATATCATTTCGTATTATTGATTTTAATAATTATATTTATCCTCAATTCTGAATATAACCAACAAAATTTCATTAAAAAAATGATTGCTAAACAATGAATAGAATTGTTTTAATTTTTTTATATGTGTGTATATATAAATTTTTTTAAAGGCAGTATAAAAAATAATAAAATCTGTATTCAATACGTTAGGTTCTGTGGTTATTTCAGCTCCTTTTATTTTGATAATAAATTCGACAACCTGGAAAGAGTAACATAAAATAAATTAAATTTTTCCTTCTTAAGGTAAGTAATACAATATCTATGTTATGTAACATAATGTATGTAATAGCCTATGTAAATATTCTGGCTACATGTAGACGAAAACGAAAATACTGAGCGTGGCCTTCAATACAAAAGTTACCGTGACTTGATTGATCTGAGAAAATATGATATTGACCCTAACAATGGAAATTCGTTGTGCTGGTAGTTTTAAAAACTTGCTAGTTCTGATTTTGAATTATTAATGAAAATGACTGGACCGAAAATAACGGAATAATACAAAAAAACATACCAATAACTAGTACAGTGGTAATTTTTCATATTTCTCATGCGATTAATTTCTTGTTTTTCATCAGTTCACACCAGTTTATCGAGAATGGCGTTGAATATTTTTATTTTTAATGAACAATAGCATATTATATTCAAACTACTTTTATTTTAAATCTTCTGTACCAGGTCCAATAAGTTTGTTAGCCTCTCTTTGAAATTTACCTATCGGACATCGCATTCTTTTTTCAAATTTAGGGTTATTTGTTCCCATTTATTTACAGATTTCATCCCATACGTTTTGTTTTTTATTCCGGACTCGATATTCCGAACAGATACAACAGGTCTTCTCTAAACAAATCTATTAATTTTACCATGTCACCTTAGTTTCATTTCGTTCAGTGTTTTTAATATTCACAGATTCCACCACAATTTAACTAAAAAATGTATCTGTATAAACAATAGGAGTAAATGTTTTTCACGAAAACGACGGCATTTATAGAAATGTTTTGAGATATCCTCTAACATTGCTATTTGCAACCTCTGATATTTACAAATAATTTGTGGATAACAAGATTTTTGCTAATAATAAGACAAATATGCTAACATGTTTTAATAGCATGACTTAGTTATTATACCATGCACTGTTAATCGTAGTATAATAACATGTTACGCTACGACGGTCGTTCTATAATTAATCAGACAATGGCGGAAAAACCATTAAATAGAATAAATTGTACGATGATGTTCAGGCTGGCACTCCTGAAAGTATCAGCTATACGTAAAGAAGTTTCATTATTATAACCTCTAGTTTTTCAAAATGTCGGCTCTGCTTGAGGCAACTACCGCGGAAGAACAGCATTCTATGATAAAATTTCAATTTTCTGAAATTGTAAAGCAGACCAAAATTCACTCGCGTATGTTAAAGAACTATGGAAAAAAGTATATTACCAAAATTGGAAGTTTCTACTGACGCTCTGGAAATTACCTAAATTTTTAGTACGAGTATCGGAACTGACCGGTGAATTATTATTTTTATTATAAGCTGAATTACTGGAAATCATGTTCAATGGGGGTTCTGAGACAGTCGACTCAAAATCACAGAAATCCGAATTCATATTTGTACGGAACTTAAACAACGGTATTTCGCGGAAGGTAATATTTTTTTTAGTCTGCACAGCTAACAATCATTTTAGAGTAATCATTTTGAGCTGGAGTCCAAATGTCAGTATGGAATGAAAACATTCAGTTTAGTCGCTAGAAAAAATTCAAAATCTACGCGTCAACCGGGAGTATAAAGGCCTAATTTATTGTTATTTGGAAGAATAAGTACGACCGACAGCGAGTACTATTGTAACTACTACTACAAAATAAAGCTAAAACCTGCAGTAAGGAGAAAATATCCTGATTCTCTTTCAAAAGGTAAATCTTCTGTATGATAACGGCCGCCCCCATAAAAGCTTCCGTTCAGAAGACAAGGGAAGCTATTCAAAAGTCTGGCCGGAAGGTGTCATTCACTTTACAGTCTCGATCTCGCAATATTATTTTTTTTCGTGACATCAATGAGCGAGTTAAGGATGACAAACACCAAGGTAAAAAATTATTTATTAACGGAATAAGAACGCTCACAGGAAGACTGAATAAGTACCTAAATGAAGCCTGGGATTATATTAAACAGTAGGGTTAGTTACATTGTCATTGAATAAATAGTTTTTTCTATAGTCACTTAAATCTTTTTAATTTTTGAACGACTCTCGCACATAATGTAATGCACGTTGAGAATCATTCAGTTTTAAGACTGCCATCTACCATCCCGAACTGAATCTGACTAAATATCTGGTCACTAATGAAATGTCATGATTGAGTACAACTTCTGTGAAAGAAGTTTGAAAGCATGACTACTTTTAAATTGGAAATAGATTTGCGAACTACGAGTGATTAAAATGATGGGAAAGTATTTGTCACTAACATCGTGAAGACAGTTTTATTGATAATACCGTAATAAATGTTGATGGCAATGAAGATATTCTATGGGCGATCAGCAAATTAATCAAGACTTGCTAGGAATTAACAGTGGACTAACAATCCACTTGCAGTGGAATTAACAGTCGGCTAACAATTAGATAGTAGGATACAATTATCAATATTCTACCGGTGTTAAATAAATTCGCTTTGATGGCAACAATAATGCAGCAAGTCTTTGCTATTAATTTGTACAATGCTACATGAATAACACAGTACCCTTGAAAAAATTCCATACCTTATTTCTATACACATCCAAATAAGTTTTGAAAGCATTTCTTTGCGCTTTGCTTTTCTTCTTCCAAACTAGGCTTCTGTCGTATTGATAAAACGACAGAAGCCTATTTCTATCTATATTCTATTCTATCTATAAATTCTTCTTAATTTTTCTCATCTTTTCTTATTTTAAATTGTCATCTTCTATATATACTGTGTCGAAATGATATAAATTTCCCCACCTGTTCCTATTATTACCAGTGTTTGTTATATAAAGAACAAGCAGCATTAGATAAATTATCTACAATCAAGAAGTGTGAAGAATTGACCAGTTCCTTTCTCCTTTAGAAGCACAGAAAAGAATTTTAACATTTACGATGACTTAACATATGATGCTTACAGATAGAAATACTTAATTTTATTATTAATATTTAACACTACAAGAGCATAAACTAATGTAATCGATGTATACTTATCCGTTTCTACTTGAAATTTATGTTACTGTAAATTTATTTGCTGAAATTTGTATAACTGTAAAGGAATGGAAGAAATTCATATGCAAATAACTTTTAGAACTGATCATAACCTTCTTTTTCAAAAAAAAATTTCTGTGTATTTATTAATATTTAGATTCAATAAAGCTTAAAAATTCTCTATTATGAATATAATTCAACTATTTTTTTGAGGCAGGGCCCTCCCGCCATCCCTACCTCACACAAACCCACGCCAACGCCGACTAAACTTTTAAACAAAATATACGTTACTAAGGTAATAAATTAACAATATAAGATTTATGAATTTTTTATTTTATAAATAAATTTCGCTAGGCGTTTGAACAATTAAAATATTTTACAGTAAATTAGTATTATAAAAAATAAATATTTCAGAAAATACTTAACTTTAGAAATTCTAAGAACTTTATGGCTACTGATAATCATACAAATAAATCGTCTTTTATAAATGGCTTTTTTTTTAAAAAAAAAAGGTTTACAGTGATCACCGTAATTCCCACCTTAAGAGAAAATTAAAATTTTTAGAACTACGTGATCGGATCATACCTTTATGAGTGTAAATTTCCAGTATTACAAACACACACACACGTATGTGTGTGTGTGTGTATATATATATATATATATATATATATATATGCACAGTGAGCAATATAAAAACGAACCGAACACAAAAATTAATGAAAGTATTTTTTATTTGTTGTGTTTAATTGTTTTGTATACAAAAATAATAAGGTTTAGCAATTTTTACAAAGGAAAAGAAAAAATCTGGTAAGTATTGCATGATTTTCCCAGCTTAGCCGGCCAAATCATACAATAATTTAAAAAAAGAAAAAATAGGCTTAAAAAGTCATATTCTTGTAAAATTTTGTGTTAATTCGATATTTTACTAAATAAGAAAGTTACAGCGATATCTTGTTTGTTTTATTCGAAAAAGCTCCCCGAATTTCCACCATCATGGTACGATTTTAGTCGTTAACAAACTTGACCGAGATTTTGGGACGAGTTATTTTTAAGGAACAATTTGAAAGCAATTGGGGCAAAATTACGGCAGTTATCGTGTCCACAAGAAAATGAAATATATTATATATATATATATATATATATATATATATATATATATATATATATATATATATATATATATATTAACTTTTGAGCTGATGTTGTTTTTGGGGTCTGGAGGATGTGAAACGCGAAAATATGTTGAAATTTTCCGTTAGTCGAATCTTGGTATCCATTACAATAGGTATATTTATTATCAAGCTGACAACAAAGATGTAATGCATTCCTAGCAATTGTTATTTATTCTTATACAGTGGAAAAGTAATTATACAGAAAAAAGTTACCTAAGCTTTCTTTTTTGGGGTGGGAATAATTTATGATGTTTTGTTGTAAAATTATCATTATATGATTAAGTAAACCAAAAAAATTTAAAAAATCCAAAAAAATACTATTTTTAAACTATGATAGAATTCCTCACCCACAATATTGGCCCTTACGCATTTTTTGGGGGGTCGCTTGCAGTACTACTATTCCTAAGAAGACATTTAAACAAAAATCCGTTAAAATATGCAATAAATAAAAAGATATTTCAATTTTTGGGGAAGGGAGATATTTTAGGGCAATTTTTTTTTTGTTTTTGGAACTGGTAAGATAAGCATGCACAAATGTACTGAGCTCAATATAAAATACAAAATTGGACCAGCGTTTTCAATCGATTACTGGGTCTGACCGTGGGAAATTAAGCTTTTTTGAGCCTGGTGCTCCCGGCTTGATTCCCCTTACCGTTCGCTGAAGTCCTTCCGGTACTAGCACCTTATGGGCTAGCAGAAACGCCAAACGCCCTAGTTGTTTGGAGGGAGCAATGCGCCCCCTTCTCCGGAGGGAGTCGCATGTGCTGATTAAATTAAATTGTAAGTGTTAAGGATTGTGGATAAAAGGGTTACAGATCTTCTTCTTCTGTGGCTGTCCTTCACGTTGCTACTCTGCTGGGTTCTTCTTCCTGACTCCAGTCCGTGACGGGTCGTGTTGTGGATCTTCTTTCTTATTTTTCTTCTTTTGAGTTCTGATATATACACTTATAACGGGCTTTTCGTAAAGTACTAGTTTCGGATCAATAAAAACATTTTTTATTCTTTTAGTTTAGAAGTTCTCATATGAACAATAGTCAAACAATAGAAAAATTAATAACTTACAGAATGGAATTACAAAGAACTATACTTATTTTAGTAGAGATAAAAATAACTCGAAAGAAATATGACGTTTATGGGTGATTTTTATTTTGTAAAAAAACAATCTGAATTTGGGTATGTAAAGTTTATAAAAAGAATTTGAAAAATATTCACTAACCCATTTAACAAAACCGGTTTAGTTACGATTGGTTCAATATAATTCTTAAATTCTCAAATTATGAACAGATAGGGAAAACATATATTAATTAAATTAGGGGCTAGATCACATTTTTCCTAGCAAAAAATGTTAGAAATATTACCAATACTAATGATAACAAATTTCGTAGTGCAAGAAGATAAAATAATTTAATAAAAACAAACAAAAATAAGGAAGAAATATTTATTTAAAAAGTCTTTTATTTTAATAATAATTACCAAGCGGATTATTTTACGAAGTTAGGAATATTTTTCTACCTATGTGATTAAGAGTTAATAAGCAACATTGTAGATCATTTGAATGATAGTATATAATACGCGTAAATACTGTTAAATTTTCACGTGTATTATAATAACAACAATAAAAAGATTAGGTTAAACGAAACCTGTCACTCTTTTTTGTCAGTAGAATGACCAGACAGAGGCAAAAAAGTAACAGAGAAAGACCGAAACAGAGATAGGCAAAGTGGGGGAACGAAGGATGGTTTTATAATCAAGTTCATTTGCATCGTGTTGGAATCGCTGTCACTTATATAAATCAATTTTTTTTCTAAAGCTATTTTAAAGGTAGATAAAAAGAAAGAAAAAAGTGAGCAGGAGAGTAAAAGAGAGAAGAAAGACTAGTTCAATGTAATTGTCAGTTATAAGGACATTGGACAAGAGACGGTAAAAGATGCCTATAGCTTTAGTCAAGTAAAATCTTGCTTGTATAATAAGCCTGGTCGTATTCGTCTTTTATTCGATATCACTATCAAAATCACACTTAAACAGGACTCAAGTCTAATGGTGCTCAAGTCGTCTTCGTTCATAGCAAGGTGCATCTGTGTTAATTTATTCCGTGTGAAGTCACCACTCTACAAGTTTTGTCAAAGTTCCAATGCAAACGCCACGCATTACGAGTATTTAACTGAGTTTATATCACAACAAACGCCCCTTCAAAAACAAACACTTCATTTAATTCCATTAAGTAAAACGTAATTTTATTTTTATCTATTTAGATATAGAATAAATAAATAATTACACTGAATTTTACTTACTTTTTCATTAAATTAATTTCGTAAATTTTAACATAAAAATAGTTGAAGGTAAAATAGTTTTTATTTTATACTCTAAATTGGCCTTCAAATAAATCTTATTAAATTTAAAGTAATAAAATCCCAGTGTAAGTAAAACTGTAGTAATAAAATTTATAATTTTTCAAAATTCAAATATATAATTGATCAAATTAATTAATTTGTAGAGCGTTATAGTTAAATTTATATACACTTGATTTTAACTGAAAAAAATGTAGGTATAATAATACTGTATAAAATGCTTCGCTCTGAATTTTTAGTTTATAAAATTTAATTTTCAAATAAATATTACCCACCGGGATGGTCTAGTATTTAACTCGTCGCAAATCAGTTGTTTAACAGCTGATTTTACAATTTAAATATTCTGATGCTCGAATTCTAGTAAAAACTAGTTGCTTTAATACGGATTTGAATACTACAAAGTGGACACCAGTGTACTACTTTGGTGGTTGCCATTCAATTAATCACAGATCTCAAGAATGGTCGGTCTAAGTCTGTACAAGACTACACCTCATTACATGTTATACATATATCTTCCTCATCTCATTGGGCCATAGAAGGTTACTTATTGTTTACTAGAACAGATTGCACATCTCAGGAATGGTCGACCTGAGTCTGTACAAGACACACACATATCATCCTCATTCATCCTCTGAAGTAATAGCTTACGGTGGTTCCAGAGACTAAACAGAAGAAAAAAATTGAACAGATTGCACCGTACACATTAGAAAATAAATAATAAAATTAAAATACTACTTCAGATATGGACCTATGCCCGCATCAATGTATTTATACTTGCTAAACTTTGAAAAAAAAGTAGAATTCCATACGGGATAATAATGTTGATAATCATAATTGAGATACAAAAATAACAACGATATTTGCTGTGAATAATATAATATAAATTTACGTTTATCTACTCCACCAACCATTTTAAATAGCACAGCTAAGCTGTTACAGATACATTCAAATAATAAAAGATAAAAAACACAGCCTTTGAACTGACTTTAACCCATACATTTGGGGCTGACCTCGAAGTTCTCTAACACCATTCTGCCCTATTTTTAACAATTTAGAAGTTTTACATCCATTGTACTGCTTGACAAATAAGATGGAAGTTATTTAATTATATTCAAGAAATCGTATTTCTGATAGAATTGATGAATTAAAGAAAAATAAATGCATCATTACATTATATTTTCATATCACTAATACATATTTGACTTTTTCCCAGCTTCTTTCAGTTTAAAGGCTTTAAGATAAATAGTTAATCGATCAATTGAAGCAAATAGTTTTTCATTACTATCAACAAGTTGATGTAATATTTAAAAAAAATTAAGTAGTGAGTTCAAACGATAACTTAGTAAAGATTAAAAAACCAAAGAAATAAATTGTAAAAACAGACGGCTCCATTCAAAATATATAAATTAACAGTACACATAGGCAGACGAAAAATTATTTTATTAAAAACACACAATTTTTTTATTATTATTATTATTAGAATAAACCTTTTCGTAATTTCCAATTCAAAACATGAAAGTAAAATCAATGAATAAATTAATTGCAACGTAATTAATCTTGTTGTTAATGTACACAATGAATGATACAACGGACTTAAAAAGTTACAGTAATATAATTTATCCCCAATAAATACAATTTACGTTTGTCAAAACAAAATTCAAAAAGGAGAGGTTTTTTCATTAACAATTAATTACATATATACTCTTCTAACCTTCAGGTAAACAAAGTAATTAAATAAGAAAAAACAATAAAGCAAAAATACGCTTTATATATTTTTAAATATACGTAGGAGGTCTTTTTTTTTTCTTAATAATTTATTTAACTAAAAATACGTACAAGCTATAATTATGTGTTGAAAAATTTATTGACCTCTCTTAATTGTTTGTTCTTTCACAGATTCAATTAAAGAAAAGTGAAATGAATAAAAAAACAATAATAATAGTAAAAATAGTTATAAAATTTGTCTTTTGAGAGCGTTAAAAATTTTAATATAGAGATTTTTGTAATATTTTAAAGGGCATTATAATTAAACTGGAACAATAAATATGTTGTGGGATAGATTTAACGTAGATAAAACTATGACAACAAATTAAACCAATCCTTTTCAGTTTTTATGTTTTATTTTTATAAAGCAATAAAAAATACATTATACTGTTAAAATCCAACTTTAATAACTTTCTAAGAGTTTTAAATCTTTCTATGCCATAAATTCAAGAGTATATTTCGCTAAATTTATATATAAAACGCTAACAAACTGACTTTTGAGTCACTTATTAAGAAATATATCGCCCATTTCAGCCGGTGTAGTCCTTAAATTAAAATAAAGTATAAGTTCTTTTGTTGAGGTTTTACTTGAGTAAAATTAGATACCTGATGTTAGAGCTCAGTATAAATGTCGTGCATCTGTTGAGCATTTCAGCTTTTAACATTAAGAGATTATCATTTTATTGTAAAATTTGAAAAACCTTGTAATGAAGTTTTACGTATTTGTTCAAAAGCGAAAACATTACTTGTAAAATTGAAGTGACACAATAACCGAAGTCAGACGTAATATTCCAAAATAGTGTAGTCTAATAATTTGAAATTCCAGTTATTTCAGCAACGAGAGAACATTTAACCTAGATCCAAAATTGAGCAAAGCTTGTCAAAAGTATATTCCAAAGCACTGAAAATATTTTGGAAAATGTTACAGAAAAATGTTCCTGGAACATTTTCAGAAAAAATCCCGTAAATTCTGTGATTCTTGAATGTTTAAGACTGAAGAAAAAAGAGTTAAGTCCAGAATATCACAGACATATATTTGCTGAGTTACACGACTTTGCTAATAGTTCTAGCGATTATGCTTTATTGAATGGTTGTAAACAGATGATAATGGTATATTATAGTCAAACTGATTTATCTCAAGTCGTTTCATGTTTAAAGAAATATAAGGATGAACCTCAAATTTTAAAACCTCAACGGTTTTATCAGAATGTTAAACCGGGTACTCGTCAAATAAGCGTCTATACAGCATAAAATGGATAGATCTATGTCAGAAAAGTGTAAAAGTCAATTACTTAAACATCAAAAAATCATCTCTCAGGATTACCGCACCAGCAAAGGATTAACAAGATCTTGTAAAGAATACATTTGTAATTTTCATTGCAGAAGATCTGTTTCTGATAACGTAAGCGTACTAACGATTGTCAGTCAAATGATAAAACTCAGAAAATTTCTTCTTGAAGATTATAGATTGTCACCAGAATTGTTTGTTGCCTTTTGCTCTGGTGACCACAGTCAGATTTGTTAAGGCAATATAGAAATTGGGGAAACAATTCGCTGTCTTCTAGAGCATTCTAGATATAAAAGAAAAAAGCCGCGAGTTTCATATCCTTGCCAAAGAACTCTGGAACAGCTAATCAAAGAAATAGATGATGAATATTGGAAAGTTTATCCAGTATTAAACAAAGCTTGTAGGCGGGTAGTCAATATTACATGTCAGAATATAAGTGGAGAAGAAGCAAGAGTAATAACATGTTTAATGGATCTTATTGGTGCTGCTCTAATGACTAACGCATCTGAAACTGCATTATTATAAATTCAGTATTTCATTGCTCGGGATTACAAGCTGGATCCTCAGTTGTATAAACTGTGCCATGAGGATGCTGTCCATTAATGTCATGCTAAAAATTCATGGCATGATGAAACCAGTATGGATCTTAATCGTACTTGTTCTTCCATGTTTTTATGGAATTGTCTACCTTGGTTATGATTCTTTTTCGGTCCTTGGACATAATATTGACCTCTCATATCTTTTACAATACATTTCTTTAACTACTTCAAGAATTTTTTTTTAGTAATTTTGAAATATCACTTACCATTCCTGTTTTTATAACTAACTCAAAGGAAATTCATCATTCTATCATTATTATAAACAGGCATACATATTTAAATAATGATACGATTCATAAATCCACTTATTAACTATTTAATAAACTTTAAAAGACTTTAGTTTGCAGAAATATAAAAAAATGTTCGTTTTTACCAGATCAAACTAACCATTAAAAAGGAAAAACATTAAAAAGGAAAGTTTTAAGATAAAACAAATTTTCATCTATGTATCAGACCTACGGGTCCGTGTCAACGTGTCTATGAGTCCTACAAAACACTCTGAAAATGGCAAAGGATTTATAAAAATACCGACAATTAGAGTAAAACAGTTTTATTATATTTAATTTAATCATACAATCATAATCCTGAAAATAACGTTACAATGAAATAAATATTTCTAATAGCAAAATATTTAAACATATAAATAGTGTATTTAAATATAATAGAGTGTGACCCTTATACAGAGTGATTCACAAAGAATGTAATAAACTTCAGGACATGATATATTTATAACGAAAATAAAAAAGAATGTTCATAAAAACATGGTTTGGAGACGCTCAGTTAACGAGTGTTGGAATTTTACCTGATTCCTCCGCCTTCGGTAAAATGAGGCGACAGTAATTTTTGGGACCTAAATTAAGAGAAATTTCGTGATTTTATATGAAATCTGACCTACATTTGTTTTTTTAAATCTCAGAAATATACTTTAAGATTTTTTTTTGCGAAATTTGGGGTAAAATACAAAAGACTATGGTGGAAAAATGTGTTATTTTATGTTCGGCGTAAACTAGCATTGTTAAATTGGTGATAAATACATAAAAATTTTTAAAAAAACTTGTAGAGAATTTCATTCTGATTAAAATGATATAAAAAAGTAAACAGAAATTAAATACAAACGTAAAAATTTCAAAGTTTATTAAAAACAGAACATGAGGAAGATTTTATCTAGGTATTAAATGAAACAAAAGTTTTAATATTATAAAATAAAAGAATTATGAATTTTTTGATCTATAACAGGAAATCTACATAAATAAAAAACAATCTTCGTTTTGTGTCATAATAACTCAAAAACTACTCATCCGATTTCGCTGAAAATTTCACAATTTATTACTATTTGTCCCGAAAGTGTTTACATGTTAGTCCCATAATATTTAATAATTTAATAACATAATATTAAACACATACGAGTATTGACTATCTGATAGCCAATATTGACATAAACAACAATCGATATAGACGATATTTCTCGATGTGTACAACGACATTAAATTTTTAAAAGAAGTTTTAGGTTATTTAATAATTATACCTTTTTTTATTTATTTATATAGTAGTGACATTGGTGAGATGAACTGTGGTAAACATTCTGGTAATAGCAAAGCATTGCCGGGTCCACTAATAATCAAATAAATTAAGAGTGAAATGTATTTTTTTTAAGATTTCGGGAACTTTGAAATTGTATGCACCAAATAATTTCTCTATATTCATTGGATTCAAATTTATTTATATTCATAAAAAGTTTTTCATGTCTATTATTATTATTTTTAAATATTAAAAGTTTCAACAGAAATAATAGCAGGTAAAGGTTTTTTATACAAAAAAAATACAAATTAATATACTTTTCACAACGCATTAAATATTTTTTAACGACATTTCATGCACGGGTATAATTTCCTAACAAAATAGAAAGGATTTATTTTGTTATGTTTTAAATAAATAAATATATATTATATATATATATATATATATATATATACACATGTTTATCCTTTTTCATAATGTGTATGTTTCAATCTGTTCAACTAGTGAACAATAAGCAACCCTCCCCTCCGACCGGCGCAATGAAATGAGTACGATATGCACGAGGATGATAATGTATGTAGTCTTGTACAGACTCAGGCCGAACATTCCTGAGACGTGTGGTTACTTGAACCCCAACTACCAAAGTACACTGGTATCCATTCTCTGGCTCCATATAAAAGCAATTAACTTTTATTAGGACTGTGCTTTAAAACTTCGATTTCAAAAACCTCCGGAACCACTGCTACTTCAGAGGATGAATGAGGATGATATGTATCAATGTAAATGAAGTGTAAACTTGTACAGTCTCAGATTGACCATTCCTGAGGTGTGAGGTTAATTGAAACCCAACCACGAAAGAACACCGGTATCCAGGATTTAGTGTTCAAATGTAGAAACGCCCTTTAGTAGGATTTGAACCTTAAAACTTTCGACTTCGAAATCAGCTGATTTGCGATGACGAGTTCAATATTACACCAACCCGGTGGGCTAGAATAATATTTGGAAACATTTTTTAACAGATTCCTGTTAAACTATTCCTGTTTAAGCAGGGGAAAACAAGTGCATGTTTAAAAAGAGTTAAATTATTTTATGGGCCGCTATTTCATTATTTATACCTACTTTATAACTTGCTCACAAAATTATAAGAAGTATGTGACGTAAACGTGAAACACAATCAACCGATTTACTTGTAATCCGTGTTATAGTTGATTAATACAAATATTATCGACCTTTAGGACGTTATAAAAGATTCAATTCGTTTTAGTATTAAAAGATTACAAAAGATAGATCTGTTACTTGATGATAGATTGTAATTAAATTGTATTAATGAAACGAGATTTATTATGTCGCATCTGTCAATCAGTCACGGTCAGGTAGAACGTGAAGTGCGATGAAAAAGGAGATGAATAGAGGGTGGACCTATGATGAGTTTATATACATATAGATATGATGAGGAGTGTGTGTATGTGTAAAAGGAGGAAAAGGAAAGATGTATGTTTAGAAAGAGACCTTCCAGGTGGTCGTGAGAAAGCAGCTCGGAACGGAAACCACAAAGCAGCACTGGCACTCACCGTGTTTTAATCAAAATAATAACACACGGTCGGCCTAATAACGCTGCACCCACTCACCGGCTAATCACTGCACGGTCTTCAATTCCCTCTCATTTTACCCCCTTCCCAGATCAACCGTAAATAAAACTAACTCTTAATATTACTACATTGAAACAAGATAAATAACAAAAATCAAAACAACTAGTGCACGTATTAAGTTTTTTTTTTTTTTTTTTGAGAACAGTGTAAAAAATTAACTTTACATTCTTTTATATATACGTCATCATTAGCAAAAATAATTTCATCATTATATCTAAGAGTAATTTGAACAGAATGGAAAAAGAATTAAATGAAATCATTGTCCTTATGTTAAAAAACTGTTGCAGATCTACTGAAATAAAAAAAGTAAATAAATAACGGTCATAAAACTATAATTCAAACTAATATGCACAATCTAAATCACGTTTTTACACAATATCCTGTATTTTTATGCATAAATTGAACTCGTGCACTGTGCAATAATAATAACGATTGTTGTACACAGACTTTTTTTAACAAATGAATAAGAATGACTCAATATAAAATCCTAAATTGCGACTCATGTGGTTGTAAAATTAGGCAGTCATACTATATGTAATTACACCTTAAAATTATCTTTGAGAAAAATTGCAATACGGCGAAAAAATAAAGAAATAATGATTTATTTTGAATATAATGAATGATATAATTAATTTATAAGATTCAAAATGAATATATATTGCACAAAACACTGTTCTACTTTATTTATAAACTACTATATTTATGGAACAATGTTCCAGGAAGTCCTTCCTAATAAATGTATGCGTCACACCTTTGTGTTATATTTGATAAAAAAAAAAAAAAATTGATTTTAATTTCATATTAAACCTTATTATTTTCTGCTTGTGTAAATTTTAATTCATTTTATGATTTACCTACAGAAATCCTGGAGATTACGTATAATAAATAAGTACTAACTTTTCGTTTCTTTCCCGGTAGTTCAGTTTCAAATTTTTCACTTTCTTTGTTAAAAAAACAATTTTATTTTTTTAAATTAGAATTTAAGTATAATTAAGTAAAAACCTCAGTCAATCTCCGTGGCAGAGTTATAGTGTCTCGGCCTTTCATCCGGAGGTCACGGGTTCGAATTCCTGTCAGGTATGAGGAACAAAATCAAACATTTCTATTATTTTTTTAATATGTTGAACGAGTGAAGTGGGTCCAGTTAACTCGATGTTTATACATTTTTTTCTGTTTATGTGTTTACAGTCAAATGCTTTATCCGATTTTGATAGAAAGTTTTCAATTAGATTTCTTGTTTTTTTAGGTGAAACGACATATTTGTAATGGTTTTTTTTTCATTTTAAAATTCTGAAATAATTTTTGAGGTAACAAACACACTTGTTCTATTATATAAACTTTTAATATTTCAACATTTTTCAGGTTTTATAGGGTTATTATAAATTTGATAATTTTTAATGACAAAAACTTACAATATGATTCATAAGTTTTTAATAATTTACTTTTTTATTTTTATTTTCAATTCGATGAATAACAATACTAATAATAATAAATAATGATAATAATAAACTTGCAATTTGATAAAAAAATCTTCAAAATCTGTGATTACGCTACTTTTTTCTATTATTGAAAGAAAATTAAATCATAATCTAGGTACTATTGTTACGATGTTATATAACAAATTGTGAAACCCTCTTTGACACATAACTCAATAATAAAATATAGTGACAATACAATACGAAATGTAGAAAAGATTATAGGGCGGGTGGATGAGTATTTCATATAAAGGGGGTTGATATATAATTTTAACCGGGAGGGTCGGACACGCTGAGTCAAGCAAGACCGATGCGGTACAAATAATTACCGTATACAACTGTAACTGACTCAACCCCAACGTATGTAATACGACTGGCACCTAGCAGGTGTAAGCAAAAGCGCGTGTGAATGAGTATGGGTGCGTGTGTATCACCATGCCTACGATAATCAGACACCTATCAGCGGCTGCGGTTTTGAACACCCTTAACCACTTTACTCACGTGACTAACCCTTTTATATTCAATTTAATAAACTATCAGGTTTATTATAATAAATAAAAGACGAAATAATTTACTCAAACGAAATTTCAATAAACAGATCCACGATCTTTTTTATTGATTTTTTTTTTTAATGTTCTTCAATTAATAGAATTTCTTCCAACATAAATATTAAACGTAGCAATTTATAAGCAATTAAATTATTACAAACAATATAATTATTACAATAATAATTATGCAAATAATTATAATAATAATTATAAATATAATTATTACAATTTATAATTTATAAACAATTAATTATTAGTTTTTTTTAGATACTTTGTACTTAATATTTTTAAAATTCTACTTACAAAAACATTTAATGTCATCATCATATCACCTTTTCAAAATAAGAACTCGATTTGAAAAAGTATTTTACTTTTTATACCGGAAATGTTATTAAAATTAATTATCTTATTTCTGGAAAGATCTAGATTAAATAGAAAAAGAATATTTAACAACATTAATTGTGAATCAGAATAGCTTAGCTTAATGCTACTAATATCCATCATATAGATTCTATATGATGGATGTAGAATCCATAATTCTATAATGTATTCTAAAGGATTAATTATCCTTAATTCTATATTATAGAATTTATTCACGTTTTTTAAACGAATTCATGTTACGTATAAACGCACTTATAAATTTCTTAGCACAATTAGATAATCTTATTAATTTTAATATTAAAATTTTATTCAAATTTTTTATTACAATTACGATTTTTTAGTGTGATTACAAAATCGTACCGTTGTTTTAATCAAATTTAAAGTAAACGTAAGCAATAACAAACAAAAATACCAACTAAAAATTAAAATTTGAAGTACTTCCAAACATTATAATTTTTGATTCAGTTCTTTAAACTTAGGAAAGGTTAATGGTTATCATATTTCTACTATCCTGAAAATTTCTGCAGATGTCATTTTTTTTAATTTCGGGATACCATTAAATGAAAGTCAATAAATGTTTATTACTTATTAAATTCCTTACAGTGGTGAGTCAAGGTGGTAAAATAAAGTACACATAAGAAACAACATTGCTAGTGTAGTTTTTGAGATTATCTTGGAAAAACAAATGAAACATTGTTTCTAATTATACTTTCTGATTTATTAATCTTTGTTCTAACTTTCAGAGGCGTTTATTTAACTCAAATTTCAGAATTTTATAAGTTGTTAAGTTAAGCAGTAAAATAATTCTTATTTTATATAAATTATAAATTAAAATACATGAAATATTGTTTTAAGATCTTGATCTTTATCTATATTAACTTTACTACAAAAGGTTTAAATATACCACCCATTAAAAAAAGAAGTAACAAAGAAATATATAACTCCTTACTATATGAATTAATTATACTAATTACGATATCTAGTCTCATACAGTTTTAAAGAATATTTTCTGCGGGATGATTAAAAGTGATTAAAAACTTTTTTCTGTTTTATATTTTGGTAGGAAAATGTCCGGTTATATCATAATCAAATCCCCTAGAATCTCGAAATAGCAAGAATTCTAACAATTACATCAGTAACCCAATGAAAACACAAAAAAAAATATTTGATAATTTATTTTTCAAGTATGCAAAAGATTGATCAACAAAATTATGAATAACTTTCCACTACATCTAGGTAATATATACATAAGAAATAACGAATAATAATTTAAACAAATATATTTGAAATTTTATTTCTTTTGGTAGAAATAACAATCTAACTTAGTGATAAAGATGTATTACATAATAATAAAGTAACATGTTTTTCCATTAAAAAAAGCATATATTCTCAAGAAATATAATAGCAAACTTATAACAAATCATTCTGTAATGCGTGCAACATTTATATTTCTAATAGAATAGACACTGCGTACAGTATAAATTACGAGCAATAAACAGGCGTTAGCGACACACAATACTACCGATCGATCATTATTTACTCGTATTACAAAGAAAAAATAATATGTTACCTTATAAACTTATTTATTATTAATAATAAATAATATAATAATAAATTATATATTTACCGTCCATCTGAAGGTAAAAGGTAGAACTAACTTGCCACTATGGCTGGCAGGATCGGTAAGAGTAAAAGAATTACCGCCAAGAACTGGGCTGCTTGAATTACCGAATGAACACGAGCCAGTTGAAGTTACGTTACTTTGATATTCCTTTAGACAAACACGAAATAAAGTATTACAAGGCACCGGGCAGCTACCGTGAACAGGATTTTGAGGCATTCCTCCACAACAGCCACCCCCAGCAGTTTCACCTCTATAGTTAGCGATTTCAAGAATTTGCAGTTCGAAAAACCCGGATCCTCGTGCCTCCTAAAACAAAACAAAAAATAAAAATAAAATCGATGAATATAAGAAATAATTAAACAAATAAGAGCATAAAATGTATGCATATTAAAGCAAGAATAAACAGATAACATTAAATAGTTAAATTATACTAAAACCAACCGGGAAATTTATATGAAATAAACAATTCATTAGTCAAAAAGTATACGCCTGTTTTATATAATAACAGCCGGAAAAGTAGAGATGTAAAATTACAAGTACTTATACACCTTTATAGCGCATTAATTTTTTTGCAGTTGGGTTTTTTTAAATAGAAGTGCATTAATAAAAATATAAAAAAATAACCTATAAAAAATTAAAAATGATCTTATCCTATCCGAATTTAAAAAAAAATTTCTTTCTGTACCCCGGAAGGCGAAGATAGATTTAACCAGTGTTACGTAGGAGATAGAAATTATTTCCACCTTAAAGTTACGAAAAACTTCAAATTTACTAAATACGACAATGGTTACATGTGAAAATAATTTCACATTTTTAGTATATAACAAACCCCAACTTCTTACAATTCCAGCAATATTTTGATCATCCCTTGCCGTAAGGGTTGATCATATCAAATATTGTTTCAGACAAAGGTTTCAGGTAATATTTAGAGGACTAACGACCACTATAAACCGATTCGATACTGTGCCTATTAAGGGAGGTATGATTTTTTGTCTTCAAAACCCCATTTTTTCCACCCCCTGGGCCAATGGTTGGTGATATCAAAAAACTTTACCCACAGTTTTAGGCCCTTATCCAAAAATAGTAGGAACTTTAAACGAATTCTATATTTTACTTAATAAGAAAGTTATAGCGATATTTTGTTTTTTTTCGAAAAAGCACCCCCATTTCAACTCCCATGGTTTGATTTTTCCCATTAACAAAATCGACCAAGATTTTGGGTCGTTATATTTTATGTATCAATTTGAGAGTGAGTGGCACAAAATTACGGCAGTTATCGTGTCCACAAGAAAGTGAAATATGTATATGCACATATATATATAAATAGATAAACTTTTGAACTGACAGTTTTTTGGGGTCTGGGAGATGTGAAGTGCAAAAATATATCGAAATTTTCCAGAAGTCGAATCATGATACCCATTATAATAGGTAGCTTTTTTATGAAATCTACCTAAAAATGAATATATAATTAAATGTAATTACATAGAGAAAAACAGATACCGAATAACAAATTATTCAAACATGTTTTTAAAATACAAACTTGAAATCACGATTTATATTGTACATTTGCAACTACACATATATTTGTAATATATAAAGGTTATTTAGTTGTCAGCAAATACTTATATGAAGAAATAAAAAAAAAAGATGCGTTAAATGTATTTATATTACAGCACAAGTAAATTGTAAACTTGTAAAATGTACTTATATGTGATCTCTAATCTTCTCCTTTTTTTTACACACACATATAATCTTTCTCTCTCTCTCTCTCTCTCTCTCTCTCTCTCTCTCTTTTTGAGAGTTAGTACAAATATATAAATATATATACATATACACTTCGTATTTATAGTTTACTTAAATTCTAAAACATGTTCGCAAAGTTCTCAACTTAATCCGTTGTATCAGTTAACGATAACTCTGTGTAGACAGAATGAATATTAATTAAAAGAAAAAGTCGACTATAGCAATAAATAAATCGAACACATACGTAGGACGATATAAAAAAAGTACGTAGATAAATACAGAAAGAGAAGATTAAGATAAAATAAGTAAGAAAGAAGCAGTAATGAAGAAAGAGCGAGAATTAAATTATGTGCAACTTGAAAACATGAAGAAGAGATCTTAAAAACAGGTGAATCGGTTTTAAAAGCGATACTCACAAGAAAAAGTTATGTTTGATCCGCATTTATGAACAGGAGGCAAAAGTATATGTAATAATGTTATCAGAGTATAACGCAACTTGGAGACGGTTTAACGGTCATTTGCATGCAAATGGCGTGGAACCCGTATACCGAAGAGGCAAGCCCTAACCACACAGGTGGTCCCCCTATATCCGAGGCGCGATATTCAAACATTTATGTTATAACACTTTAAAAGAAAATATGTAAACAAATCATTTTGATTACTATTAATGCAATAATAATAATAATGTAATAAAAACAACAATAATAATTACTTTTGTTGTATTTCTAGATAAGCATTAGAATACATTAAATTAGTAATGTGATGTTGCTAATATTATTCTACTGCTTTAAGAATTGGCAAGACTATAAAAGCATGAAAATTACCATTATAATAGCAATGTAATTTTTACAACGGTTGTAATTTATGTCACATTAAAATCTTAATACGGATAATATTAAAGCATTAAACTATGATTTAAGCTTAAGACAAAATCAAAATTTAAAAGAAAGAGATAAACATAAACTAGGCCTTCGCCTAGTAAAAAGTAACTTAATGCCTTCGCATTAAGTTACTTTTTTGTATTAATTAGTATTTTTTGTTTTAAATTAGTTTATTATCTCTTTATTTTACCGTAAAATAAAATATGTTTAAATCCTATATGGTAATTTATTTAATAAATCTATGTAAACTGTAATAAAATATTATGAAAAATGAAAAATTTCAATGATGCAATGTAGGGGAAATAGAATTCATATTTTCATTAATTTGAGAACCTAGCTACGGTTAATCGAAAACCTATGGTAGTACCACGTTATTATGAAATAGTAGATACAAATTAAATTCTAACATTGATTAGAACTAGATTTATAAATTTATCTTAATCGTAGCTCGTTCCATCCGAATAAATATCGCACTTTGGTTAAAACTGTCTTTGTTTGCATTAAATATTTTATTACTGAAATACCCTTTAAGGTATATATATTTTATTTCCAATATTTCTTTTAATTGAAAAAAAAAACATAAATTTGGCAGTTCATCTGCTTTACAAAATAATCCATTTTGCGGATGACATTGTTCTTGTGGAAAGATTCGGCGATTTCTTTCTTCTTGAATTGGCCACCTTAAATAAACGACAATAAATATCTTAACCATTTTTTCTTTTTAACTTCCTTTCTACCCAATATTTTTCATTCTTTCTCCACGTTTTCGCTTTATAAATTTAATGACAGCCTTTCAGATATTATAAAGAAGAGAAAACTGATTTTTTTTGGACATCTTTTCAGAATGGAAGAAAAAACTGACTAAAAAAATTTTTTTCTATAATCAAAAAACTAATAACACCTGGTTTAACGAAGGTTTAAAAGATATGAGGAAATTACGTATCGCGAAAGAAATAATCTTAAATAGAAATAAATTTAGAAGTATTAGTTTAGTAAACAAGGGTTTCCAGGAAAAACCGAAAAAGAGATATGACTGCAGATGGATTAGGCGATTTATTTAAAGAAAATGAATAATTTTATGAGAGAAAGATAAAACATGACTGTAAACAAAGAAAATGCAGTTCAAATAAAAGGAAGATCAAAATACCGATCAATATATTTGACTGGATCGAAAAAGGTTGATCCAAAACAAGCAACTTGCCGGCCTCCGTGGCGCGAGTGGTAACGTCTTGGCCTTTTATCCGGAGGTCCCGGGTTCGAATCCCGGTCAGGCATAGCATTTTCACACGCTAGAAAAATTGTCATTCATCTCATCCTCTGAAGCAATATTTAACGGTGGTCCCGGAGGAAAAAAAAGGCAATTTAGGTACTTGGGAAGTCTCATTCGTCTAATGAAGTGTAAGAAAGATAAAACATTGTTGGGCCAAAGAAACCATTATTAAAAAGAAAGCTCTATAAACACCCATTTCTCTCAGGGAAAAAATATAACAAACAGATTTTGTTTGTTTGCAGCTCAACTCGGATACTGTTGAAGATGGAAAAGTCGAGTGTAAATGCCTTCGCAATATGATGACACCAAATACTAAAAAGTTTCTTGGAATAAGATAAAAAATGATGAAATCCTAATCAGAATAGAATAAAACTGCTTTTATAGAAACGATCAACAAAATACAAAGCGATTTATTTAATGTTGTCATTCACCTTGAGTTCTTCATTGCTTAAAGGAATAGCAGTGTAGAAGGTAGGAAAAGGTAGACAAAAAACACCACTTATAAATCCGTCCAAAAAGAGCCAACCATTCATCAGACAGTTGATTTGGAAGAGATTACCATTGGAAAATGATCAAACAATCCATCAACCCCAAGGTTGTGGAGAGAAGTTGATATGAAGATATTTATCATTTTATGAAATTCAAATATACGTATTAAATATTAAAACTTTACGTTATTGGAATTCTTCACGTCTTATACATATCTTTTACCTTTGAACGGTTTGGAATCTTTTTCAGGTTTTATTTTTGTCTTTATATTTACCCTTTTTTATTTTTCCCTGAAGTTTACAGATTACTGTATACTATACATTTATTTTACTCCCAACTGTTCTCTTGCAGTTTCGTTTACAGTGTCATTAATTATTATATTGGATCTTTTTTAAAAGTATATATTTGTAATAATTATTTTTCATCATTTTTTAAACTTTTTTTCTTACTTTTTATATAAATTCAATCAAAGGATAGAAAAAGTTATATTTCCTACCGCAAAAAAAAAATTATTTACTCTGGAAATTAACAATCACAAAAGTTATAAATAAAACCAGAAAATACTAAAAAACTAAATTCAATATAAATAAATAAAAGTATGCAGAGAATTTGATTTACCAACTTCCCATGTCAAAAAGAAATTAAAGTATTTTTAATTATTTGGACATCTATTTCAAGCGAATCGTATAATTTTTTCTAATCAACGAGAATAGTTTACTTTTCTCGTCATCAGGGAGATTATACCAGTAATTTCTTAACCGAATATAACAGAGTGTTAACTTACGAGCTGGATGATGAATTTTATACATATTTTTCAAAGAAAAGTACGGTATTAATTTCGGTCACATGGTGAAAATAATTTTCTTTGCGATTTGAGGTATGGAGAATAAGAAAATACCGCTCACTTAAACTGAGGTTTCCTGATATAATCCACGTATACAATTTTGTGGCTCGAGAATCTTCAAAACTATAAATTTTATGAAATTTATACAATTGTAGTAGTGTATCTGAAGCTGTGGATGTGAAAATTTGATGAAGATTCTCGAGTCGTTGTTGAGTTACGCTCAATTTAAGATGGAAAAAATTTTAGCGGAGCAAGTTAGAAGTGTGGTTTGTTATGATGCTTCAGTTACAACGTTGACGTTTCTTTATCTGCGGTATCTATTGTTATAATTAAACCAAAAAAAAAAAAAAAATATATATATATATATATATATATATATATATTGAAACCAAAGTAAATTAACGAAAGTCGGTCTTCTTGCGGTAGAACAGAGCAAGATTTTTTATAATTATTATTTTTTTGTGTTCTTGTTAACTACAGAATACTTTGTTAATTTTTGCGATATACATTTATAAAATATACATCAGACATTTTCTATTTACTGATATCTGTCCAAAAAGAGCCAACCATTCATCAGACAGTTGATTTGGAAGAGATTAACATTGGAAAATGATCAAACAATCCATCAACCCCAAGGTTGTGGAGAGAAGTTGATATGAAGATATTTATCATTTTATGAAATTCAAATATACGTATTAAATATTAAATGTGTTCTTGTTAACTCCAGAATACTTTGTTAATTTTTGCGATATAAAATATACATCAGACATTTTCTATTTACTGTGGATAAATATAGATTTGAAAAAGAAAATAATAAACAAGAGTATTATTTCTTCCAAACCGAAAAATCAAAATTATTCTTTAAACTTATCAAAAAGTGTATCAAATATAGATATACTTGAAATAAGCATTTCAAAAATATGTGATCGAAAAGACATGAATCTCTACGTCCACACTTTTTTGACATGATTTTTCGATCATTTTTTATATATATTTCAGAATGTTTGATAATATTTTATTTAAATATATATTAAATAGATTTACCAAAGAAAAAAAAAATCATTACAATATAAGCAATAATTATCAAAATAAACTACTTAGAAGTCCGTTTAATAATATGAAATTTATTTCCGTAGATATCGTAGTTTGTAAACGGTGTTAAACAAAAAAACAAAGCGAAATTTATTCGTAGCTGGAACTTTTTGTTAATTTTACATCATATATGTTATAGTTTAGTTGAAAATACTTCCTTTTAATTTTAAATTGATACTCGACTATTTCTAAAACTTCAATGTAGGTATAACGACAATCTATATCGAAAATCTTATGTTATTTTGTTCTCTAATGTTTTTTGTACAGTAATACAATACTCCCCATTTCAACCCATATGTTAAAAACTGCAGTTATTTTTCCATTGCCTTTTTGATAAAGATAAAACTGTAAAAAAAAAATTAAAATAGAAAAACAAATTGACAGGAATTCAGTTGATAAAATTTCGAGCTTAAATTATTTTACGAGACGGTGTTAAAATAAATATTTAATGTAACCTGAATTACATACTTTTATTATCAATACTGATCTAAGCATATAAAAAACAAAAATCTATAGAATTATTTTAAAAGCAATAAGAATAAATATTAAGAAAAAAAATCATTAGAATGAGTGCAGTGAGAAAACAGTCTCCCGATTCATGGAGAAGATTATCTAATATATAGTTTGGTTTCAAGATACAGGTCCTCCGAGTTGAACCTTACATTGTCTTTTATCCTCCTCCTCCTCTTCAGTCTCTTCTCCCTCTAAGCCAGTCATGTCGTGTAAGATATGTGTTTCCGCTTAATTAATTAACAAGGTAGTACAGCAAGCCTTGCTTGACATTCACATGCAAATTCCCATTAAATACACCAACCATCTTCTCTTTTTTATCCTTTAACCCCCTCCCCCCCACTCACACGATCGAATAAAAGTTAAACAAAGCCACTCCCTTATTATAATTATTTTTAACGCTTTTATATCCTTTTATTTTTTGTTTCGTATTACATTTATTTAATGAGTCATTCATTAATACTTCTATAATGATTCTAATAACGAAATGAAAGTAATACACAAATATTTTTAAGCTAAGTTCTTAACTTATACGAATATTTACTTCAATCTTTTTTTTTACTTTCTATATACAAAATATATTTTTATAGTCTAATAATTTTGAAATAATGATTTTTATTAAAATAAAAAATAAACTGTTTAACAATATTTCTATTATTTACTACTTTGGAACGTCTATCCCAATGTATGTGAAGACATGTAAAACGTATAGCATTATTAGTATTCAGCACCAACGAAAAAGCTGCTGATCATAAAAGTATATAAATAAAGTATATCATAAAGTATATTCATCAGAAAGTATATAAATGCAAGTATACAGCATACAAAATCAAAGTATAAAAATTAAAAAGAGTACACCATAATGGAAAATTTTTTTGAAACGTCTCTTAGTCACTCTTGGTATTCATCCTAATGATTATTAATTAAAAAGAGAGTCTTTTATATGTTAAAAAGCAAGTGACTTCTCCTACAAGCTATTGTTTTTAAAGGCTCCGTTAAAGTGTTACGTAGTAATTATTTAATTTTAACCTCCTCCACCTTATAAAGAAATACCGTATCCCTTCTTTGGTTAGTTACGATTCCTACATTTAATTATTATTTTCATTTCACTGCAGATTAAAAATTATTATTAATTAGGATTTAGAGATTAAGCATCCTCTGAACCTATGAATTTATAAACTGAAAATCCAAATATATTTTCAGAAAATTTAAAACAGCCTATTATTCGTTTATTTATGCAACATAATTTAATCATATTCTGGATCCTAAATTTAGCAACATTATGTATTACTATATTATTCAGAAATAATAATTATTAAATGTAATACTTAAAAAACTAGACGCAGTTTAATTCTGAGGAATAAACGCATGACATTATCCTAAACTAGCAAACTCATTACTTTTTTAATGTTTCTAGAACATTCCTGGAAAATTCTAAACTATATGAAATAATTTTATTATACATAAATAAATACATACATACATTAATTGTTTATTGAAAATAACCTTTTCGATTTTTCCTTCCGCATTTTATCTTTCGTAAGCATTTGAGTAATCTTGTTTGTTCCTTGTCAGAAAAATAACCAAAGCGCGGACTTCCTTCTTCCACTAAGATGATTAAACTGTATAATACTTGAAAGGAAAGATAAACTACTCATACAAACCATTATTTTTTTTAAGAAAAACCGTTATTTTATAGGAATGACTTGACAAAAAAAAATGTTTTGTATAAATAAAAACAAATATTTTTGTGAAATGACCGCTGAAATATCCATCCAAAAATTCAGATAACAACTTTCCTGCGACGATCTAATTTTTTCATTCCTTAATCTAAATTGTTCGCCCGAAAAATAAAAATGAAACTATAACCGCAACCCGTATGTGTTATATCGATTGTAAATCACAGATACTGAGAAGACTAATATAACAAAAATCAGAGTTGGAAATAAAAGATTAAGCGCAATAAGTATCAATATAGAAAATTCGGCACATAGAATATCGTTATATTTTAACTTCAACCGAAAATATAATACCTGTAGTATTAGTTTGCGGTTATTCGTTAAAATATCGACCGGGTCAGGCAGAATGATACGTAGTGAGAAAGCGAGATGCTATGCAAAAAAGCTGCTATAAATAGAGGTCTTGCGTGGCAATCCTATTAAAAAAAAAACAAGGACCAGATAACGGTGGACGTCAGACACCAGTTCTAACACATTTTGTAACAACGCAATTATTCAGCCGGTTGTTTCTAATCGATTGTCTGCTAATAACATTCAGAAACAACAGTAGTATAGTTAAGGTGCAAGTAGATTCGCTGTCTTCACAATCAGAAGTTCCTAACGGCTCTTGTAAAAGACCATTCGTAAAGAAAAAAAAAACAACATAAACCTAATCAAACTAGTACGGTTATAGCAAATAGATGAGATATTTGACTTAGCATTCTTTCAGAGTATAAATTCATAAATTCAAATAAATTTAATTACGAAAATGGCCACCTATAAATTAAACAACTATATAACTCATATCAGTATTACACAGCAGCATAATAAATTAGAGATGTCTGTTTTAATTGATGACGACTTTAACTTAAGTGACAAGAAAATACAGATAAATAATTTAAAAAAAATTGTGTTAACAGTTAATTGTATATTATTATTATTATAATTATTAGAGCTGTAGTATTTCTATCTAATGGCAAAGATGAGCGATTTCGCCCTCTGCTTTTCCTATAATGCTTTCACATCACTGAACAGTAATTATTTCTCATCCTTGAAAGAGAGGATATATGGTAATAATTTAAGAAAATGGATTCTATGTTAGAAGAAGGAAAAAAGGTTTTTCTAAATATTAAACTTTTGCCGTATTTTATTTATCATAATCTTTCCTGTTTTAGAACGCAACATTTTTAATGAATTTTTACAAAAAAAAAAAATCATTATAATCATTCGGCTTTTTTAAGAACCCTTGCACCTAAATTTAATAATAACTAACGCAAAAACTACATTGTTAATAGAAAGTGGTAAAAAAAATATGAATATGGTTAAAATTATAAGGTTAAAGAGTATCGTTTAGAAAAATGAAATAAAATTCTGATAAATTCAGTTATAATTATGAAACAGAATTGATTTAGGAGGAATTAAATTAGTGTTTTATATTGACTACGTCCAAATAAACAATTAGATAATAAAACTTTTTTTTTTAAATATGCTCTAATCAATTAATGCAATTTTTTCTAAAAATCTGACCATAGCTTCTTCCGGTTAATAATTCGAGATAAATAAAAGCCACTTATGCTATTCAAATATCTCGAGAACTCTTTCTATTTACGTTTAATACGTACACGCAGTAAAATATCGTTTAGTATAGATTTCTCAAACAGTTCGACGTCTATGTTTTTCAGTTATCCTTAAAAACCAGAAACAAGCAAATCTTTCTAGATTTTTCATATAAACGTAATATCTTTCCCATTGTGTAAAATACATTAGGGGTGTTATCATCATTTTTCGTTTTATATTAGTTAATTAATTAATTAAATTATTTGGGTACATCCTTATTAAACGGAACAAGGTACTACACCTGTACGTTAAGTGTTATTCCAATGTTTTTTTAATAGGAAATATTTCCTGATTTTTCTATAAAAGGAAAAGATTTTGTTTCTCTATCCGTTTTATTTCTAGAACTCTGCTATTTAAAGAAGTATATAAATATATAGAAAATATTTTTTTTATTCTATAAAAAAAAAATTTCTTTCCATAGAATTGAGTGAATTTAAAAAAAAAAAATTTAACTACTAATGATCGTTTTTACAAATAAAATTAGCATTTGATTCTGCAATTTAAGTTTTGTAAATATAATTAAACATACATTATATTAAATGAATATAACTATTTATTTGTGCTAAACATTGAAACTTCGGTTCGGCGTTTAATAATCCAGGCACTTAACCTTGCAATATTGGACGCATCAATTATTGAAAAACAAACAAAAATGTTCTATTTAACAGTATAGAAAAAAATATACATACATAGATTATACATAACCTTGTAAATTCCGAACGAATTCGGCTTATCTGTAGTATGCCGAGATGTTAATGACGTAATGTTGTCTACAAAAGTTCCCGGCCGTTTGGCCGGGCTACACTCGTAAATTATCCAACACCGGAACGTTTGATATTGTATTAGAGCAGACCGCAAAAATATGTTTCACAGACATAGACGGCTGGCTATATAACAATGTTATGAAAAATGCACATTCATTTCGATGATTACATGAATAAGCAGTAAAACATACGAGTATCTTCTTAAGTCAAATGTTTTAACTTTTTTCCGAAAAATAAAATTTTAAGGACTTATTTTGTCGACGTTTCCTTACGAATATCCAAAACCAAGGATCATTTTCAAGTTTTTATAATTTAGGTTATATTTTTTATAGGTTTTAATTTTACAAATTTTACGTGAAAGGAAAATTTCAAAAACAGAAAAGGAAATTTTTTTTTATTGCTCCAAAAAAACTGTACGGAATGGCCTTCCGGTGCACCCCCCCCCCCCTACGTTCAGAAGAATTCAGTACGCGTAAACGTCTAAATTTATAGTTACATAGGTACATAATATTCAATATATAAGAAAAATAAAAGGATCTTCTATCTTTCACAAGTACATTTACGAATAAAAAAAAAAAAATAATGTAACTAACAATATTGAAAATACTAAGTATTTTCAAAATTTTTTTTTTTTTTATTCGTAAATGTACTTGTGAAAGATAGAAGATCCTTTTATTTTTCTTATATATTGAATATTATGTACCTATGTAACTATAAATTTAGACGTTTACGAGTACTGAATTCTTCTGAACGTAGGGGGGTGCACCGGAAGGCCAAATACTGGAAAATTTGACGATGTAAACCAATGAAAGTACTTACAATAGAAAAGTTACCGAAATAGTTGAACTAAAATGATAAAAAGCAGAGCAGACGAAGAAGAATATAATTACAGAAATTTAAGACGTAATAACTTTTCCAAAGAATTTTAAATAATGTGCGTAACATGCACATTTATTTTGCTTGTACAGAGAGTGAAAAATAAATTATAATTTATGATATATTTATTGTTTTAGCAAAGGCAATTAGGATATAGAAAAAAAGGAATGTAATAAAATACTATTAAAGCGTATTATAATAAAATTAATTAAACAGAGAAGATTGATTGGATAAAAATACTCTTTTATTGACTATACGGGTCATTTAAAGTTTATTACGAGCTTAAGAAGTAACAATTCCCATGATTATTCCAAGGTTTTCTACCAAAACAATCTTTAAAATACAGTTATATTTTACGTAAAAGTTTTGCAAATTAGGCCATAAACGATTTCCTTCATACTTCACTGTAATATAACAAGAATACTAAATTTTATGACTGAAAAAAAGAAAATATATACGTTCCCTTATTATTTTAAGATACCTAATAAAAATTCTTTTAATTGGGACACCAAAAAAAAAATGGTAGTTAAAACAAAACAAAAAAAATAACTTTCATTTATTACAAATTTTACAGTGTACCATAATCAAAGAAATAAAACACAAATAGAAAACTTTTTCCATGGGGAAAATAGTTTAAAAAAAAATTTAATAAAAAATTCATTGTCAATCAGTATAACACGTTTATATTTTATTACGATTTAAATCGATTCAATGAAATATTTAGAATATAAGTGATTCTATTTTACAAGCCCACCCACATCTTAAATAATATTTAAAAACATCTCACAATTAAGTTTATTTTATAAATAACACCATTCCAAAAGAAATGAATTTTTAATTATCTTCAAATAATATAATTATAAAAGCTACCTAAACCATAATGAATAAAGTTATAAATTTCTGTGTGTATAAAGAAGGAAAGAGGAATTTACTATCTTATTTTAAAAAGGGCGTGAATCTCGACAAACAGCAAAAAAGTATAGTTCTTTTTCATAAGTGTGAAATACAGAATAGATATTGTACTTCTCTGTACTGCTCTTTCATTGATAAGCAGTGTAAAAGTGTAAAGGGACTGAATTCTTCTCTAACAATAACTCGAGACTTACAGAAGTTTTAATGGAAATTATCCTTTTCTAATAACCCTTTTTCCAACCCGTGGTTAATTCAAATACTAAAACCGTGCGAGCTTCATACCATAATAGTGTCGTTAAAATATAGTTTAATGCAAAAAAAATCTTTGCTTAAAGCCAAAACAGCAATTTATCATGAGGAAAATGTTGATATATTAAAACGAAAAAACAAATTTGTTTTTTATAAAATTTGATAATTTGGTACTTTGATAAACGAAAATAGTAATGGAGGAGGAAAACAGTTGATTAAATAGTACTTTTTAATTTTCCACATGTATACACGATTTCTTAAAACTAAATGCAATTCTCAATAATGAGGCAAGAATATAATATTACAGTCGCCATCAAGTAACAGTGAGCTTAGAGTGGCGACGATTACTACCCAACGTAAAAACATGTTCCTCGCTCTTTGTAATCCCCCTATACTAAATAACTGTTCTATTATGTACACAACAATTCTTAAATGAAATACAGTCGGCTGATTCTGTATTGTACATTGTAAAATGTAATAACAAATGACAAAATATTATCTGTTACTAATTACAAGATAAATATTTCGATAGATGGTTATTACTGTAACTTTAATTGCACAGTGGAAAATGAATTTAATTCCTCAGCTAGAACGCTCTTCTCGCTATCTTTAATATCTTCAGTGTAATTATCACTGTCACTACATAAAGAAACAATGAAAGATTCTATCACAGAATTTATTAACGATTCTTGGTTCCAATATTATTCATCTTCAATTTTTTTAACCTTTTCACAGTATGGTTTCCAGTGTTCGTCGCTCATCGAATTAATTTTATCTTCACACAGTTTCTGCATTTTTTAATCTTAAACTTTGTGTTGTGCCTCGTATAACTTGTTTTACCTCTCACCATACCTTCTCGATTGGATTTAAATCAGGATGGTTAGGTGGAAGTCGCAGGACTTGATGCGCACTTCTTTCCAACAATTGATATAGTTTTCTGTTACTTATGTTCAAATTACACCATTGCGGTTTAAGCATTAGAGATGAAAATGAAATATGATGTTTCTGTAGCCAAAAAAATCATCTTTTTTCTTGCTTGATGACATTGAAAGTATTTGAAAGAGTATTATGATATGGAGCATTGTCAACAACTACGTTGTTTTCTGTTTAGTCTCTAAAACTACCGTAAGGTATTACTTCAGAGGATGACCACCAAAGAACACCGGTATCCATGATCAATAACTACTACAGACTCAGAAGAAGGTCAGGAACTAGTTTTCTTCGTCAGCCAATTTCAAATAATTTTTAGTATTCATACTCTCATGGTAATCGCCACTTTTTGATTTGACTGTCCAAGTTAACATTGCGTTTGGAATAAAACCCGTTTCACCTCCGGCGTAAATTACAATCAAGCGTTCACCTTTATTTATTGGTAAATGAAGTCCTGCACCGCTGTCGACAGCTCATTATTTTGCCGTTGAATGAGATGATAAAATATAGGACTCATGTAAGTATACGATCGCTCGGTTATATTTTCTAAAATCACCGACTGCTTGCAAAAATGGAAATCCTTTTCTGCCTAATATCATGCTTTTCAACAAAAGTTTTCCTTTCGTTTTCTGTTTTGCGCCACTTAAAATCTAATTTTAAACTAGTTTCTCTGCTGTTAAAATTTATTTTAATTTTCAATTCTTTACAGAGTCTGTTAACTGTTGGCAGCTCTCCTATCTTTGAATGAAATTCATTCATAGTTCGTCTAACCACACCTTTATCAAAATCATCTTATTCGGTGACTGGTTTAGAACGTTTCTTTTTCGGGCTGATGAATGAACATTCTGGCCTCTCGGTTACAAGTTCTTTTTTTTCTTTTCTTAGGCTTTGAATCTGAGTCCTGGAAACGTCACAGGCAGCTGCAGTTCTCTCTTCACACTTCTGTATAGCAATTAAATGCTTGTCATGTTTTAATTTTCCTACAGCTAAAGATTCTTTCTTCATGATATATACGTTGTTTACAATTTCACCCGCTTGTCTTCAGAGTTTTTTACCTTTCACAACAGACTTAATTCAGCCATAACTATTCGCACGTGAATGAACTACTTTAAAACGTTTGAACCGTAAACCATGATAAAAAATGTTTACAAAATATTGTATCGTACGTTAACTAAGTAACAAAACACGCCAAAGAACCGTACCGGAAACCACATAAGTGAACTTTATTAACATGAAAAGGCAAACGAAAAACAAAAATAAAATAAATTAATAATAATTGTTTTATATTAGAATACGATGTCTGTTTTTTGATACTGTAAACACACAAAAATACATCGTTCGTAAACAACAGTTGCATCACGTTTATGCTATGATATGACTAATCATGGTATGCCAATGTTTCAGAGAACAATAGTATAGCAGCAACGTGTGGGCTGATCACCTAAGCTGGCCGTTAGGTGACTGCTACTGTATATAATATAATAATGTTTTATATAATAAAATTATATATTATAGTAAAAAAAAAATATATATATATTTTAAGTATTTTGAAAGATAAAACTTTTTATAAGAAAAATTTTCTTTTTTGACGTAACCATTCTTTGTGAAAAATTAGATAAAATAGAAACAAAAATATAATGGTTATCGAAAATTAAAGGAACCGGATGAATAATATAGTAAAATTACGAAAATTAGTCAGCCATTTCAAACAAAATGTAACTAAAATATGCGTTGCTTCGTAAGTTTAATCTACCTACAAACCATCGTAATCTCTTGTACAATAATAACGAGATTTTGGACCGGATTTTTTTTTTTTTTGCATAGTACCAGGTTACTGCAAAAAATGTAATATTATCTTATATATATTTTTACGCTAGAAGAGTTGTTTATAATTTTTAAACTTTATTTTCAAATTTTGATTTTTTTTGGTTCTATGTCTTTAATTTTATTATCCGACAAGGGAGCCTTTTGCACAACCCATCGGAATTAGGTAAGTTTTATATTGTTTCTTTATTCGATTATTTTAACTTTTATATTTTAAAGACTTCGTCTGCAGTATTAGTTTTGTGTTTTATTTTACCTTCTTGACTCTTGTTTTAATAAATTTTTATTATATGATTAATACTAATTTTACTCCTTATTATTTTTATTATTTTGGAGTTATTTTACCCTTTTATTAATAAAATCCCGGACGATGATAACGCCCAGGCGTTTTTCGCCCACAAAAAAACTAAAATACAGGCTTATTAGTAGTCTATCATTGTCCCGGCAGGAAAATTAAATGCAATGTATTATTAGCGAACATATGTTACAAACACAACAAATATGTGTCGAGTACTTTACCAATCAGCTAAAAAATAAATTTTCCCAAAATGTTTTCCTTTTTGAGTACGAGATATATTATCATCTTTTAAAAAATTGTAATAATTTATCACAGAAACACAGAATATACATTATTTACTCTTATTTGAATGTAATATTTCTTGAAGTGACCACAATTGAGATAAAGTACAACATATTTTCTTATATTAACGAACTGACACACACTCTCTCTCTCTCTCTGTGCGTGCGCGTGTATGAGTACGCGCACGCGCTGCAACCTCATCCTAGACAATAATAAAACTGGACTTTTCGTCCTCGAAAAGTCGCCGTATAATGATATCAACTTACTATCTTAACAGCTAAAGCTATGGTACAATTTTATTCAGGTATAAAAAAGCTTATTTTCATAACCGTCTTGGTTTTCTGTCTGACTTAACTGAACGAGCCTGTTCGTCGAGAAGCTACAATGGTTTTGCAAGGTAAATAAGATTACCAGTACAAGTGCTGTATTAGAGTTGGACATGAAAAGGGGTCCGCCTTTCTTGTACGCTCATTCCACCCATTAGCACTGTATCGGACTAAAATCAGAATTAAAAGTGGTTGCGAAAAAATATGCTAATAAAGAAGTTTGCTGTAAAGTTATCTGCTTAGATCATTCAATTGATGATAATGTATGGCTCAGTATTATTAAGAAATCTGCTATATTGTCAGAAATTATGAAAGAAGTCTTCGGACTTTAGACATGTTTAATATTGTGTAATAACAAAGTGAATCGTTGGGGTAATCAACGATTATTGTTCATTCTGAGCCCAGGAGATTACTAAAGCTCAAATCAAAACTATTAAATAAGATTCAGGTAACAGTCACCCGTGACTATTAATAGTCAGTCAAATATATACAAATATTAGTTGTGTAAACCTTTTTCTGGCTACACAATTAATTCTGGCAGTTATAGCAAAACGAATAAGCTGCCTTACTCAGAAGATAGCCTATTTCAAAAGGTAGTTTTCAGAACTTTATGCAGAAATCCACTACACTAGCAAGTTTATCAATGTACAAAAAGAGTGTCAACATATATATCTTTACAACTGTATAAGGAAAATAAATCTTTAATAAAAAACTCGAGATTTTTATCCCTAGAAGAAAAATTTGAAGCTGTAATACAAACTAATGATGAGATTACTTGAACTCCAGAAATTTGCAATAATGCAATTCACCACATTGATAAACAACAACCGAAATAACAGTCATCAAAATTACGTTAACTTTATACAAACTGCTTACACATTCCGGAATTTTAACATTACAGATTATTATTTTAACTTATACGTTACGGTAATTTTAACATAGAAAAATAATTATATATACCAAGTAAAATTATGTGCGTTATTTTTAATTATTTTAAAGCTTTAATCCAAAGTATAGCAAAATATAAACATTCATAAAAAATGAAAAAACTTTATTTAGATTTTACTTAATTGTAACTGAGATTAAAAAAATATTTTTTTTAATAAAGAAAATCTTTTTTTACTTTATAAACTATTCTTTTAATGTATTACAACTAAATCATTAATGTTTACTATTTTAAAAAGATAAATAGTGTGTTTATTATTAAATAATATTATTTAAGTTATGCAAAAATATAATCTACGAATAAAAAAACTGTTTTAATATTTTATCGAAATAATTATATAAAGTTGACATAAAATAATTGATCCGGTTTTAAAGTTTAACAGTGAATTTATCTGATGATTTGATAATGTAATAACAACTGTCGATGATGCAGGTGTTGTTCGCTTAAAAGAGTGAAAACGCTATAAGAAATGTAGCAGGTATGTTCACATTATATTGTATGTACAAAATCTCTGTCGGGGAGGAATTTATTTGCATGAAAATCAGGTTCAATGATATAATTTGCTGTAGACTAACAAATTAAACTTTTTCTCTTTTTTTTCTGAATAAATTTAACACCTATCTTCTATTATTAATAACAGAATTAAATGTAAACTAAATTCATTTGGTCGGAACTAAATTAAGTTAAAATCAATTAGGCTAATATTGTTACATTTCTCTTTGATTTATTACAATTCATTTTATATTTTAACCATCATAATTTTCAAACTTTCAATAAATATTATGTAAATTGAATTCGGTAGTTAATTTTCTTCATCTGAATAATTTTATTAAATTTAGAAAAATACAATATTACAAATTTTAATTATTGTTCTCAACTTTTACTTTCCCGTCTAGATAGCGCTATAGCAAAACTTAAGTCTAGAAACAAAAGTATTGTAATCGATCCAATTTGGACATATACGGTTTTCACCGGATCTCGACGTTTTGACACCTAAGGAACCCAAAAAAACTGGATGGAAATTTTCTGGATGTTAATATTCGTATGTACGAGTGTTTGTCTCTAAATTACCTTATATCTCCAGAACTACTGTACCGATTTTGATCAAAGTTGGTTAGATTACTTCTATAAATGGGGCACTGATCCCATTAAATTGTCAACTTAAAAGGTCAAGGGGTGAGACTATAGAGCTAATACTCCTTTAATTATTATTGTTGTTATTATTGCAACCGTAGTTCATAATCCTTACATTGTAATGTCTTTACATAGCTTCTGTGAAAGTATAACGTGTAAAAGAATTATAAATTTTTACTTTCCATACACAGGATTAAAGGTTTGATAACGCACTTCTTATAGAAAGATTTATGGTACGGCATTCTAATTATAAGAAATAATTTTATTTTTTTCTACGATTCTGATGAATCGTACCTTTTTGATCAGATTTATAGTATCATCCGACTAGCATGATATCACTCCTCACTTCTTTATACAATATGCTCAGAAGGTCAGCCACTATGCGATTAAAAAAAAAAAGTTCATAGACGTAATTTATTGCATTAAATCAGAATTAAATTTTTTTTTCATAAAATGTATAAATTACTATATATGATTATAATTATTAGTTAACCTTTTATAAAAGAGAATATTAGCGTTTAATACAACCGGACATAATTTTATTGTTATTTAAATTAAAAGTTATTTTATTATACGTATACAATGATATTAAATTGAACAAAAGTTGGAAGGCGGAGAAGTGGAAGAAGTAAAATAAAAATAATAATAACAAGAATAAGGTCTGTGACCAAGTCTAACTACGAGTATAACATTGTCGTGTTGGAATGTCCAGAAGGAAAATCTCAGTGTTCATGTACGTAGTACTACAAGTATTCCATCCCAGCAATGTCACAAAACAATACCCAACTACTGTCACCATAATCACATGAAAGTTACTCGTTATCTAACATAAACCCTGAATTATAATGAATTATAGTAATATTTTTAAACAGGTGTACTCTATTTTAAACAATAGAAAATAAATATGAATGTAAAATATTACATCAAGATATTATTATTGTTGTTATGAATCAAGAATGTATCGGTTCTATATAGATTACCATTTTTAAGAGTATAATCTTAAACTTATTTCTTCATCGTTTTATAATCTGTTGAATATAACGCTTAGTTCTATTATAAATTCTACTTTAAAGAACAATACGAAATCTTAAATCTTTGAAAATCTATAATTGAGATCGGTAGTAATTACTGTGAAACAATATAAAGTTACGAAAATAATTAATTCTTTTAATACTAAATAATTTATGTTTATTTATTAATAATTATTTATTTATTTATAATTAATAAACTAGGATAATAATAATTAATTTAATAAGTTCGTTAGACTTACTATACTAGAAAAAAGGCGGCCTATGGCCCGCCACAAAAATGTTACATGATTTATGTTTCATTACACGTGATTTTATTAAATGTTTTTGGCAACTGTTACTTTGAAAGCTTCAAAATCCTGAATATTTTTAGCTCTTTCTTGAGTTTTGTGATTAACAACACAGCTTTAACCCCAAAACACAAATATAATTTTAAATAAATCGTTCGTATAAAGCAGAGGTTCCCAAACTTATTTTTCTCATAGACCACTTTCAAAATTTTGCTGGTTCCGGTGGACCCCTTGCAGCTACATTTCTACCATATTTCCAGTCGATGGAAAATGTTAAGATTAGATCTAACTATGAAAATTTGCGTTACGGCTGAGTTCCACGAACTAACAGCTTCCAAAAAAAAAGTGAGAATTGATTGGTTAAGAGTGGATTGGTTGTAGACTGGATTTTCTGTCTACTACAGAAAATCCAGTCTACAAACCCACGCACTATCATTCTACTTTATGGGAAAGATTTTTCGAAACTTCTCTCACTTTTAATACAATTGTATTCATCATATCGGAAGTGAAACATAGTTGTATTTAGTAAGATTTGGGTTCTTCTGCAGCAGATGCCCCCTTTTCTTAAAAGTTTAAAAATAAGTTGAAATGACAGTTTTTGTACTTAGTTTCTGGCAGTGCATTGATAAACAATGCTATTAAACAATACATTTTTTTAAATACTTTTATTTATAGTCGTATCAATAATTAAAGTCATTAGCGACTTATCAGTGTAATGTAACTGTACCGGTAAATGTGTAGTCTTGAACTCAGGCCAACCATTCATAAGATGTGTGGTTAATTGTAACCCAGCCAACAAAGAACACAGGTATCCGCGGTTTAGTACTCAAATCCGAATAAAAGCGATTTCGAAATCAACCGATTCAGGAAGACGAGTTTACCACTAGACCACCCGGTGGGTTACATCCAATACTGTAATACTGGATAAACAATAAATTAATAAATTAGTAAATAAATAGTTAATAATAATACTTATATAAGCATGATATCTACGCTTTGTGGCAATCGGAATAACAACGCACAATTCATTACGGTTCAGCTAAGTTAGGTTAGAAAGTTAGTTTGAGTGAAACCGAGTCTACTACAGAAAATCCAGATTAAGAAAATATGAATTTAGAATAAAAAAAGTTACATTACAAAAGTTCATTTGGAATAAAAAAAGTTACAATATTGCTGATAACCCACATTAAACCAAGCTGAGATGCTGTAATACAGTGAGCTGTCAATCGCTGATATTTATGTATTTAGCACCTTCAAACAAAAAATTAGAAATAAACAACATGTATTTTTTCTTATAAAATGTATCATTTTGTCTTAGAGATCACCATCAAAAGCTATACAGAAAGTCAGTCAGATCAATAATGTAATTGTTATAATTTAGGATTTTAAGTAAGTTTTTGCGAAATTTTTTTTTTTAATTTTTTGATTTATTTTTTTTAATCAAAACAGTTTTGGACCATATTTAGTTTGAAATTACAATATATAAACTGGTAAGTGAATAAAAATGTATTTATTCTAAAACAAACCTGAAACCGATAACGAAAAATGTTTCTCTTAATTTTAACTAAGGATAATATGACATGAAAAATGAACCGAGTATATAAACGTGTGAAATATAATCAGCAACATCTCCAAAAGAAACTAAAGAATAAATTTTATATAATACCCATTTTTCTACTGGGAAACAAAATAAAACTAGAAAAATAGACAAAAATACGCATTAGTATAATAAAATAATACGTTAAGGAATTACAATTTACTGTAGAACATTACATACATTGAATTATTAAATATTTTAAAGACGATTTAACCTTTTCTTCTAAGAAAAATTAAAATATAAAACATATAATTCAGCAAACGAGCAGCAACTAGCCAAGGTCGGAAAGTAAAACACGCAACGTTACTGGAATACAAAAACGTACAGCTAAGTGAGCGGGAGTTACTAACAACCAGTGACTAACTTATCTTGACAAATTTATTGTGCGAACCGCTTGCATTCCACAACGTCATCAGTGAGAGAATGAGAAGGAAAAAAGGATGGGAATGCAGGAGTAATAAAGAAAGAGATATTTGCCCTCAATTCAGATTTTCTCAGCGCCCGTTTCTCATATAAACTGTTAATACATATAGAATGGATAAGAATATATGACCCCCGACAACATTATCCTCTCATTTTTACCGTATTATGAACGTAGAAAACTATTCAACTACCTTCAGTTAAAAATAAATCTAACATCCCTATTTGTTTATAATAAATTAATAAAATTTATATATTTCCATTATATTATACTTCCATGTTTTTTCGAAATGTTAAAAATCTGAAAGAAAGTTTTGTTGTTTGTTGTAGCTTAGATTGATATTTTATGGCAACCTTTCAACCAAACACCAACAATTTTTGAATTTTATATTATATAATATAAAAATAATAATATTAATAATAAATAAACAGTGACATAAATAGCTATTTATATTTGATAAAATACAGAAATATATTACTTATTTTGTTAATAAAATTAAATAAACTTTATAAAATAAATTCAAGAATTACTTAAAAGAAAATAAGAATCTGATCTAACAACACATGACTTTCTTGTACACGTTTTTTTAAAATGAAAAGTACATAAAATTTTATTTCATTAAAACCTGATATTTTTTATTTTGTTACGTTCCACTTTTACTCGTCTGGTGCTGCTACCTAGCGAGAGCTAGAGCTTCCCGGCAAGCTCTGATCATACGATGTTCTACGTCATGATGCCGCAAGGAGCGGTCATGATCTTATAAGTAACCTGTATTCAATCCTGCAAAGAGCAGTCGTATTTTTCATTTCGTCTGGATGGATAATTAGTGTTACTAATAGTATACTTGATAATGTTCAGGTCTAGTTATGTTAGCATTTATTATTGTCAATTTAGTTTGTCACGTTAGTTATTATCTCAAGAGTAATGACATATTAAACATAACAATTCAAAGGCAACAACGAGTGTTTAATTTCATCAACATCATCTACAGTCCATACTCGCTATAAAATCTACCATCGTTTCATAGTACTCCGGGCCGGATAGTTACGTCGCCGGACCTACCATTTTTTTTTTTTTTTTGTTATTGAATTATTATTCATCGAAATTTAATTTTGTTTACAAAGAGAGGTTAATAATTATTAATAAATAAATACATTTATACTAAAAAAAAAAAAATTAAAAAGAAAAGAAGATGAGGTCTGATTCGAACCGGCCTTCACCTAAGTTTCAATTATTTCATTAATTAAAATTTATTTGATTGTAACATTGGAACCAATGTAAATAAGTAAGACTTATGATTCATCGTTGAAAAGCTCTCAATAAGTGCTAATAACTGCAATTAAGAAAAAATCCAAAAACCAAATTTAATTTGGATTTTGGGCTTTTTTGGACACTTTTGCTTCAGTCGATTGCAATCAAAAGGGAAGGTGCACAACTAGATGTTACAGCAGTAAATTTCAACACGTTACGCCGAAACTAGTCAAAATGGATTCAGGAATGGTGAAAATAGATATTTTCTGTGAAATCTGGAAACCGAAATTTTTCGCGATCACAATACTACTTTTACTACGTACAGGGAAGTAAAAAACAAACAAAACAAAAATTGTAGTAATTAATAATTAAGATTCATCTGATGCTTTTTGTTCGACAAACTACTTACGTTATTTGGTATAATGAAGCGGCTCCTCTTAATTTTTTTTAGTTCTGTTTACTAAAAAGGACATTTTTTTCCGACGAATATCCGGTTCTGAATGGAACAAATTAAATTTAAATGTTTTTGCTCATTAGTGTAATTCGTACAAAACAAAATCTTTCAGTCAATTAAATATTAAACAATTATTGACAACTTCAGGAGATCAAAAATGTAGATTTTGATGCGGTAGAAAATTTAACATTTACATAGCGCTTAGAGTTATCCACGTTGGTTTACAGTGCGTTAATTTAGTTTTATGTAAGGTAATTTTAGTCAATAATATCGTTTTTTTTTTGTTTTTATCGTAAATCGAGGAAATCATACGAATAACATTATTTATCTTTAAATTTTCATTTATAATTTTACTGAAATTTTGACTAAGAATCTTAATTTAATTAAAATCTTATACATAATTTTTAATATAATGGAAGGAAAGATTCATTGTATAACATTCGATTACTGGTGTATTGTGAGACAAACTGTGTGTCTCAGACTCAATGCTTGTTTGTGAAGCTGAAGGCACCTCAACGTGATTCACGTTTATACGTGATTTATACGTAAATATATGATTTATTTATATTAAAAAAAAACAAAGTCATGCTATAATATACATTAAATAAAGTTATTACGTGTTTTACATTATCTGGTAAAATGAAAAAAATAAAAGAATTGATAAATTTTAATAAAAAGTTTTATTCTTGAAAAATGTTCAAATTCATCAATAAAAAGTCAAACCAGTAACCTAAAATGCTTAAATGTACGTCAATAATTGTAATAGAATTTCAAAATTTATGTAAATTAATTAGAAGAATATTAACTAATACTACCAGAAATAATTATATATTTCAAATTTATGATAAAGTATTTTTATGTGCAAATACTTATATTAAATTACTCGTTACAAAAAAAAGTATTAAATACTTAATACATTTTATCTAGAATTTTCAAAGAGAAAAAACACATTTTAAATAGTTCATAAAATACCTACAGATCTTCCTTGGCTTTTTAATTTTCATTATTTCATGTTACTGCACTTTTCAAACTTAGTTCTTCAATCTTTGAACTTTTTAAAAATCACTAGAAGTAAGATCTAACAGAGTTTTATTATATATTAATTAATACTCGGATGTTCTTTCTGCTGTTCGATCATCAAACGAGAAACAAACTTTGCTGAAACTTGATGCAAGCTCTATTTTTCAATCAAATGTCAGGCATGATCCATTCGAAATGCAAACCTCTTCTGCAAGCTCTCTGACAGTCAATCGGCGGTTTATACGCATCACATCGATTATTTTCTGAACGCGGGTATTATCAGTTGAAGTCGAAGGTCTTCCTATTGAGGATCATCTTCGACTGACTGATAACCACTTATAAATCGTGAAAATCATTCGTGACGTTGCGTACGACCCAAAACATCATCTCTAAGCTTGTTTCAAAAATTGATACATTTGTGTGAAAATTTTCCCAGTTTTATGCAAAATTTTACGTTGTATCGTTGCTTCCAAAAATCGCTATAACATTATAACAAGTTGCACTCAAATAACAGTAACATGAAAACTGAACGAACTATCAACAATCCAAGAACATGTGGTTACAGAGGAGGTTATGCGGAACACAATGATGCCAACCGCATATCATTTATATCTCCGTTGGCGTGTAATTAAAAATTTACGGTTATTTTCTGAACAGACCTCGTATTAATAATGTAGTACTGTATCTTCCTTTTCAATATATTAAATACAAATCATTTATTATAGTACTGCATTTTCAGTTAGGCCATAAGGAACATTTTTTAAGAGACAGTACAATTAGCGAAGTCTACAGTTCCGAAAAAAAAAACAGTGTGAAAATGAAATTCAGTTACAGGTACGATATATACTCAGTACTGACCTTTACTTTCCTAAATTTTATTGTATCCCATAATAAACTCAATTTTAACTATAACATTAGGTAATATTTTATTTTTTTACAATATTAACTCAATTGTCATTGTTTTTTTTTCGTTTATCCCTTTGTCTTCGAAGTAACGCGGTTAGCCTAAAACGAGGGTACAACAATTAGCTCCGGATGGTACCGTTATAGCGAAGTCGTAATGGCTTCATGTGTGTGTGTGTTGCATGAACGATTTTAAATATACTTTGAGGTCCTACCTAAATCCTTACTGCTGAATTTATTTTTCAGTAAAAGTAACAGGCAGGAAAGTAGAACATACTGAATATAAAAATATCACTAGGGTGATATTTTTAGGGTAAAATAAGTTTAAATGAAGTACAAAAAAAAATGTGTAATGTAATTTAATAGGTGTACAAGAAAGTAATGTGGTGTCCACATCAGATTTTTTTATTTTATCGAAAATTGAATAAAAGCATCGATTTGGTATTTTTCACAAATTATTAACGTATACAACACCAATAAACATTCAATCCACCTCCTCTAAAAACACCTAATTATAAAATATTGTAATATGATCCTAAAAAATCGCACTGATTAAATTACCTTAACAAGAGGAAGTTATTTATAAAAATATGTGTAAATTACGTGACGTACTATGTGAAATTATTGTTGATAATGGCATAACAACAAACAAATCGAAGAGAATATTTTCCCAGGATAAATAAAAACAAATTTTAAGTTATTTATTTTAGATAATAACTTGGGACAAAAAAAAATTAAACTGATAATTAATTTTTCTCACAGAAATTTTAATATAAAATTAATCATATATCAAATATTACTTCAAATAAAGGAATAAATATAAAAAAAGTATACGCTAGTTTAATTTGTGATTACACTACCATAAACCTGATAATACTGTATATACGGATAAGGGTAGCTATTAAATGTAAATATTTAATATTATCAATTATGTAAAGGATGGAATTAAAAGTGCTACAACTTTTATGATATACTATAAGCAATTCCAAGAAATACTGATAGAACTACGTATTTAACTAGAGAGGATCTGTCACACTTGCTCATGCAATACATACATATCGGTACCACGTAAGCTCTTTCTTTTTCGCTCACTCCCTCTCTCTCACTCTCTATGAAAAGTAAAGAGACTGGTTACTTCCTAATTGTTTATAAAAGAATACTTGATTAATCTTCTCTTTATTTTTTAATTATAGCAATTTTAAAACAGATTGAAAAATTATTTCTTTCGCTTAAGTATTTGTTGTCTACATAGTTTTATTTAGCTGTAAGTGTAAGAACAGAAATTAAACTAAACAATAAATAAACTTAATACAATATATATCAACATAGATTAAAAATTCGTAATATTAAAAAAATGAAATCAAAAATAAATTTATGTTTATAGTTTCCATTCATTAATATATATTATTAATTAAAATTACACCAAAACGATTTTTTATAACTATTAAAACAATAACCCACCGGATTAATCTAGAGTGTTAAACTCGTCATCGCAAAATCAGCTGATTTTCGAAATCGGGAGTTCTAAGGTTCGAATCCTTGTAGGCAGCTGCTTTTATATGATGTGAATGCTATACTGTGGATACCGGTGTTCTTTGGTGGTTGGGTTTCAATTAATCACACGTCTCAGGAGGAATCGGTCTGAGTTTGCTCAAGACTACACATTTACCAGTACATTTACATGCCAGACTGAGCACAGATACCTTGGCACCTCGGCAGATACTGTTGACATCATGTCACTGTGCTGTTACTTTGTAACGTGGTATACATAAATAAATAAAATAAAATAAAAATAAATTTTCAACGATTAAATCATCAAATCTGATTATAAATAAAAATATATTTATTAAAAACTATTCTTGTCGCCAATCACTAAACAAATGCTAATCTTAAATTTACTTAATTTACAACTTAACTCATCCTTCCTGAGACGCGCCAGTAATAAAATAATCTATTATTGACCATTGTTCCTATAGTAACGATAACACAATAAATTTTAGCTATATTAATTTTAATTACATTTTATGTTTGATATATATATAACTATTTCTTCGAAAATTGATCTTTCCTAAGATACTTTAATACAAGATACAATAGGCCTAATCGTTCTTCTAATGGCATTATGATAGGTCGCTGACGTTGTAAATCATGTAAATGATTATACTTTTATTATTGGTAGTTAAAATCACATTTACTTCATATTTCCGAAGTGCAGGTCAATGGTTACAGAACTTTAAAACTGAATAAAGTTTATTGTATTTGAAAGTTTAAAAATATATGAAAAGAAATAATATAAAATAGCCTACAATAATAGTAGTATTTACATGTCAGAAGATTATCATTCAAAATTACTTTGTTAACCACAACTGAAAGAATAATTGAACGAGTATTTACGATTTAAGTAGTGGAAAGATAAAGATCATCATTCCTCAAAATTATTCTAATTGATCCATATCTCTTATAGACTTAACGTCATACAATTCTGCGTAATCTGCATAGTTTAGCACTTTCCCACAATCGTTCTAAGTTCTGAATCTGGTTACCAGTATCTAGATCCACGAAACTGGAACCGAATTATCTTGAACCCGTAAATATTAAAAAAAAAAATTGGCAATAATATTACTTTATGCAAATGTTAAAGAATTTGTCACCACTTTTATTCGATTCAAACGTATATTCTACGATGGTTACAGAGAATTATTATAAAAATCTTCTGGATAGAGTATGTCCTTTCAGAAAGTTTCAAATGTATCCTTGTTTTTTTTAAATGAATAAAGTAAACAAAGATTAAAGTACAAGTATAAAATTAACAATTTTAAAAATCCCTGACGTTAAAAAAAATGAACTAAAAAATAAATAAAAAGAATAATAAAATTAAAAATCTTCAGAGGAACATGACAAATAATTCTGTAAAACAAAGTTGATATCTGCAATAACTACCGATAAAATCGTGAACATACGCCGTAAATGTGAAAAATTCAATCCCTTTTTTCGTTTCGCTACGGTCGAGGGTTAAAAATAAACGAAAGAGTACAAAATTACACACAAAAATGAAAAAGTAACAAATAAATTAATTCCCATTCGCCTAGGTATCAAATAAAAAAAAAGATGAAAGACGATCTCTGAACAACATAAAAGCATACGCTACACGTATGCTTTAATAAACAGGTTAACTTAAGGTATTGAAGGATAATTCACTTCCAGATAATATTAGATGATATCGAAAAGAACGTAAAAGATGCATATGAGTAAATTGTAAAAGAAACAGATAGATCAGATAAAACGGGAAGAGGAACGATAGCGGATATATAATATAAGAAACAGAGAAAATTTAAAACTTCGCTATTAGAGCGCAAAACACAAAGCTATTACGAATAATTTGTAGGACGAGTAATTAATAGGGACATTATTAATTTATTTTCCTGCAAATACATATTAAAATAAATCGCCTAATACACAGTTAAAAGATTTTCTTTCATCGAAATATTATTCTATTGCTGAATTTTTAAATAATACTAATAAAAAAAAATCACGACTGCATACCGATCAACGTGAACTTTATGTGCTAAAAGTAAACTGTGAATTGTTATGTACTATTTTTTACTTCGTTTTACGAAATAAAGCAAGTATAGTGATCGCGAAAAATGTCGGTTTTCAAATTTTAAAGAAACTATCCATTTTGACCATTCCTGAATCCATTTTGACTAGTTTCGGCGTGACATCTGTACGTATGTATCTTGCATAACTCAAAAACGATTAGCCGCAGGATATTGAAATTTGGGATTTAGGACTGTTGTAACATCTAGTTGTGCACCTTCCCTTTTGATTGCAATCGACTGGACCGAAAGTGTCCAAAAAGGCCCAAAATAAAAAAAATTGAATTTTGGCTTTTTCTTAACTGCAGTAATAACCCCTAATTGAGAGCTTTTGAAAGATATATCATTAGTGGTACTTACTTTCATTGGTTCCAGAGTGATAGCCAAATAAAATTTTAATTAATAAAAAAAAATTACGATAAATAATGATTTAATAATAATAATAAAAAATCAGAAGTAATAAAATTTTATGTACTTTTCATTGGAAAAAAAAACGTGTATATGTAATTTAATAGGCGTACAAGGAAGTCACGTAGGGTCCACATCACATTTTTTTTATATTAAATGTATTTACCTTAAAATCATTACATTTGTCTGTATTTCATTAAATTAAATGTACACTAGAAAAAAATGTATTTATTTAAATCACGTATGCAAAATAATCTTGAGTAACAAAGAGAAATTAGCATATAAAATAGCATATAAATTAGCATATAAAATTTAGGTATCTGAAGAAAATAATATTACAAATTTCAATAGTCACTAATACTTATTAAATTTAAAAAATGCACAAAATAATAATTGGTTAATAGATAAGTACGTAAAAATTATTACAGTATTTTATTTTTCCCTTTTCTTAAAACAATATACAAATTTATTATAAATAAACAATTAAAATCAAATCTGACAAGTGAATGAGAGTAAAAAAATGTAAAAAATACGTTATGTGGGAATCGGTATGTAATAATATTTTAAAATAATGTTTGGACTATCTAGTACATAAGGCGCCAGCATTTTAAAAATTCACATAATCACGTATTAATTAACCACACGTATTACTTCATAATATATCGTAATATTATTCAATGAAAAAAATAGTTAATAATAAATAAACACATGGTTAATACAAAAACACATGACATCATGTAAGTCGATATTATAAAATGGTTAACAAAAATCAAAACAAAGCAGTAATGAAACAAAAAAATATATGTGTTAAAAAATAAATAAATATTATCTTAAAATGTCTTATAAACTATGTTGAAAAACGATCTCTCTCACTCTCTCTCTCTCTGTTTTTGCCCTCCGGAACCACCGTAAGATATTACTTCGGAGGATGAATGAGGATGATATGTATAAATGTAAATGAAGTGTAATGTTGTAGAGTCTCAGGCTGACCAATCCTGAGATGTGTGATTAATTGAAACCCAACCATCAAAGAACACCGGTATCCGCGATCTAATATTCAAATCCGTCAAAAAGTAGCCTTTACTAGGATTTGAAGCTTAGAACTCTCAACTTAGAAATCGATTTGCGATGACGAGTTAACCACTAGATCAGCCCGGTGTGGGCTATATAAACAACCTAAAAGTTACATATATAAAAAAATATTAACATTTATCATTTTCTCATTGTAATAATCAAAGAATTAACATAACTGATGGAAATATTATATAACAAAAATATTTTAACACATTTTTAAGTATATATTTATATTAATGCGTGGGAGCATGAAAACGGAAATTTGTAACGAATGGAAAAATGCCATGCCAGACCGGGATTTGAACCCGGTATCGGCAGATGATCTGCCGAATTGTTACCACCTCGCCACGGAAGTCAGCGGTAGTATTAATTATACTAAACCACCTCGCCACGGAGGTAGTATTAATTCAAAACCTTTTTTTAAATATTCACAGGGTAGTAAGTTTGAAACTTAACGTTATACTTACTAAATAGTCGTCTAGTCCTGACAACATACCCACATATCTCCATTAAGGACGTTCGGAATTTTGGAATGCATAAATTATTAATCATCCTTCTTGTCCCAAATGTACGCGCAACAAAAAAAAATTTAAGTGTATATTATTGTAAATTAAAAAAAACAAAATATACTTCTCCCAAAAATATTTGATTTTCAGCTTACTAAATTTTTTATAAAAAAGTTGAGTAACTTACCTGGCTTGCCACTTATAATAATTGAAGTGTTTAGACTAGAACATGAAAAAAAAAATCATAAAACAATAGGAAATATTTACCCAATCATGTTACCATAACTAAACACCGACTTTTTCTTTCTTTTTCCTGTTTAGCCTCCGGTAACTACCGTTTTTAGATAATACTTCAGAGGGTGAATGAGGATGATATGATTGAGCGTAAATGAAGTGTAGTCTTGTACATTCTCAGTTCGACCAATCCTCCTGAGATGTGTGGTTAATTGAAACCCAACCACCAAAGAACACCGGTATCCACGATCTAGCATTCAAATCCAGGTAAAAATAACTGGCTTTACTAGGACTTGAACGCTGGAACTCTCAGCTTCCAAATCAGCTGATTTGGGAAGACGCGTTCACCACTAGACCAACCCGGTGGGTAAAAAACTAAACACCGACTGGACTAGCGCAAAATAACTGATGCATAATATTCTTTTATTTAAAAAATCTTTAAAATATGAGATTTATAATAAAATTATGGAATATATTCAGCTACTTTTGCGATATGATGTTTTTAATTCTTTTAAATTTACCCCTTGAATGCCCCCCAAAAAAAAATCAATATTTATACTATAATTCTTATGTCACTAACATAAAATAAAAATAATATAAATTATCTCCTTTATTTCATCAAGATTTTTTATGCAAAAAATAAAATAGAAAATAATATAACTGAATTTTAAATAAATTTATCCAAAAAAATAACGGAACGTATGTAATATAAATAATAAAAAAAAGATATGTAAAAGGAGTTGCCGTCAAAATAAAGCGACAACTCGTTAAAAGAAATGAAATATTAACGATGGACACGTTCATAAATGTCCGGTCAAGTCTTGCCTGATGAATATTGAAAAAGGAAAAATAATGGTGACAGTTTTGGAGATAACGCAGGAAGTTTACAGATTACTCTCTATAACTCATTCGTTCTCTCTCATGCATTATAAATAACATAACTGCGCTTTAAAGAGCATATAATTTTACTTAACTCATTAATCGTTTTCAATAAATTTTATCTTTTAATACTATTTTATAATGTATATTTAAATAAAATTAACAACTGATAATTAATTAGTAAGAGGAAATAACAGAGAATTCGGGTTTACCCAACAACGGCCAAATTCGATTAATATCAATAGTGTATGCATAAACTGTCACCCCAGAATGCTTGTTTAAGGTTCACTAATGCTACAATCAGCATTTATAGTAAATTAGGTGGCACTAGTAAGGTATACCAGGTCAAGCAAGAATAATGAATAAATCCGTACAATTTTTTATCTCTATATACAGATAAATCTGTAAGACAGAAAACTCTAATTATAAACCTGTAAAAAGAAAACTTCTATTTTTGATCCATTGAAATTTTTTATGTATTTAAAAATAAACTCTTTTTAGGGCTTAACGTAGAAACGAATTTTGTAAGAAATTATATATGTTGCAAGAACAAATAGCCTATAAAGTTGATCAAGATTGGTAAAATCATAAATATGTATAATTCTAAATACACTTATAAGTTTTTTTAAATCTAGTTTAATAAGAATAAACGTTTGGTGAAGAAAACAGTTATGTGAAAACGATATAGAACTTTTTCTGCTAAAGAGGTGAATATAGTCTTAACTTACAATAAAAATTTTGTCTCTGCTAATTCATATAAAATTATATAATATAAAAATCATTTTTTATTTGTAACCCGTTTTTTTTTACCCAAAAAAAAGTCCGAGTTAAACACGGGAAAGTTCTTTTTTCTTATAAAAAGAGCTTTCGATGGAAGGGTAAATCCATAAATCAAAATTTATATATATATTTTTGTTTTCCTACCACATATATATATATATATATATATATGGTAGGAAAAAATAACAAAAACAATGTAGAAGATCATGAAAAATAAGACGGTATGGACTTTTTACTTATTACGTTAAGCCCTATGGCTTAACGTAATAAGTAAAAAGGATTATGAATATCTTCCGTAAGATAAATTTTTTCTTCGAAGGCACGTAGAAAATAATGAAGATAAAAATAATATCAAAGATATAGTATTATTACTAGTAAATATATCAGCTATGAATGATTCAAAATATAAAACGTTTTATTTTATAAATCAAGAATATAAAAACAACCTAGTATTTTAGATACCTATCTTTACCAAAAGTGATGGATTAGTAGGAACGTTGATAAATCGTGGTAATTTTAAAAGAGTCGCATGAAATTAATTACCGTATTTTTTTATTTATTATGCTAGTAATTTTATTACGAATTAATTTGGTTTTTTAAGTGTTTTGATTTAACAATCAAATTATGGCTAGGGACTAATCTTTATACGTCACCAGTACAGGTCATCAACCCTTGACTAACCCCTAACCGCAATCTATCAGTAAGCTATAATTACTAACATATTCAAAATCGCTATCATGTACTATATAAACTACCGTTAAAAAAAATCATTTAGTGGTCTTTTCTGAGTAGTTTAATCAAACGTTCATTTCCTCCAGTAATTTATCATTAAATCTTATTCTGAATGTAAAGAAAAAAATCAACATGTTCCTTAGATAATAATGCAATTCAATATCAGTAATTTACGTTTAAATACTATTTTATCGCAACTTTATTAAAAAAAACTTCCGTCATATGTATTTTACTGAAAAATAAAAAAAATTATAATTTATAATCTTAACAATAAATGTAACCGCATCCTATGAAATTTCAATTTTGTTTTTATTTATGTTTAAAATATTGTTTTGACTTGCATGTATGATTATTTATCAACGGTTATTTGCCTTTTCCATAGCGATTAATTTCATTCGTTATTATAATTAAGCGGGAGTTGTTTACTGTATTTACATAATAATATACAATTCCACAATGAATTAACATATATAGTGTAATAATGGTATTTTAAGTTGGAATAAATATTGTTTTATCACGGCTCACATATCCGTTTTTTCAATTCGTATTTGTTTTTTCAATTGTCTAAAAGGGAGACCTGAAAAAATTAAAATTTTTAACGGTCCGATTTCGTTGCGACATAACAGGTTTTAATAAATTTGCAGAATAATAATAATAAATCATTTTGATTTGAATATATTACTTCTACTTAGCAAAATATTTACAGGACTATCTATAAGCAAAAAAAAAAACCTGGAGGCCGATCTATTACTTAATGATATGAGAAGATGAAAAAACAATGATAAAACTTTTAATGAAATCCATGTAACAATGCTAGATTTAATGAACGATTCAGTATAAAATAAAAAAATTGCAAGAGATAAATATTAAAAAACACGACTTCCAAAAAACAAACACTACTTTAATATAGAATAATTTAAAAGCGTGCGGGTAACAATCGGTTCAATCGTTGAGCTGCTACGGTGGAACAAACATACATACATCTTAAATACATTACTGTTTTTTTTGGGCAGTCATGTAAAAACACTAGTAAAACAACAACTTCACACGAATGAGAACGAGGTTTCAGAATCGTTCAGAATGAATCTGTGAAGATGCGAATTATTCAAAAACGACTCATTCTTCTGACAAATTTTTCAAAATTATTAAATTTATATATATATATATATATATATATATATATATATATATATATATATAATATGTGTACATAAATATAAATATTTATATAGCTTATGACGCACACGGTAATATAAGGATTCCAACGCGGGGTCACACATCTAAATCGGTTTCGCCGTTTACGGTGGAATAAACAAACACATGCATACGTACATACACCTTAAATACACTCCTTTTTGGGCAGTCATGTAAAGAGTAATAAATACACAAAATTTCGATCATTTTAAATATATTGTGAAAATTTAAAATTATTGATCAACAAAACTAAAAAAAACAGAAGTATTATTAATACGAAAAAATGAAGTAATAATCTATAAATAATTATTTTACCGAAAATTATCAAGAATAAAAGAGAGAAAAAAAAACAATAATTTACACTACTTTTCTTAAATTAAATTCTAACCTTCAATAAATATAATAAAAGAGACAAAAACAAAAAAGAGAGAAAAAAACAGCATCGTATTCATTCACTAAAGTATAAGAACATATAGGCATATCGACCTTAAAAAAATTCTATTCGAGATCATAAGGTAGACTGACTGATGTTTGAGAAAAACTGAGTACCATCCATTCCTTTAATAATAATCATCATGCCAAACCGTCAATTACAGGATCTGACGTCATGTTTACCAAAGATACAAGAAAATAAAATACCTGACAGTGGATATTAATGACGCATTGACTGTAAATCCAATCAAGCGAGATTCGACTAAGCGACAAGACAACTTTAAAATCAAAACTTTTGAAATGTCTCGCAACGGCATTAGAGACAACATACGCATCATTTCTTTTGACAACTTCAAACAACACAATCCTTTGTCACCGTAAATTATTGTTCCATTCATTCACTTATTCATATACAAAAGACAATAAACGAAAAAGGAAAGAGGAAGAGAGAAAGAAAAAGACCATATACTTCATTCTAACATAAAATATAATAAAGTACAGTAATCTTTTACTTACCGCCGGAAAGAAGTGAATAAAAAATTATTAGTAATTTTTAAAAACCATTTTATAGATTTTAATGCCGAAAATAGAAAATCAACATTATAAAAATTTGCCATTAATAGTCTTTCCCTCTAAAATCAAAGAAAATTAGTGCAACATTGTAAGTATTTATACAAACAAAAACCAGTAATCCTAAAAACTTGAATTAAGTAGGAGTTATTTCGCTCGGCCATTTTTATCTTTCATAACAAATTACTTTCTTTTTGTCTATTGTATAAAAAAAGGGAGAATATTGTTTCCGATTGACAACGGAACCCCTAAGCTACAAAACTGATTATCAGCAAAAAAAAAAGAAGATTAATAACTGTAAAAGTTATTTTTAAACAAATACAACGGTCTAACCCACCGGGTTGGTGTACCCATCATCGCAAATCAGCTGATTTCGAAGTCGAGAGTTCTAAGGTTTAAATCCTAGTAAAGACTGTTACTTTTATACAGATTTCAATACTAGATCGTTGATAACGGTGTTCATTGGTGGTTGGTTTTCAATTAACCACACATCTCATCTCAGGAATGGTCGACCTGAGACTGTACAAGATTATACTTCATTCATTCATACATACCATCCTCATTCTTCAATCATATTACTCTGAAGTAATACCTTACGGTGGTCCGGAGGTTAAACAGAAAAAGTTAAGTATAATGGTGCAATATGAATCTATGCAACAACAGTTTTTCTTTTTTCATTCTTTAAAAAAGCTAAATATATAACATTGGCTTATCAAAAATAACGAGAAAAATATTAGGCACTGAAAACTTATTTTTACAACTTAATAGTTGTTATACGTAATTCATTAAAACATATATAGAATAATGTTCTATCAAGTTTTTATTGAAAAAAAATACGACTGTCGTACGAAAAAAATTGATTGACTAAACCTAAAACTTCAAACTTGATTAAACATTAGTTTGCTGCGTGGGTGATAAAAATCCACCACTATCAGTCACTATGCTAAAGATATTCCAGTGAATTTAATGAAAACCTTTCTACGAAATGTTGAACACAATATGAAATTATTGTAATACATATGCATTTTTTGTTTCTATAGTTATGTTTATAAATAAAATTTATTAATTTTATATAATTGCTGCCTCTTTCCATTTTAAAGCAAACCGCTGCTCACAATTCATTGAAACTATTCTTAATTTGATAAAGTGATGATTTTTATCATTAAACTTAATATTACAACATGAATAAATAAAATATCCATATAGGGACGAAAATATTAATAAAAAAATGTAAAGAATATTTTACCGTTTATCAAAACGTTTTTTCACATAGAACCTTTTGTAGTCTGCTCATTTTATATTACTAGTGTAGAGAATTTCTAATGATTTTTTGGGTTTGTAAATTTATTTCAAATACCGGTGACATAAGCATAATGTAAAATTATTATTTTTTCGAAGCTTGGTTTGTCTGAGGAACTCAATATTAATGCTTATGTTAAACATTAAATATCAAAACACTGATCTGATTCTTATAATTTAGTAAAAAATTAAACATTCACCAATTTTAATTTTTCTACCATATATTTTCCTATTAAATCTTAGTAGATTTCGTTTCTTTTCATATAAATATATAATAATGTTATAAAAATTATAATGAAACCTGAAGACGTTTCGAATTGATAAAACCTTAATTAGCAAAATAAAGTATTTATTTTCTTTTTACTTGTACGAAGTAAAGTATTGTGATCGCGAAAAATTTCAGTTTTCAAATTTTTACGGAAATATCCATTTTGACTAGTTTCGGCGTGACGTATATACGCACGCACGTACGTATCTCGCATAACTCAAAAGCGATTAACCGTAGGATGTTGAAAGTTTGGATTTAGGACTGTTGTAACATCAGGTTGTGCATTTAATTTTTCGACTACAATCGACTAGACCAAAACTGTCCAAAAAAGCCAAAAAACAATCTGGATTTTGGAATTTTTTTTAAATGCTCTGTTCAATAAGCCTTCATTGAGAGCTTTTCAACGATATATCATAAGTGGTAATTATTTTCATTGGTTCCAGAGTTATAACCAAATAAATTTTAATTAATGAAATATTTGGATTTTACAAGGGGAAGGTCTCTCTTCGAATCAGACTTCATTTACTTTTTTTGAGCTTTTTTTTAATTTACATTATTGATTTATTAATAATTTATTAACCTCTGTAGAAATAATTTACGATAAATAATAATTCAATAATAACATTAAAAAGAAATATGCAAAAATATCAGCAGTTATTAATGAAATAAAATTTTATGCACTTTTCATTTTAAGAATTGTGTACTGTCCACATTAGATTTTTAGTTTGTTAATTTTGTTGAGCAAATAAAAGAGAATATAAAAGTCTGGACGAGTAAAGTAAAATGTGGACATATACTAAAGAAACTGTTCAACAAATTTTTCTCATTAACAAAAATCTAAAAATTATAAGCACATATATGAATCCAACCAAACATCCTTTTTAAAGAAAAAGGAAGAATGTACTCAAATTTGGCAGTTCATAGAACTACTTTAATAATTTTAAAAGAAGTGTAACAACCCGTGCTGAGTCACGTCTGACTAAGTCCAATTTAATTTATCCATTACAAAGGATCTATTCTTGTTAGCCTTTATATTTAAATTTGTAGTTAAAAAAATGTGAAATCATCTGGTTACTTCTGAAATCTTTCTATATACTTTTTATATGATAAACCGAAAAATAAGTTTAACATTAATCAATTAGTGAATACAGCCTGTAACAAAACACGTATGAAATGTTTGAAATCTTAAAATAATCCAACAACTTTCTACTATTTGTTAAACGTAATATTTCAAAATGAGGTATTGTAGACTATATGTTACTTTAAAATCAAAGAATAAGAAAAAAACGAAATAACAAAAAACTAATTTAAAACCAAGAAAATTTAAACTTCAGATAACTGTAACATCGTAGTACAAAAAATAGATACATTTTTGTTTTATATATAATTCAAATTTCGTTATATTTAACGAGATAAAAACACTATATCTGATTGTCAAATCGACAGTAGTGAATATCCATATTTTACATTACACGTACCCCGAATAATTTTCTCATTTTATTTACACAAACAAAATAAAAGGAAACTCTTTCCATTACTCTAGAATTCTCTATTTAAAATATTACATAATTTCGTTTTAATTTTTAAAAAAATATATTTTTATTTATTATCGCATCAACAATTAAAATCATTAGCGATTTATCAGCGTAATATAACTATATCGATAAAAGTGTAATCTTTAACAAACTCAGGTGGGTCATTCCTGAGACATGTCGTTAAATGAAACCCAACCACAAAAGTACAACGGTATCCATGATGTAGTATTCAAATCCGAATAAACGCAATTAGGTTTGAACCTGAGAACTGTCGTCTTCGAAATCAGCTGATTTCTAACGACGATTTTACCACTAGACCAACCCGGTGGGTTAACGTTTTAATTTTAATGCGCCTTAAAAAACAAAATACATAGTACTTGAAAAGAATTAAATAACCAATCTAGTTAAAAACAAATTTTACATTGCATTTTTATATTAATAAAATAAATACCAAGAAAAAAATTAGTTAAAAAGAAATAAAAAATTATAAAGACTCTATTGACCGCAGCAAAATATATTAGGGAACAAACACAAACAGTATAGTACAGTACCACTTTAATAATAATCGAATAACAATGTACAAAACCACCAGACATAATAAACCTGTTTTTAACACAACCACAACAAAAACACCTAGAACAACGAATTCCCAACAGCATTGTAATAAAGGTATATTGCTACAACAGTATATTTCCTATACAACGCTTATGTTAACATATGTGATGCCGATATAATACAATCTAATGTATTAATTCCAGATGAATAAATTTATCTACTTTACACCCTAAAGCTTTATAATACGATTTTTTTTTAAAGCTAGAGTACGGCTACTGTTAGTAATTCAATACTTTATTTATAACTGATTAAGAAACAGGTGTAAAATCTATTAAAAAAAATAATAACCTTTTTTCTACAAGTATACCAGACATGTTACAGAAATAAATCATTAACAGGTAAAGAAATGGTGCAACAAATTAGTTATAATACATTTCAAAATTTTATACTATCAGATTAAAACTATTTCGTATTTAATACTGTAGATTTTAAACTTGTCAATTTTTTTGGGGGGCAGGGGCGAAAAACGTTTTAACGTTATCATCGCCCGGGAACAAAAATATAAAAATAAAATCTAAACAACTACAACAAAAAAAAATAGTTTAAAAACAAAAACTAAAACTAAAATATTAAAATCAAAAACATTGTATGTTTTTGTTTCAAAATATTGAAACAAAAAACATACAGCTATTATCACAGCTAACATACTAAAAAATTAATTATAACTACTACAATCACCTATCACAGAAAAATACTATAAATATATATATATATATATATATATATATATATATATATATATATATATATATATATATACATAAAACTAAAATAAAAATAACTCTAAAGAAACTCCTAACGGAGTGTAAAAGGCTTCTTGAATAACAGAAAAAATAAAAATTTAACACTAAAGTCATAATTTTAACACTATTAAAAGATATGTAAAATATTAACATTTCAGAGAAATAAAAACACCCGGTCCAAAACGTCTTTATCATTGTCCAGGATTTGACGAATGTTTCTGGGCTATTTAAATTTACGACAAATATGTCAAATTTTGTTATACAATAAAATTCCGTAAAAAACTTTCATCTCATGAATTCACCTTACGTGGTATTCGTTCAGTAATATTTTTAATTAATAAATAAAATCGTAGGTTTAAATTTTTTAAGCATTACAGAAAATATTACTTCATTATCAGGGATCACGTTCATAATGAAAAATTTTGGGCATTCTTTATATATATATACATATAAAGTACTTTTTTTTTTATTAAAAAAATTTATCTAACAAAAATGAGTATTTATCTGTTACTGTGAGTAAAAAAAAGCAAACGATCTAAAAACAAACATATAAATTTTAAATTAAAAAATGCGTACTTTTAAGAATTTAAAAATTAAACAAATATTTTAATTTAAAAAAAACTTGACTTAACATTTAATTTTAAATACTTCAAGTTAACAAAAAATTGTTGTTTGTTTAGATAATAACACAAAAAATAATAATTATTCCTATAATAAATTTAAATGAAATACAACGAAATAATTTATATAAAATATTTAGGTTACTACATTACTCGGTAAAAAAAAAGTGGGGAAAAATCAGTAAATCTTTTAAGATAGAAGAACTCTGTCACTGTGTTCGTGATTTGCTTCAACTCTACAAATTAATGTTAAATCGTTGCTATGATTCCTTTTATTCTGTTATCAAGTAATGTTTTAAAAAATAAATCTTTAAACTTTACATATAGAATAATAGTTACTAAGATATTTTCCCTTACAATCCAACTATCTAATTTTCAGTTTGGTCGTACGGAAAAATAATTCAGATTTTAAATAGCTACATTATCTTTTCTTCCCACAGTTTTTTGTTGTATTTTTAAAAAAAATCTTTATTACGTTCGCATCAACAAATAAAGTCGTTAGCGACTCATCAAGATTACATTTCTAAGTGTAAATTTACCGGTAAATGTGTAGTCTTAACAGACTCAGGCCGACCATTCCCGAAATGAACCCCAACTACCAAAGAATACCGGTATCCTCTTTCTAATATCCAGATCAACATTTTTTAACACATTAAATTTTCACTCTTGTCTTCAAAACCATTAGTTAGATCACTCATTTGAAGTAGATGTAAAATTGTCAAAATTACATTATACAATACGTAGACCCGATTCAGTGTTATTAAATGAGTGACAGCTGTAATAATTTTATCATTTTTTTCTTACTTCCTTTTTTTATTTAAATACGAATATGTATGTTCGTAATACCTAACAAAATTTATTTCGAAGACACTTTTCAGTCAAAAAAAAAAATTAATAAAATTCAAAGGGTAAAATAATCATGAAGAAAATTTATTGAGCGATTGATATACTATTTTTTAGCCTCCGAAACCACCGTATTGATTTACAGGATGAGATGAAATGGTAATTTTGTAGGGTGTGAAAATGCCACGCCTGATCAGTATTCGAATCCGGTACCTCTAGACGGAAGGCCGATACGCGATCTCTCGCACCAGCGAGAGGCCGGCCTCTCGCTACCTCTCGGAGGCCGGCGAGATTGATTTACTATATCAAACAATAATTTCGAATTTAGGTTACTTTTATGAATGGCACAACTTTGAATTTAGTATACTATTTTTTTCACATAGTATATGTAAAAAAAGATGGAAAAATCAATTGGCGTAAAGGCTGCTACACCCTTAATTACAAAAACAGGTAGAAAAATGCATTTTTTAAATACAATAATTAATCAAAAATAAAGGATATCTTTTTTTAATCTTATAGGAGAAAAATAAGAAAGCCTAATATTAACGAAAAAGAAAAAACCGCATCACAGGTTTATTAAAATATAAACACTTTTCCTTTGGTTATAAAAACGGATACACGAGTCAAAAAAGTACGGAAAATATCGCATACACGGTATATAAATGTATAAACATAAAATTAAAGTGTTCTAAAAAAAATGAAATTAAAAAAAAAATCGTTTCAAAACTTTATTTATAAAAACAATAGTATTTATGGGACGCAAATTAAAATCAATTAAACACAATTCCTCACCGATAACGTTCGTCATTTGTAATCGAAATTTAGATAATAAAAGACACGACATTCCATTTTATTTCTTATATCTACGGAATAACTTTAAATAAAATCGATTCTAAGGACATAAATCAAGATAAAATGATTTTACGATATATTTATATGAACAAATAAAAATAAAGATCTGAAGAAATAATAATCATAAAGCAGATGGAGTTGTTAATAACGAACTTGCAACGGGTTACTTAAAACAACTAACAAAATACTCATAAACTCTATTACACTTGTATGAAACAGAGATGCTTAATTATTTTCGTAATAAAACATACATTATAAATTAATTCCATTAAATTTATAATTAATATTAACCAAATTTTATTGATTAACTGTAAATGATATTACTGCTAGTACAGTATCATATTTCAAATCAATTTAAACTTATATAGGAATTTTTATTATTAAATTAAATTAATACTGTACTATATGATGAACATTAAATTCATTAATTACACGGTATAATTAATAATTTCATATATAAACTTAATCTTTAATCACACAAGAAATTTTATCTCTAAAAAATATAATAATTGGAATTGTTTACCAATCAATTAATAAAAAATAATGCAATAACTACGTAATTTTGAAAAAAATGTAATTACTCGATATTGTATTCTTGACAATATTTTATTTTATAAAATAACCTTATTTTAAAAATAAAAAGAATTAGGGCAGATAATTAAAAAAATATATAATTTAAATATGATTATTCAAAAACATTATCTACATTATTTATCAATTATGTTGATCTGTAGTGTTATTTTTTTTGTTATTAAGAAAAAACCTAAATATATATATATAAATGTGTGTGTGTGCGCGCGCGCGCTCGTGTAAATTTACTTTTTTATTAACTTACATCAAACAAATATACAACAAAAAATATTAAAACGTAATATAAAAATAACTTTGTATATAAATATAATTATAAAAATAGTAACAATGTAATCACAGGAAGTAGTTTTTCAAACCAAAAATCTAAGAACTGTTAAATAAAAAATAATTTTCATAGTTTTTTTTCAAGAGCACTATTGCAGATAAAGTATTTTTTTTTTAATAATCAAGTTCGAGAAATTCAAATTTTTATTAAATTAATCTATTTACAAAATAAAAGATTATATTTTATATAAATAAATTATTCAGGAAACATTTCAAGTGCAACATAATTAATTTAATTCCGACATGTGACGAGTTTTGATAGAACTCTTTAAAAATGTAATTATATCAATTAAAATTAACTATTTAATTAAGTATAATCGTGATAGGTTTTTTACTCAACACCTAAATATTACAGTTAACTCAAAAGTTGCTTATAAAAATAGTATTAAAAAAATTTAATTAAATATTAACTAATCGTACAAATGAAGCCTACCTATTACACGTAAACAATTACAACTACGTTTTATTTATCTTCTCTTTTTCATTAGTTTCTTATTTTAAATACATGTAAAGTGTAACTTGATATCTACGAAGTTTTTAAATAAGATATTAATTAAAGAAAATGTTTAGATGAAGGATTACAATATTATTTAGAATAACATGCCCGTGTAATAAAATAATACTTTTATCAAAAGGTGTAAGCTACGTGCAGGATTCAACATGTTCCATAATTTTTTAATAAGCAATACTACAAATATTTATTTAGGTAGTAAATGACATTCAATATATTACGAGTTAAAAGATACTTAAATAAAAGGATAAATAACTCAAGAGACCGTTAGTGATAATTTTATAATAAATATACCAAAACAATTCGGGACATAAATCAATTGAATCTTAAAAAAAAAGATTGATAAAAACAAAGATTATAAATTGTCGTTCGCATTAAATTACAAAGAATTCGCATATTCGTTTAATAAAATTATCGTATTTTAAAAAGTTAATGTATACAATATATAATTTAATAAAGTCAATAAAATTAAAACTTTGTTATTTCAAGAAAAAAGAAAGAAGTATATGCTAAAATTATTAGTCATTATAGTCTCGTTACGTGATGATATTTAAGGAACAATACCCGATCAACAAAATGAATTATGCTTAGAGAAACATATAGAAAGATAAGATTTTTTTTTTATTTTGATATAAAAGCAGTATCCTAACCAACACATAAAAGTAAATTACGTTGTATTCATAAAAAAACAACATGCAATTCTAACGGCTAATTTCCTGTTATTTTTATACTTAAGAGATTTTCAGAAATTCCTTGCTTCCAGTTCGATATTACCCTATTTTTTAAATAAACAGGAAAAAATAATCTACTAATGAAAATTAAACAGAATATATTATATACAAACAAGATTAAAAATTATATTTTACTCTTTTTACAAACCGATCGCATTTCGTGATTTTTTGATAAAGCGTTGGAAGAAATTATTAATATTTTATGCTTCCTTTTTTCGATAAGAACAAATGGAAAAATTTTAACATCTGAAATTTAAAAACTGTTTTCTACAAAACACTTCAACAGAAATTATAATCAAACTTTTATCGACAGAGAAACAATTAAAATCAACTCCAACCAATACTAAAATTAATTTAATAAGTATTACAAATTTTAAAATTTACTAACTTTTATATGACTACCAGTAAATATCTAGATTAAAGACACAATAATTTTTGTAACAGTTTTGATCTTTAACAAGACTACACACTGATGTTATGCGGAGTTACGTGACTTGCCAGTAGACCTGACAGAAATTAAAATACGCAACGGACTTTTAACTGTACGTTTTATACGTCTCATAAACGATTGTTCTGCTGAGGATATTTACTTATGAAATCTGTTCACAGAATATATACCAACCTTAAAATTTAAAATAAATTTTTTTAAAGTTTTTTATAGGAATATTAGATAATCGAAATAATTTTGATTCAAATATTTAGCTTTATAAAAATTAAATTTTGGTAATCTAAAATTAATATGATTTAAAATACTCACAAATGGATAAATTAATTATAATAATTATTGTTAATTACGTTCACTAGTAAAAAATTATATATATATAATTAAAAACAAGATGAAGCATTGCGAGGCAGTGTAACAATGTGTATGTCAACGTCGAAAACCTTGAAGAAATCATAATATGGACGGAAATGACCAAATCAGATATTAGTCTTAATATTAGACTTATTAAATTTATATTTTAAACCTTTTTCACAAGAAACTATAATTCTCAATCAAAAATAATTTTATAAAATAAATATTCGTGAACGTATACGAAGAGGAATAATTTATTTCATTTAGCAAGAATAAATAATAATTACTTTATACTATTCCATTTTTATGACATAAACAAATCACCAGAAAATATTGATAATGTACAATTAACTTCTTTTTTTATAATTGTTCCACAAAGAAACAAAATGTAAAATTCTAAAATATTATTAAAAGAAATTTATTAGAGTCGAAAAATATTATACATGTAATTCCAAAACAGTTCAAAACAAGCGTTCAGTACTTTTAACAGTAATTATAAGCGTTCGAAACGAAATTAAATGTATTAGTATAGTACTATCAAATATATTTTAACTCATAGTTTAAAGCGGCTCATTTTCAACGAACGAATATGAAAACAGCGAGATTTAAATAAAATACTAACACAAACCTTATATTATATTCCGAATAAGGTTAAACAAAACATCAATAATTGATGAAAAATCGGTACCAAGAAAATTAACTAACTGAAGTTTTTAATAACAAAATATTAAACAAGCTTTGACAAATCACGAGTAACAAAATAACAATTTTAAACTGCGAATGATGAAAACACAATCAAAAGTTTCTAACGCCAACAAACAAATATTGTAATGACATGGCACTCTATAAAATAAAACTAAATATAAGGTCAAAGTAATTTAAAAAACTTACCTTTAAAGCAAGGGATAATATGCAGATGAACACTGCGTACCGATAAAAAATCATGGTGCCTCATGGACACAACACTAACAGCACACACTGCACAAAGTCTACAACACTATACGGCATAACCTACCTAACCCATCATGCAGTCACTAACAGACTGAACCCAGAGCTTCTCGCGCCGTAGGGCAGAGTGGGGGCCTCAGGCATTGCGCATGCTCAGTACGGCCTACGGGCCAATCACGCCGTACTCATTGTTTTCTTTTTTACAACAAACTAGTTTTCACGACTTCCAACTGCGTCGATTTCTTTCAAGCAGGTAAATATTTAAAATAATTTCACCTCCTTCATTTCGTTCGTAAGCCCGCTATATATTTCGGTTGGTTTTAACAAGCACCGGATTACTATCAAACAAGGATAACATGAAAAGATCAACGGAAATGTTATACAATCTTTTGCATTATAAGCAAATACAGAAATATTTACTTTTTATTAAATTTGAGAATCAAAACTATAATAGAACAGATAGTCACATAAATCTGATTTTTTTTTAATTGAATGCATAAGTATAATAGTAAAATTATAATTCTTTTTTTTTTTATATAATTAATATAACAGATCAAAAAAAAGGTAAAAAATAAATAGCGTAAATGATACTTACAAACACTTTATACATAACAAAATTGAATCAATAAAGCGTCTGATTCAATTAAGCGTCGACGATCAATTCCTTTACGCTTACACACATATTTTAGTTTTACGTAAAAAGTTGTAAAACATAATGTACGCAGTTTAATGACTGTATGTATTAGGTTCAGTATTTAATTTGATAATATGATACTTTAAAAGAAACTAATCTGATATTGATAAAACAAAAACTTATCTTTACTGTCATGTGTTTTTGTTTTAGCCAAAACGATACTGTACTATAAAAATATGTTATAAAAAGATAAGGTACAAATACAACAAAAAAAATGGGGAATACTGTAAAATGAAAATTTATAAAAATGCATTATGCAATGAATTAAAAAAAAAGAAGAAATCCTTACGTACAGACTAAACAAATTTCAGTTATTCCGTAATTCCATGTAACCGCTTATCTTCTTTTTTTTTGAAGTAAAGTTATTTTGTAATGTCCCAAGTCATCATTTTCCACTTTATAAAAATCACGAAACCGTTCTGATCTTCTTACGCGTAATTCCAATTTTTTTCGTGGAACGCATCGATTATTTCTTTTACAGATTTACTTGCGGCAAAACTTTCTGTGCTTCTTCAATTTCATCCTCTTGCCGCCTTTCATTCATAATTTCTGACACAATTTCATCATCAGTAACAGGAGCACAAAGAGGAATGTCCGCGTCAGTAGAGATCCAATGATTAATTTCGTCATCCACATCTTCGACTGACCTTATCGGCACAGCGTCATCGGATTCAATAAAACCAGTTTTTTGAAGCAATTTTAATTGGTTTCAATTGTTTATTCGTTTCAAGCTTTGTATAACATATAAGCAGCCTCTAGAAATGTAATCTATTTCACGCATTATTCGGAGTCTTCTCACTCCGGCTTCTTGAATTATCATCCTCCTAATATTTTTTTCTACATAAAACTTTCAAGAGTTTTTAAAATTCCCTGATCTAAGAACTGTATTAAAGCCGTTGTATTCGATGGTAAAAAAAATAATTCCATGCTTTTTAAATTATAACTCGCTGATGTATGAGCTGTACAACTGTCTAAAACTAAAGCCATTTTTATTTTCTGACTGATTAATTTTTCATTTCATTTAATAAAAAGAAAAATCAGACGTCATCCACCCATTTTTGCTTGAATTGTAATTTACAGACAAAAGAAACGCTATGGAAACATCTAGGATTTTTTGAATTGCTTATAACTAGGAGTTCCTTTTATTACGTCCACTGATGCTGCAAGTGAGGAGTACTGTTACGGGGAGGGGGTTCTGCTTTTTACCACATGAGTTGTCAATTTTTTTTAAACGTAATGAAAAATCAGGAAGTACTGAGAGTGTGAGATATATACATCATAATTGAAGACATCATCAGGTTTGAAGTTTTTTAAAACCTCGAGAATGTAGTTCTTATTCCAGTCGTCTGCAGCACGTTTTGGTGAATTTTTACAACCAACCAGAAAAACAAATAACAAATTGAAAATGAGATAATGAGGTAATATTTTAATGGACACAAATTATGGAATAATGAACTTATACTTGTTCATTTGAATAGTGAACTTATACTTGGAAACGAAAACATGTTGAAAAAAAAACAATAACAGACAAAATTTTAAAATGCAAACAGTTTATAAATAGCCCATCTAAGAAATATTACGCATTAGTTTACCGATGAAAATTGTTATATTATAGTTTTCTTTAAAACTTAAAAATCTCCAATCTGAAGTGAATTTTTTATTTATTTATGCACACACAAACACACACACACACACATATATATATATATATATATATATATTAAAAGAAATATATATGTAAAAGACTAATCTCGCGTGTGTTTGTATGTTTCAGCATAAATCAGGAACAACTGGAGTAATTTCAACCAAACTTGGTAGGCATATGAACTTATCTGGAAAAAATAATAACAAAATTTTGTTAACCAAACTATATGATGAGGCTAATATACCTTAAAAACATATATATTTGATCCCAAATAGGTAGGGAAGCTCAAATAAGTAGAGAAAAGTGTTCTATTCGCACAATGAAATGAAATCGTCCAGTATATATAGATAGTATTCATGCCCCCCGCGTGTTCGCGCGCGCGGGGGGGAGGCATGATGATTGTTTTTTTTTTAAATCATTTTACTGGTTTAATGCAGCTCTCCAAGATTCCCTATCTAGTGTTAGTCATTTCGGTATAACCCCCACATCCTAAATCCCTAGCAATTTGTTTTAGATATTCCAAACGTTGCCTTCCTGCACAATTTTTTTCTTTTAACTTCCCTCCAATATTAAAGCGACTATTCCAGGATGCCTTAATATGTGGCTTATAAGTCTGTCTCTTCTTTTAACTATATTTTTCCAAATGCTTCTTTCTTCATCGATTTGCCGCAACAGCATGAAGAGGTGTTGCGGTAAATTGATTGTTATACACAAACTGATGATTGTTTATCAATTAAAATGACCATGTAGTTTTAAAATTTAAGTAATGTTTTAACCGATTTTAATTTTTTTCTCATTTACTAAGATATATATAAATTTTGAGTGAGACTGCCGTTTTCGCAAATAAATATTTAAAATATTTCCTTCCTTATATATTAGATTACATTTCACCAAAGTCTTTGAAAAAACTAATTTCTTAGACTAGATTTCACCAAAGTCTTTGAAAAGACTAATTTCTTTATAATTATTCACAATTTTCGTAATTTCAGTTACTGAAAGGCGAGTTTAGATGTGATCGCATTATTTTGAACAAATTGTTTAAAATAAAAAATTTTCCACTTTATTAAAATAAAACGCCTCTTAAATTACACGTGTGTACGACGAAATCGCGGGTAAAATTTTTTTCAAGATTTCTCTTCATCAAAAGGATCGATTCGACGATTAGATTTCATTTTTATTTTACTGAGGAAGTTCCTTTGATAGTTCCCTTATAAGGTTTCCCTGACAACTTAAAAGGATGATTCTTTTAAAAGAAAAATAATATCATCTACAGAAAAGATTTCATGATTTTTTCTTTTCGTTTGTTTTTTCATTATAAATTTAGTACTGGAGTTTTATAGCGTAATGCTGTATAATCGGATTTTATTTTGATAATACGAGTAAAAGAATTTTCGTTTAAAAGTTCGAGAAAAATAGTTTGAAAACTTGGGTAAAATCTATTCTCGCTTTCTGAAGAACTTATCTTAAACTTGTTAACTACCTTTATAAATCGTTCTCTGAATTTATTTCTTAGATTTATCAACACGTAGGTTTTTCACTTTTGCGTTTCTTGATTATTGCGTTTTTCTATATATCTATCCATATTTTAAATATTTCTCTGCTTCCTATTAATCTTAAGATTTCTAATTTTACCATCTAAGTTTCAATATTCTCGTGCAATGCACATTTAAAAGCTTCTACTGCTTTCCTTTCTGCTTTTTCTATTGTACAAATTTCACTATCAAAAGTACTACAACTTTCTTGTCATTTCTTTCTAAATTCTACAACTTTTTTTGTTTTTAAAAATCCCTGTTTAGTTCTAAGATATACATTTCATACTAGCAGACTTATTTTTTTGCATAAAATTGCTTGTGCAAGCTAGCTTTTTACATATACATTACTTCGTCCATCATTTATAATTTTACTATTTAAAAAAAAATTCACTTCTAGACTTTAAAGTAAATTTTTCTCCTACCAATAAATCCATACCATAAAGCATTTAATCATTTTTTTTTATGTCTACCAAAAGTAACTTTTTTTCACCTCTACTGATACAATAATTATTAAAAATAGCCAAACAGAACTCCCTAAATGGCCAAATAGAACATTTAGGAAGTTATTTAATAAAACCAGTATTTAAAAAAAGAATATGTTGATATATCGTGTATAATACTGTTTCTTTTGCAGTATCTTATTTTTTTAAGGCCGCAAAGGACCACTTTAGTCAGAATAATTCAAGTCTTTTTTGCCGATCTTTTGACCTTTAAGTTCTTAGCTTTTACTTTCTCCCAATATTTAGTCATTCTTAATGATCTTGCTTTACGATCCTCTTCTAAATAAACCCTTTTTGTATAATTAAAAGTGTTACTTTAAAGTTGGTATTCGGATCTTTAATAACATTTTTTTTTTTCGGATTTATTAAGTAAATCTTCGTAAGTCAAATTTAATTCTTGCATATCTTCTTTAATTTCTTTAATCCATAATGGCGGATTTTTTAAAAACCAAAATTGATCGATAATTCTCTTAGTAATCCTATCCTGCGGTAATCTTAACAAGTGTGCACAGAAAGAAATTCGCTTCTTTTTCATAGTATCAATTAAGGATTCCAAGTTTTCGTACAGAAATTTATTAGGCAATAATCTATACTGATTTTCATGTTTATATTTTTTGTTTATGCAGGTTCTAAGAATCCTGCGTTCAACTTTAAGCAAGGGCTCAGTCCTATTTTTCTGATTTAATCTAAATAAAGTCTCGCTCGCGTAAGTAGTAAGAGGGTTTAACCACAGTTTTGTAATGTCAAATTTTAGTGTTAATCGAAAGCGATTTTTTGTTATTTTCGGTTACTTGTAGCACTTTAAATAATTTATTAAGTCTTTCAGTCCAATTTTGTTTTTCGTTACAATTACAAGTAATGATCTCTCCAAGATATTTAAATTGTTCTACAAGTTCTACTTTGTCTCCATTAATATTCACAGAATTAATAACTAAAGGATCTATAGCCATCATTTTAGTCTTTTCGTAAGAAATTTTAAGTCCAATTTTATTCGCAAGTTCTTCTATACTTGATATTTGTATTCTGGTTTCTGCAATACTATTAGCTAATAAAGCTAAGTCGTCGGCAAATCCTAGGCAATTTAAATTTAAGTTATCTCTTTTGTATCCTATGTGAATATTTTTTGGAATAATTTTAAACCATTCGCGCATCATAAATTCTAGCGCACAATTAAATAATAAAGGCGAAAGTCCTTCGCCTTGTCTCAGTCCGGATTTTATGTAAAAATGTTCGGAAAATTCGCCACGAAACTTCACTTTAGATTTTGAATTTGTCAATGTTAAACCAATCATATTTAGCAATTTAGGATCCAATCCGAGATTTCTCAGAATTTTTAACATCGAAGGCCTATATATGCAATCGTACACTTTTTTGAAATTAATAAAAGAAATAATCATCTGTTTTTGCTTTCTATTATAAATATCTATAAGTAATTTCAAAGTAATGATTTGATCTGGACAACTGCGCCAAGGCCGAAAACCACCTTGGTAATCACCTAGCTTGCTTTCTAGTTGGTCCTTAATTCTATTGTAAATAATTCTAGATAAAAGTTTATACGTACAATCTAATAACGAAATTCCACGATAATTGTCTGGATTTGTCTTGTCGCCTTTTTTTGTGTAAAGGATGGATAATAGCTGTCGTCCAATGTTCTGGAAGTTTTTCGGATTCCAAAATTTTAACCAGAGAATTATGCAAAGATTTCTTAACTGATTCTCCTGCATTTTTCCAAATTTCTGCAACTGTTTGCTCTTCCGCTTGCTTTATTATTTTTAAGTTCTTTAAGTGCATTTTCTACTTCTTTATAAGTCGGCGGTTTTCTGTTTGATTCTGGCGTTTTAATTTCTGTATTAACACTTATTTCTAGTAAATCTTTTGGTTTTTTGCAGTTCAAAAGCTTATTAAAAGCTTCTGCAAGGATTTCCGCGTTTTCTTCATTATTATGTGCAATTTTATCAGATTTATCCTTAAGCATTAATGTTGGAACTTCATATTTTTGTAACCGATTATAAAACAGTTTATAGTAACTTTTAGAATTATTTTTATTAAAGTCCTGTTCAATTTGATTAATTAAATTATTTTGATTTTCTCCCTTTACATTACGAATAATTTTGTATGCGATTTTTCGTTGATTAATAAGATTCTTCAGATTTATCGCTTTGAAATTTCAACCAAGCATTATGGCTATCTGTTACGGCTTTATCGCAGTTTTCGTTCCACCACGTGTTTTTTTCTAGGATTTATAGGTGAGACCTTATTTGCGATATCTTTTAATTTTGGAATAATTTTATCCAAATCAGATTCTACAAGAATTTCAATTAAATTTTTATAATTAGAATTTCCAATTAATTCGCTAGAATCGTATTCTCTTTTTGGTTTATTCTTTTTGTTTAATTTTCGTTTTGTAGGCGTAAATTTTATTTTTATTTTAACTAAATAATGATCAGATCCGGTATCTGTTCCTTTTAATCCTATAACATTTTGAATCTCTTTATGTACAAATTTATTCATACAGACGTGATCCAACTGGTATTCGCCTTTTTTCCAGTCTGGATGCTTCCATGTTTTTAATTTATTAGGTTTTCTCATAAAATAAGTCGATTTGGAAATTAAACCGTGATTTCTGAAAATTTCTATTAATATGATTCCGTTTTTGTTCGTACGTTTTTGCGCGGGCTATTTACCAATAATATCGCGATACTTCTTTTCTTTTGCCTAATTGTGCATTAAAATCTCCCAGTAAAATTTTATATCTTATTTTATATTATCAGAAAATTTAAAAAAATAATCTTTGATCACTATAGTGTACGTTAGAAACTAGTTTATAAAATAATAGAAAATACGAAAGAAGTTGTAGGATATAAATAAAAAATGAATGTAACAGAATATCATTCTTGCAATATATATATATATATATATATATATATATATATATATATACAGGATAGAGGAATACCATGTCTTGTTTGTGACACTTACTTCCTCATGAGAGACATTTGCGGCGTCATCGTCAAAGAAGATCTGTGTGGGGTCGAACAGCATACAGTATAATAGAAGAAGATTTATCTGTGATATAGTGAGCTAAGAGCGGGGTCTAGACTTTAGTCAACGTGACGTGCCCGCAAACCGGTGATATGGCGTATACTGTCTTGTTTGTTGAACTATATATGTTATTCGTGCTATCGTAGAGTATAAATTAAATACATCTAATAATATTTATACGATCTATATTTATGATTACTATGATATATTATTGTGCATCCTATATAATTTACTCAGGAAATGACAGAGAATGAAATATATATAATTATATATAGCATTTATTATACTTTACAAAATATTTTTATTAATAAATTTATAGATTTACATAACAAATTTCTATTATAAAAAAAGTTGTAAATTTAACCTAAAAAAAAATCATCAATTTAGGCATAGCATCTGAATCACTTAGCCTAAAAAACAGGGCCTTTTTATATTATTATAGAACTGATACTGAAAAATAATTTAAAATAATTGAAAGAAAATTTTAATTGTACCTAGTTAAGGTGAAAAAGAAATTAGACAAAAATCCATAGTTACAGGTAGATAGATAACAAAACACGAGTAATACGTATCCAAAGGAATCAAATTAATATGGGATCAATATCAAAGTAGTAAAGAAGGATGTTTAAAAATCAGGAAAGGAACTAAAAAAATCAGTCAGAAACTACTGATTAGTGGAAAAAAGAGATTGGAGGAAGACTAAATGTTAAAATATGATAAATTTATTTAGATATTCAAAATATGGATAAAAATGACGAATTTCATTTTTTATTTTCACGGAGGGAAATAGTGTTCAGTGCCTTCCAAATTGAAACCTAAAGGATCAAATTTAATATATTTTTAAAATATAGAGGTAGAATCTTACATTTTCAGTAGAAGAATACTCTCTTTCATTCTAAAAGGATATATTTTTTTAATGCTATTCGTAATTTAAAGCTATTACATAAAAAGACGCAAAATTTGTAATAAATAGTATCTGTTAATTCTTTTTATAATATCTGTGCCAATATTTATTATAAGTATGATGCATGCAAGATATATAACGTGAACAGTATAAGAAGCAACAGTCAGAGTTACTTTCTGTAAGAGTAATGATTTAGTCAGTCATAATAGTTAATAGACAGAAGAATGTAGTACTGAATAACACCACATTTTGGTAGCTTTAGATAATACTATGCTGAACAGCATTTTCGGTTCATTGAAGAAGGCATCGGAAACCAGTTCTTTTCTCACTTTCCTCCCTAAGATAAAAAAGGTTCCAAGGGAGGAATACTTATTTTTGAGAAATAATACGCCACTTTCTAAGCAACTCTTCTGTTATATGCCTTAAACTTTCTGACTATAACACTTAATAAAAAATACTTATACAAAATTGTACCAGAAAGATTGATATTATTAACCTGAAAAGTAATTTAGAAACTTAATTAGATTAAAAAAAAAAAAAGTAAAATGATTAAAGTTTTATATATTAAAATGTTTGCTGAAGCTAGACAACAGTTTAAAAGGATAATAGAAGGTCAATATATATATTATAAATCTTGATTCTTGATTTTACAAATAAGAAAGTAACAGATAAACGAAACAATGAAAAGCTAAATGGATCTCCATTTATGAGCTCAAGAGAGGAAAAATAGGTTATTAAACGATAATTCTTGACAGAGAAAAATAAAAATCAGGTAAGTATACGGTAATAAAATAGGACTGGATAATATAATTGATATAGAATAATTAATAATATAGACGAAGTTGATCTTGTTTTGGGCTGATATACCCACAATAAAAATATTTTTATACGTCTAGAAATAGAAAATCTTCTATTACTAGAAAATGGATATTTTATTGTATCGGTATCTTATATAATGCATTCGGAAAGTTGCTGTGCTGTGAACTGGAAATATGGAAGTGAATTGACGGAACTTTCCTAATTATTACTCTGTATTTTTATTTCATTACTTTATAGAAACGGACATTGCAATAATTGGAGCAGTTTATAAAAGGTGTTGAAAATTACCACCTTCAACATCAATACAACACTGTACACGCTCAATTTCTTTTCAAAACTTTAATCAGCTGATGTACTGGAATGCCTCGTACGTATACCTTTATTGCGGTTTTTAGTTGATCAATCGTGCGTGATTTGTTGCGATATATTGCCTGTTTCGCTGCTGCCACCATAGAATGTAATCTGGGGGAGACATATCGGGCAATCGTGGAGGTCACAAACCCTCGAAAAGATTCATTCATCTAAGACATTTCATAAAAATGTCATGACCTGTTAGGTATGAGCGCTGTGATGCCATCTTGTTGGAATAAACCGTGATTGATGTCCAACTCTGTTAACTGACTAATGAAGTTTGTAAAACAGCACAATAATGATCACTATTAACTGTATTTTCAAAAAAGATTGGACCCACAACACGCGTTCTACTCGCACTGACCCAAACTTCAATTTTCGCTTAGCGTAAAGATTATTAGTGTAATTCATGGGTGTTAGTTGTTGATCACAGTGATGTATTTTGTGAAATAATATATCCTCTCAGATGAAACCACGCTTCCTCTGCAAAGAACGTAATGTCAAGGATACCTACGGAATTTTTGTCGATACAAAGTTTAAACCACTGACAATAATTTAGTCTTTTTAGCATTATCTGTAGAATTTAGTTCTTGAACATATATTACTTTGTAGGAAAGTAAGTTTCAGTTCTTTTTTTACAGCTTTATGTGCGGAAGTAAGTTCAAAATGTTGCTGCTGTGCTAACTTGTGCATTAACTTTGATGGACTTTCGACCAAATATATATATATATATATATATATATATATATATCAAGCAGCTTTCTTCTGTTGGTTTAGTTTAGGTGGTCTTCCGCTACGATTAGAATCTTCAACAGATCCTGTTGCCCGAAATATTACGATAAGAGTTCGATCTGCATTACGGTGAGAAACAGGAGTATTTGGAAACTTTTCAGAAAACTTGTGCTTCACTAAATCAGTATACAAGTACTTGTCACCTTCACAACCAGAAAAATGCGTTCCTCTACCGAAAGAACCATTACGTTTCTTGCAACTATTGATTCCGATAAACAAATCAACACGAAACGAAACACGTTCAATAAAAACTCAACAACTGATGCCTTGGTTTATTATTGAGTAACGAACCAACAGGGCAACCAACCTAACGCCGAAGGAACAGAATGCACCACATAATTCTAAAGCGTAATGTACAGTGACTTTCAGAACGCTCTGTATTTCTTTAATCACGTATATTATTGAAAAAGCTAAAAACAAAGTTGTTATACTTTCCTACATTGTATATTTTTTATTCGTATATAGTAGCAAAGTAATAATACATGAAAAATTATTAAAAAAGTTTTAAAATTCAATATTTTTAAACTTTGATTGGATTTTTCGCTCTAATCACCTAATATTGACTAAATATTTTTTGCTCATTTACACAAATCTTATGCTTAGAAAGACAAAAAAAATTCGGTTAAAAAATATGCAATGAATAAAAAAGATAGCTTTTTTCTGTATTTGCGGAAGGGGAAGAATTAGGATGCGAACGTTTTTTAAAATGGTAAGATTAAGTACATACTTAATCTTACTTTATACTAAGCTTTATAATCATATTTTATATTAAGCTCATACTTTATATTAATATGCGTACATACGCATATATTAAGCTTAATATAAAGTGGGGTTATATTTGAAAAATTTTGAGAAAAAATTCCTTTTCCTTTTCCTAATGTGTACGTTGCAATCTGTTAAACTACTGGGAAACAATAGGTAACTTCTTCACGAACCAATGAAATGATGATGATATGCATGACTTGTAAATAAGGTATAGTCTTGTACAGACTCAGGCCGACCATTCCTAAGACGTGTGATTAATTGAACCCCAACCACCTAAGTACACGTTATCCACTATCTAGTATTAAAATCGATATAAAATCAACTAATTTACTAAGATTTGAACTTCAGAACCTTTCACCCCGAAAAACAGTGTAAACAACTGATTTGCGTCGAGTCAACCACTAGATCAGTCCGGTGGGCTATTTTGAGAAAAATGCCCCAAAGAAACTATATAGCACACCCTCTGGAGATATTGATCCAAAACGCTTATTAACTAACTGCCTCACACATACGAGTCCCAGTGTCAAATTTCATCAAAATCGATTCATCCAGTCAAAAGTTATTAAGCTTCAAACATGCTCAATGTACGTACGAACATTACCTCCACGCCTTTTTTTCTTTTTTTTTGGGGGGGGGGGGGTTCCGGGTCATGAAACGTTAAGAAATGCAAAAAATCCATACTCCATTTTTTGACTGATACATATTTTTTTCTTGTAGCATAACTCTAGAGTCTGACGCCAGGAAAGTAAAAATTAATCAAGAATATATAAACCATACAAAAAAAGTAAGCAAATGCAATTTTGTGGATAGAACCCCTAAATAGAATTTTAAAATATCTGATATGTGATCTGAGAATATTTTATAAATAGCATAGTCTTTACTTTGTTAAATTAATTTACAGATAAGTCACGCTTATCCAGTTCTAATACATCGTTTATGATTCTATAAGCCTTATTATTATATCCAACAATCATAATGCTTTGATAGTCATTATATAATTGATAATAATTCATTAATTATTATTTTAGTTTTATTACCTTCTCATTAATTCACTACAATGAACCGTAAATAAGCTTGATGAAATATCAAAGTACACAAGTACAATTAGCGATTGTGTAATAATAATAATAAAAGTTCGTGCTATTATAGTGTTCGTGTTAAAACACGCGTTCGTGTGTATCTGACCACCCTGAATTTCCTTTGTTTATTTTTACTATAATGAAATAAATGGTACAACATATATACTGATTCAATATGTTACAACACTCCACCGGTTTGGTTGTAGCAGACCGACCGACCATGTGTCGTTATCTGGACTAAAGATGTGATCGTCTGCTAGTATGTGTTGTGTTGTGTTGTTTTCTTCACAAGAATGTCTGTGTAGTATACACTATACGGGGCGAGTATTTCCATTGCCACTAATGTAACTTAGTTCTGACCCTTTCTCAACCTTGCTATTACACCTATCCTATCCTTCTCTCGTTTGTTGCCAATTTATGAGTTCCATCGCTTTGCCTTTTGTATCCCATCACGACTTTAACAACAGTTTCAAAGGTTAACACTGGCTTTGGATCTGTTGTCTTAACCCTGATTATTATAACTGCTTCTATATACTAGAGTACTTAAATATTGAAGAATTTTTACCTTCCTATTATTCTATCCTCCGATAAGAAAAAGTTAATGAGGTAAAAAAATGGTTGATAACCTTTGATATATCTTTACGTATTAGATTTTTATAAAAGAACTTTCTAAATGGGTATTCAGAAACGATTTCTAATATTAAAGTATTCTTTACAAAAACAAAATGAACAATTTCAAAATTTTTTATAAAATGAGAAATGATGATTCCAGTTCTTCCTGAAAAGAAATAATTTACACGTAAACCAGCAAAATATATATAATTAACATTTCAATTTTTATTTATGATCTATAGATAACATATAACTGAAATTGTTACAACTTTCTCTGATACAAACTAATCTTTGATTAATAGATTATGAAAATCCCCACAGTATGTGTAAATTCTAAATACTCCGCATAAAGTACAGCAATAATTCTTTGGTTTATCCCTAAATCTAAACAGAAAAGTAAACAACTGCCGTATTCATGTCGATGTTTATCTATTATCCATAGGGGTAGACATCAACCGTTAAGGACACCTTTCCCCCAACTGCCACTCAATATTTAACCAACTGGCCTTAACTGTAACAATCCTTGAAACATATTTCCTTGGCTAAGTAAAGCGATTATTGACAGATCCCTCAACCCATTTGAATTTGGGTTAATAAAATGCAAAATCAATGATTTTGTTTATAATTCCAGACTTTAAAAATCGTTTACGAGACATAAATTATAAAATGTACACAAGAAATACAAAAAAATAATAAACTTCAAAAAACTAATATATAATCAGGTAAGGTTTTAAAAAATTAATTAACTTAAAAAAATGGCCAATTTTATAAATAAATGAAAATATACTTGAACAAAATATTTTTGAAAATTTTTACGTTTCAATTTTTGTGGCGTATGCATTTTATTTAAAATGGTCAGGAAATCCTTTAGTAAATAACTGAAAATTCTAATTTACAATAAATATTTATGAAAAAGAAAAAAAAAATTCTATTCTGAAATATTCTATTTTTTTAGTAAATAACTGAAATTCGTTTGAATTATGTTTTTTAATTTATTTTATTTTTACTATTTTTTTGGACAAGTCTTTATAAAAAATATGATATTCTACAAGAGAATTGAGTTGCGTGGTTCTCTGCAGGTATACAATTTTTAGATAATTTTAATATATTTTATGTGCTTATGATATGAATAAAATGATTCGCTAATGTTAATTAAATCGTACGAAGTACTTGAACTATGTGTTATTTTTCAGCTCTTGGTGAATAAGAATTTACGTATTATGAGCCGGGGTATACGGTGTAATTTATGAACTCTTAAATATTAATTTTACTCGAGTTAGCGCACACACGAGTAATATTTTATTAATTTTTATTAGACGTAAAAATTGTTCAATAATTTTTTATTATTATTGTTTATCTTTGAAAAAAAAATGGTAAATATTTTTCTTATTAAGATTCTTAATCTTATTTTTCCATATTTTATCTAACACCGTCAAGTTTAGTGGTGTCGTATCTAATTTCTTGTTACTTCTCTTTCTTTTACTTTTTTATTTGTTGTTAATGTTTGTTTTGTGGACTATATGGTGCTGAAATTAATGGTTTGTGATTTATGACTGAGCTTGAAATATCATATTTGACTTTAAGTTTGCTTGCAACTATTTATCGTGTATTATTTATTTTGGGGTTTCCTTAAGGACCTTCTTTTCACGTGCTTTTGTCAGGAAACTTACTTATGACTTCGCAGGAGAGCCGATTGTAATTATAATTGTTATTGAGCAAAAAAAAGTATTTTATTTTGTATCGAATCAGAAACGTAAGCGAATAAAGATAAAAATAATATTTTTAATTTATAATAAAGTTTGGTAAATTAAGACCTAATGCCGATCTCAATGGCGGAGTGGTAGCATCTCTGATTTTAATCCGGAGGTCCTGGGTTCGAATGCCGGTTAGGCATGGGATTTTTCATACGCTAAAAAATTCCATTCCCGTATCCTACGCACAAGCTTCAAGCTTATTTGGTGATATCGTCAAGAAAAAAAAATTGAAACTCACCTGGTTGGTCTAGTGGTAACCCCGTCGTAAATCAGCAGATTTCGAAGACGAGAGTTTTAAGATTTAAATCCTAATTGTTTTTATACGTATTTTAATACTAGATCGTGGATACCCGTGTTCTTCGGTGGCTAGGTTTCAATTAACCACATGTATCAGGAATAGTCGGATTGTGTTTGTTAAAGATTACATATTTACCGATTTAGTTACATTACACTGATAAGTAAGTTGCTAATGAATTAAATTGCTCGATGCGATTATGAATAAGAATAATGGAAAAAAAAAATCTAATTGATTGGCATCAAAACCGTCAAAGAATTCTATTATTATTGTTATTATTCAGAGTTTAGAGTAGTATGCTTTGTAAAAACAAAACGTACTTGTAATAAATGAACGTAAAAAAAAACGTAAAATGCATAACTACAAAAATAAAATCAAAATTTGGTACTTAATTATTATTTTTTAATAAAACTACTGTTGTTGGATTTAGCATAATATTTCGTATGTTGTTTATCGAATTCTAAAATGTTTTCAATTAGACCAGCAGGTGTATATTTAATAAGGGTGAGGGATTAAATGAATAAAAAAAGATTAACCGTTATTTTTCCTTTGTTTTAAATATACGAATTATTCATTTACATATCTCTTTTGTTTTACTTCTTTTGGATAGCATTATATTATTTTTATTTTAGATTTTTTTAGGATTTTGTAAAATTCTAAGAACATATGTAAATAACCTTATATTTTCGTAATGAAAAAAATCTGTATTTTTTCATATGAAATGTATTTTGTTTCACATACGCATCCTTATAATATGTTTCAATTTTACGAAGATAAAATAAGATAGATATCTCTCACGTTATGTATTGTAGTTACAAAAAATTATATTTGTTCTTCAAAGAAGTAACGATAAAACTTTTTTAAATTTTTTTCGTATATATTCTATTTCGTAAAATATGTGTTTTATTGTATTTTGTTTTAATACGATTTTTTTTCTCTAAAAATATATTAATCTAATTATAACACATAAATACTGTATGCAAGGCGTATGTTAATAATAACTTCAATATTATTTATCAATTTTATTGCATAAATACGGATATCCGGTAAACTATATTTCTCAAGCATTTATTTATTTATGTGTATTATCCGTTATATGACCCATGTTACGTATTGCTAGATACATGTACATGCTCATAAAAATGTAAATTAATATTTTATTATAGTACATTAGTATATTTGATGTAAAATTTATTTTAAACATGCTTCATGTCTCGTAAACTTTTATTTAATTTCTCTTACAGCAGCAGTCAACTATTATTACTATCTCTTTTTCTCCTAATCAGGATTCGTTATTATAAGTTAAATGCAATAAACAGAAATCACGGTATTAAATTAATAATTTGTTTTTAATAAATCAGTTATATACTCCTGTAATTTTTTATTACAATCTTGCCTTTCTGTTAAAATAAATACATTCCAAGGATAAGTTTTAAGTTATCGACTAAAAGCGAAACAAAGAATTTTATGGTACAGTTGAACAATTTCGTTATCATAATTTTTATGTCCCAGATTAAGTCGTTTGTAATAAACCTATAAAACAAATTTCTAGTTAACAATCTCGTTAAAAGCCACCCAAATATCGGCAATTTCTATTCAATAAAATTTTTTTATTTATTTTATCTATACTATATTCCGTTACGTGTCTTACGAAATTATTTTCTTTCCGTATTCTGAAGTAAGTAAAAATATTATTGTATAGTGAACAATTAAAAAGGAGAAATCTGTTGATTACAAAAGTTAATTTTTGAAAATATATATTTTATAATTTAATTTATTTATCAATTTCATTAATTAATGCTTAAAAAGCAGGAATTAATTTAAAATACCGATTTAAGTTTTTGTCTTTAAAAATGGAGAAAAATGTAATTTTTGTTATTTTTCGCTTACAGAGTTCACTAAGAACTTTTAGCGATTTTAAAATTCTTCAAGCTCTTTCTAACTAACCTCTTATTTGGTTAATTATACTTCTAATATAGTAAATTCGTTTTGATACAATGATTGCGATGAAAATTAAAGTTTTGTTTGTTGTTTCTCAAAGCTATTTTATCATTTTAATTTTATGTTTATGATCCTTGTTTCAGATGTTTTTGTATCATTATGTTTCTTAAAGCTTAAGCAAAGATTAAAAGTGTAAATTTTTCCATTTTGCAATGATGTTTATTTTATGCTTTTTTATAAAATATTGTGCTTTTATAGTATTTTGTGATTTTTACTTCACCTTTAATACTTCCTTAATGTTGGATAATTTTGAAAAATAAATACATTCTTGAAATTGTAGGTTCTAAACTTTTAATTGAAGATATAAAACCAGTGTATTATAATTATACTTAATAGTTTTGAAAAAAAACCTTATTTATCTTCTTAGCAATCTTTAAAATGAAATTTATGAAAGTTGTTGGTGGTTTAAAATTACAAAAACTCTTCTGGAACCAAAATATTGTGTTTTTTGAGATAAAGAAAGGTACAAAATGAGGTAAGTAAAGCTAAAACGATATTCGGTTATTAATATCGAAGCTATTCGATATTAATAACCTTCGGTTATTAATGAATTTATTTTAAAAACGTTTACTGAAAATTAACATTTTTGGAGGTACTTTCTAATAATAGTGAACAAAGCGGTGAAATTAAAGAAAAAGGTACCTTGAGTTTCAGATGATATGAATTTTTTATTTTAAAATGAAATAATTTTTTTATTCCATTTATCAGAGTAATTATGATAAATAAAATATTCCATGATTTTTATTCATTTTTTTATGCATATTTTACATTTGTAGTCAGCTGCAGAATTTGCCGGAGTTGACTAAAGCACTTTTGAATTATTTTTTTTTAATGATAATTTTTACGAAAATTTAAGATCCCAGTTGAAAAAGCATTATTCGTCTTCAAACAATATTTGAAACTTTTTCATAACTTTCTGACTGATTAGCATTCTACATTATTATCTTTGAAAGTTATCTCTTCAGATTATTTCAATGTTCTTTTCAGTCTCCATTATCCAATGCATCTTAATAAATTTAAAAATTATTTTTATTAAAGAATAACATAAAAATAATTTTTTTAACACATGAGCCTATTAAATACTTATATTATTACCGATAAAATTCTAATATTGTTATTGCTAATATTCCATTCGGAGAATAAAGATATATAGTGGCATAATATGAATTATTAATGTAAACGTTTATGTTATTTTAAATATGTATTGTTTTAAGAATAAGCTTTGTATATTAATAACTAAGAATTAAAACTTACATCGGGGTGTGGTTTGAAATTAATAATTTTGTTTGCATATTATTTGTACCTATTAATTTACTAAATTCTTAATAAAGATCTATTTTTCAACTCCTTAAGTATTACATATTTTTTCATTATATTTTTGGTTTCATTCTTCTTATCTTTTTATTAATTGTTCGTATCGAACTTCCAACATCGCAACTTTAATATAGATTTTTTATATCTCATCACACAACGCTTATCGATTTCTTTTGTCTGTTTACTTATTTTTAAACCAATTTTACATATACATTTATAGTAACATTTAAAATCAAGTGTTCTAAAAATAAAAATCTAAATCTAAAAATGTTATATATTTTTTAATGTTTTATTAATTTTTTAATAAAAGTATTATTTTTATTTAAATTTCATTGATTCTAAAAAGAATAAATCTTTTAAATCTATATAAAATAATATGGTGGAAGGATTTTAAATAAATGCGTGGAAAATTTATTAGAGAGTAATAATTTTACGGAAAAATGTTCAGTTGATTTATTTATTTATCCTTAGTTGCACACGATGGTAAAAATCAGTTATAGTTTAATTGATTGTTGCATACAGTGTTATAAACATAAATAGAAGTACAATGAAATAAAAAGATATTTACTCAGAATTAATTATTAATGTTTAATAATAATTATTATTAATGCTAATATAATGTAATATTTTAAAATTAAATTAATAAAGAAGTATCCGTTAGGGACATTTGCCCATTAATCGCTAGTTGTTCTTTATTATCAAGGATCAAGAGCATTTGTTCCAAATATATATTTAGCTTCAGGTATTTTACTATTTGGTACATTCTTAACTCTAAAAAAAAACCAGAAAAATATTATATTCAAAAACAATTAACTGTTCATATGATAGATTTTATGTAAATATCACTTTATACGGTTATAATATTACAGATTTATATTATTATACGAATAAAAAATTGGGTTTTGTGATCTAGATAATTAAAATTCTACTTAAAAACCTTGAAAATGATATCTACTTAAAAAAAGTATGACAATACACACAGGAAAAACGGAGATTTTCAAAATACAAATTAATTTTACATTCTGAAAATAAATCATTTGTCTTATGAAAACTGAGCTACAGCTGCAGAAGGTATTGTAATCGGTTCAGTGCGGGCATTTGCGGTTTTCACCGGATCTTGACATTTTGATAACTAAGAAACCAAAAAACCGGATGGAAATTTTCGGGAAGTTAATGTTCGTATGTACGTGTGTGTTCGGTATTAGCCTCTAAATCATCTTGTCTCAAGAACTACTGGATCGATTTTGAGAAAAATTGGTCAGATTACTTTTATACAAGATGCACTGATGTCATTTAATTATCAACTTAAAAGGTCAACGGGGTGAGGCTGTAGAGCAAAGTCACTTCAGTATCTCAAGATTTCGCCTAATTAAGGTTACATTTTTCTTAGGCACATTTGTTAACAATTAAAAAAAAAAAAAAACAATATTTGCAACAAAAATTTTTTTGCAAAATCGCACACCCACCCCGTAATATGATCTGCTGGTATGTTGTGACGTCACAGGTGAGCGGTAGAATTAAATAAATAAATATTATTTAAAGTGTGAAAATGTAACTCGGCCTGGCTGGTTCTCGAATTCGGTTGACTCGTTACTGGGTGCGTTAAGCCTCGCGGCTATACTAGTCACCCGACCGTACAAATGAAATTTGTTCTATTTAAGTTGTAAAATTACATTAGGTAAGTTAGTGGCGACCGTCGCCGTTAGTACCGCTACACTCGCGCGAATTAAATACTGTATACGCGCGCACTTTAGTTAGAATCATTGAGTTAATTAAACGAACAAATACTACATTTAAATAAAATGATAGCTATTTTAAATTAGGTTGTGTGTGTAAGCCGTTCATCAGAAACAACACCACAGTTGTAGGCCTTTCCCGGAATGTGGCTTTAGCCGCGTGACGGGCAATTTCTACAATTATGTTGTCAATTTTTTGTCTATGCTAATTTTACATTTTGAAAAAATAAAGGTCCATACAGTTCTAAAATAGATTTTAATTACAACTTTTCAGTTGGGTTTTATAGATAAATCGAATCGACAACTTATTTTTTGAACAGATTTCAAGTTAATATGCCTAAAATAAAATATAATAAAAACCCTACAAAAAAGTTCATTTTAAAAGAATCAGCTGCTTTTTGTACACCAAGATTTTCGTAGTTTATATAGACTTTTATTTATAAATATTTTCTTTTTATAGTTAAGAAATTAAAATATAATTCATTTGTATTTTATATTAGTTATCTTTTTAATTAAAATAACAGTGATAGTATTGGTAATGTTAAAATAAAATAAGATGAAGTAATTTATAACACATCAACGTTAATTTAAACGTACAGAAAAAGAGGTTTAGCTGTTTCAATACACAGATTTCTACGTGAACATAAAATTTGTTAAAAACATAACATTAAATGGGTTACTTAAAATCACGCTTAATGATTACTGACTGTTATTGCGGTTCATTATATGGAGTAAAATCCTATACATACATATATAAAATTAAAAGGAAACTAAAGATAAACACAAAAATAATTGACTTCTTAAATAGTAGGAAACTCGAAAGACTAAGGCTACTTGGTAGGCGTTTGCAGATCTGTTATTAGAACATTTCTTTCAAGATATATATCAGTTGAGAGAAAATAACTTAGAACCATATCTTGGAGCTGTTATAAACTATTTACATTCGAGTTGACAGAGTTCCTAAGTGTAAGTTCACTTTTGATTTATTACTTTCTATTTATTTAAAATAATTTTTCTTTAATTTATTTTTGATTCTCCTAATTAATTTCTTTTAGATTAATAAATTATGTTTTGGTTATTATTATTACTTTTATGGCTGACCCATATTAGTCAGAGCGAGTGCCTCCTCCAGACAAAGAGGGTTTCTCTCCTGTGGTGAAGCGGCGTTCTACTAGGAAGGAATCTTCTAGCATTTTGGTGGAAGACGTCCTATCAGACAGTAATGGCAGTGATAGTTTGGCGGAAGCGGTGATGGAAGAACTTCGGTTCGTGGGTCAGTTGTTGACGAAGCGCAAGAGAAGATGACTCGAAGGCAGCAGAGGACTGTCCGTCTAGTTGCGTCGACGAGCAGGGATGTCGAGGAGGACTTTCCGGCTCTTCCGGTCCAATCGGACGATGTCATGGATGGCGTGAAGTGTCGTTTGAAACCTTCGAGGAAGCAAAGGCTCCGTGGTTCTCTACCAGCAAGTGAAGGGAAAAGAGTCAAAAGCAAGTTCCTGGAGTTCCTTATACTTGCCGTAGACAGCCTCTGATCTAGAGAGGTCTGCATTTCTTATGAACGTCTCATGTATAAGAGACGAGTTGCCAGAAGGAGGGAAGCGTACAGGTTGCATGGAAAAGAGCCTCCAACCTCGCGGACGAAATGTTTTGTACACAACATTTTTACTACATAAAGTTAGGGAGATGAGCTCACTGGTCCGACTACATACGATCATCAAAAAGTTGAGATCAAAGAGTGGTCCAAGCGTACGAACAATCATCTTCGTATGTTAGAGGAATTCGCAGATGTTTTGAATGAAATACCGGTGGAGCCTCAGGAGAGTTCATCTACTCGACTGAGCACAGCGGATAAGGTTACACAAACATATTTTATAATCACTGATATGGCGTTGCAGACTCCGGATGGGGTTTACAACGGACTGCAACTTGGTCGTTGATTGACGAGCTCCGGCCAGCGATTGATTGCGGAGTTGTGGAGGTAGATGAACTGTTAGTTCTTAGAGACTGGCTTCAGGAGGTCTTCCTATCTTCAACTCTAGTGGAGGACACCGCTGAGATGTCAGGATGTTGGGTCTGCTTGGATTGTAGAAATGGCGTTGGGAGTCGAACACCTGCAACATGCACCGGTGTTCCGTAAGGCTTCATGGATTCGGGACATGGCCCGAGCAGGCAAATTGGAGGCGGTCAAGGTCCTTGTGGAGCAGTCCACTGCACGTGATCTATCCGGAGGGAACAATTGATGTGGGCCGGACTGACTCTGCTTTAGCGGTTGATTCGGCAGTTGGGGACTGTGAGGTGGCCTCGGTAATTTGCAGGTCTGTACCGCAAGTGATGCAAGATAGACAGGATTGATAGTTTGCTTTAGTGGGCCCTCGGGTTAAACAGATTCTACGGCGTTCCGTAGAGCACATGCGTAGGCGGGTGGAAAATAAACATTATGTTTGTCTTACACCAGTTACTATCGGCATCGTCGTAAAAGAGTAACAGACCATCCGTGGGTCCGCCGACAATAACGCTGGTGATTAGAGAAGAAGGTAATACCTATGCTGGCCTCCTTCGATTCGTCAAGGGAGTAGTGCCGCCGGGTGAGGTCAGGGTCCTCTCCGCACGAAAGGGGCAGGGGAAGGATCTACATCTCCGAATGCGAGCTAATAATGGTGCGGCTGAACAATTGAGCAAGGACATCGCCAAAAGGTAGAGAGTGCCACTACAGCTCTGACGGAAAGAGGCAGCCGGAGGGTCCAAGTTGTTGTTAAGGACATGGACGTACTCACTCAGAAGGACGAGTTCCTAAAGGAACTTCGTCAGGTTTCAGGGGAGTCGGTCTCACTAGATAACCCATGCGGCCGGCATTTGGGGCGTCGCAAGTGATCACCTTGGCAGTGCCGCCCATCTTGGCGGACAAGCTTTTGTCCGATGGGCGAATTCTAATTGGATGGGTGGCCTGCCGGGTGATGAGGCGCACCTTTGATGACGTATGTTTTGGTGTAGGAAGCCAGGTCACAGAGCCAAATTGTGACTTGCACTAGATCGCAGCGGCTACTGTTTTACCTGTGGCGAGCCTGGCCACTTGCGAAAGGACTGCTTGCAAGAGCCTCAGTATCTCACATGCAAATTGGATGGATATGCGCCTGGAGGCTGTGGATGTAAGGGGACTTCGCCCATGTCATGAATCCGCAGGAGTTTGCACAACAAAGCTGCGGTGTCTGTAGGTGACAGCTCAATCCGGGAGGGATGAGAGCTCCGGCGTCTCGCCACCAATGATCGGGTAGGGACACCCTTGCAGACGCCAGTCCCGGTGGAGGATCCCTCCGGGTGTTCTCCATTAGAGGCAGAGTGTTAAGACTGGAGTCTTGGTCTAGCGGGTGAATCCCTTGGGGTTCCCCCGCTAGAGGCATGGCATGTAGCACAAGACCGAGTCCCGGCTACCTGCGTGGGGCCTAGCACCCTACCGAGGTAGTTTGAGGCGAAGGCATCCTTCGAAGCTGTGTTTATGCTAATTGCGGATTCGGCTTCTGAGAGGGGGTACAGGGAGATTACAGACGAGAAAAACCATAAGTTATATAATGTAATTTAAAAAAAATCTATGTTTACCAAAAATTAATTTTAATCATAAAACGTTATTTAAAAAAATTAATGCAACATAATAATAAATTAAAACATTTATAGAGAGTTCATCAGCAGAAAAATCAATGTATATCAACAAAAAAAAATTAAAATTAAAAATGATGAACAGAAATAGGGAAAATACAACACATTATTCTTTGCTACCTGGAATTTAATAAGGATTATTAAATATTGTTAAGTTATTACATTTAACTGTTACTTTTTTAAAGCTATAATTACATAAACTAAAATTTTCTAGTGGAATTGATTCAGAGAAACGTGAATAACCCAATCAAAAAAAACTGATAACTGTTATTATTATATTTTAAGTATAATTAATTTAATCATGAATCGTTATTCCACCGAGAAAACCATGTTATTCACTAATTAAGTCAATTTACCTTTTTCCACCATTTTTTTCTTTGAAAAGGAAGATTACAAATGAATCTAGTTCAACGCTTCATAGCTATTATATAATTTTTTTTTCAAAATATGTCGATTAATCGAATCATGACTTTTTCTAAAAATTATATATATATATATATATATATATATATATATATTAAGGAGGCAATAGTAAAAATTATTAAATTACATAACTGTTTATTATTTTTATTTTCCAGGCAAATATAATTAATATAAATGTATTAAAGAGAAAGTATGGTGATCACGACAAAAATGTGTTATCGGGTTTTTTGCAAATCTTTACGTTTTAGGGTCCAGCTAAATCATCTGACCAAAAAAATCATATGTACTTTTTGAGAAAAAAGATGTCTAGACAAGCGTATATATATATATATATATATAAAGACACAGATGTCAAAAAAGTGTATATACGAGCATATATATATTTATATACATATACACATATATATATATATATATATATATATATATATATATATATATATATATATATATATATATATATATATATGTATATATATGTATACGAGGTGCGACAATAAAGTAATGAGACTGAAGTGAAAAAAAATGTTGCTTACCGTTTTAGTCACGTTTAGTGTTGTCTACTTCAAAGTAGTTCCCCTCTGATTGCACACACTTATTCCAGCGCTTCTGCCATTGATGGTAACATTTCTGGAACTCATCTTCTGTAATATCCTCCAAGACCCTGGTCACAGATTTTTGGACATCTTGTGTTGTTTGAAAATGGTGTCCCTTGACCGCCATTTTGACTCTTGGAAATAGAAAAAAGGCGCACGGAGCGATATCTGGTGAATAAGGTGGCTGTGATAGTACTGAAATTTGTTTTGAGATTAAAAATTGCTGTACTGACAGAGCAGTATGGGATGGTGCATTATCGTGATGCAGAATCCAATTATCAGCAACGTTGGCACGGACACGAAGAACTCGTTTACGAAGTCTTTCTAAAATTTCTTTGTAGAAATATTGGTTAACAGTTTGTCCAGGAGGCACCCACTCTTTATGTACAATTCCCTTGGAATCGAAGAAGCACACAAGCATGCATTTCACTTTTGACTTCGACATGCGAGCTTTTTTTGGTCTGGGTGATCCCGTTGAGCACCATTGCGAACTTTGGCGTTTCGTCTCTGGATCGTATTGAAAAACCAACCTTCATCACCAGTGATAACACGGCTCAACAAATCTGGATTGATTTCCGTTTGCTCTAACAGATCGGCTGCCACATTTTTCCGTGCTCTTGCTGTTGTGTGAGAATTTTGGGGACCATTTTTGCACAAATCTTTCTCATACCAAGATCTTCAGTTAATATTAGACAAACCATTTCTCGATTGATGTTGAGTTCTTCTGCAATCATTTTCACGGATAATCTTCGATCAGATCGTACGATTTCACGCACCCAGGTCAAGTTGACATCTGTCCGTGAGGTTGATGGTCGTCCACTGCGGTCTTCATCTTCAACATTCGTTCTGCCTTCACTAAAACTTTTATGCCACCGAAAAACTTGAGCTCTTGACATAACCTCCTCTCCAAAAGCCTTCTGAAGCAAAGTTGTAAGTTTTCGTCGCGTTTTCACCCGATTTAACGCAAAAAGAAATGGCATACCGTTGCGGAATATTTTGCGGTTTCATTTCTGTGACGAGAGACACAAACACGTGTTCACTTATTACAGCACAACTCACGACTGAGCAGTTGCATCAATGTGCCGCTTGGACTAGAAGTAGCTTATAGACCAAGGTCAAAGATGGTGTGCCTACGCAATCTGCAGGGTTGCCACATCTTGCAAAGAAAAATCAGTCTCATTACTTTATTGTCGCACCTCGTATATATATATATATATATATATATATATATGCGTACGTATGTACGTTTGTGTAATCGCACTGCTTTTGGCCTTACATCTCAGGAATGATCAACTTCAAGTATGGTTAAAATATTCCTATGTAAAGGCACTAATCATATTAACGTTTTTCAAAATTCGTTAAGTGGATGGGGGATATCGCGAAAAAACAAATTCCGATTTTCTTCATAGGAATTTGAAAGAAAACTTTATTAAAGCAAAATATTTAATAAAAATAAAATGTACGTTTTTTCTTTTTTTTTTCTTCCTTTGGCTTAAATATTTTCAAAGATTTTTTGAAAGTATGTATTTTATATATAGAGCTACCGAAAAATGTCTACAATTTAAAAAAGTTATAGACCGGACCTAAAATGCAGAAATGTTTTTGAAATTTTTCTTTTTCATATTTTAGCCTATATTGAACGAGGTTTAGTTTAAAGAAAAATTTTACTTAAGCAAATTTGCTTAAGTATTAAGCACTCTACTCGGAACCACTCTACTGTTAAAACTTCTTGTACAGTAAACTTAGAGTACAATAAGTTTTGTCAATGGTATGGTTCCTAAACGCGTCAACATATGATAAAAGAATAAAGCTAAGAAAGGTAAACGGTACTCAACTTAGAAATTATAGCAGAAAAGATAATAGTAATTATTATTTTAATAACAAAAATTTTAAATACTAAGCATTTTGCTTTTACTTAAATTATAATTTTATGTTGAATAAAATACTTCAATGATAAAATTCAGAGAAAGTTATAAGTAAGATTTCGCTCTACAATGGAGCTTGAAGTACAACTCTCGCTTCACTAAAAAGCATATTTGAAACACTTAATTTCATCCAGTACATTTTTCAAAATATTTATTTTGGAAAATTTGAATCCAGAATGTAGTCAATGTAATGTAAACACGCATAATTACTTCTACATATTTCCTTTAGTTCTAAGTTAATAATGAAATCATTAGTGTTATTAGAATTTTAAATATTAAATTACATTTTAGCAATTTAAATTTTTATATAAAGCATCATATTACTGAAGAGAGCAGGGTATATTTAATAATGTACAGAAGAATTTTTAGGGGTAAAGATTAGAAATTTTGGTGAATTACTCTGATTTTGTAACATGTCAACACTGCTTGCTTACGACTATCTTAACCTAAACATAATTTCTGGTGTTCAGTTCGTGATTCAGAACGGAATACTTAAAACTAGAATAAGAACAACATTTCTCTCGTACTTAAAAATAAGTTCAGAATTCAAGAAACGATATGGTCAATAAACTTAAGTAAACATATCGTGAGCTGTTTGCTAGTGGTTTATTTGAATATCTTCATTAAGATCTTATACTGCAACGCTCACATTGCTTTTTTTTTTACTTTTTCTTTTTCTTATTTTACAAATAGATATAACTACAATCTACAGTTTATTAATATTTTCCACTTTATTTGAATGAATTAAAAGGTTATCTTTAAAAAAAATTAATAAATTTAAAAAAAAATGTTTATAAACATTCTGACATATTCAGATATTAATATAAAAAAATATTTATTGGTTAAATTTCAGATTAAATAACAAAAATCATAAGCAAGAGCACATAACAAAATTCAAAAATTCATATTACGACCAATTATAAACAAATACTGAAGAAAAATAAAATAAAATAAAAAACTGATGGGGACACTATATGACTTCCTTGTACGCCAATTAAATTACATATACACATATTTTTAATGAAAAATAAATAAAATTTTATTTCATTAATAACGTCTGATATTTCTTCTTATTTTTTTCTTTATTGTTGTTATTATTGAATTATTATTTATCATAAAACTTTTTTTACCATCACAAATTAATAATTATTAATAAATCAGTATATTTAAATTAAAAAAAAGAGTTAAAAAAAGGAGATGAAGTCTGATTCGAACCGACGTGCTCCTTCTCCTTCTAAGATTCAAATATTTCATTAATTAAAATTTTATTTGGCTATAACTCTGGAACCAGTGAAAATAAGTATCACTTATGATACATCGTTGAAAAAATCTCAATGAGGGCTTATAACAGCAGTTAAGAAAATGTCCAAAATCCAAATAAGTCTGTATTTTGGGCTTTTTGGACACTTTTCGTTCAGACGATTGAAATAAAAAAGGGAGGTGCACAACTAGATGTTACAACAGTGCTAAATCCAAAATTTTAACATCCTGCGGCTAATCGTTTTTGAGTTATGCGAGCTACATACATACGAACGTAGTACAGACGTCACACCGAAACTAGTCAAAATGGATATTTACATTGAAATTTGAATACTGAAATTTTTCGTGATCACAACACTTTTTTTACTTTGAACAAGGAAGTAAAAATAAAATTAAAAATATTTAAAAACCTACGACGAAATAACCTTAAAAAACGTGAAATAAATAACTGTATTTTTACCTTATAATCCTCTGGTGGTTTTAAGACAATAAAATTTAAGATTTTGATTAACCGTCTTGAATGATTATGATGATAACTAAAGCTTAGCTATGCAGTCTATGACTCACGCACGATGGTCAATCAAAATTTAAAAATGTATAGTCTTAATAACAATGTCACAGAGGATTATGAGATAAAATACAGTTATTTAATTATTTCAATTTAAAATTTTCAATTTAAGTTTTTATTAATTACTTTTTAAAGATTAATAGGCCTGTGCCCAACTGTGGGACGTTTATAGGCTGATGATGATGATGATGAAAGTTTAGTATACTTGACCGGCGCAAATTATTTAACAATCCACACAATAATGTAGTCTTGCTGGAGTTAGTTAGAGCCGGTTTGAAGAAACATATCTACGACAGCGTCTCCTGGAGGCGTATAACCGTAAAATTAATTAAATAACCTGCTCTGAGGTGATATCTGTTTAATGCAAAATACCGCATCGAAATCGGTCCAGTAGTTTTTGATGAAAATGGTAAGAAACAAACACACGCACACACAACCTCTTACCCAAAACGTATATACCGTCTCCGTTCTCTCGCGGGTAATTAAATGCAGAAAATAACTAACATAAAACAATGAAAAAAATTTATACAGGACAGAAGAAAACATAATTCCTAAACTGCTGTAAATGGACAACGGTCTACATTGGACAAACAGGATGAAACTTTATTAAATCTATCTTTAATCACTGACAAGATTGAATTCAAATTGTCCATAAAATCAATAAAATTTAAATGCAAACTGATTTAAGAATAAGATTGGAAATGGGTAAAACAAAAGTTCAAAATGAAAAAAGCAAAGTTTTTTTAGGCGAAGAAAAAACATTTATTAAAAATTAAGAAAACATGACTATATCAAACCAGTCTTTAACTTTCTTTTGTTTTAGTTTTAAAACAAAACACAAATTTACGCAAATAACAAAAACATGTTTCATTTCTTAACAATCGGACAATACATACGTAAGATGTATACTAAATGAATTGACAAAAATAAAATCTTGTCAAATCTAAGACGATTTCTGATGGAATCAAAAGTACTTTTCCTACTGGAATAAACCACCAAGTTGGAAACTTTTGTTTCAAATTTCCTAACTTCTGCTAGAACTCTTTAGCAACAATAAAAACTTTCCTCGTCACTGATTACGACAGCCATTCGTAGTGTATTCTATGTATGTTCTAACTATCATTGTTAAATTCTGTTCTGCCAAACGGCAGGCCCTACACACCATGTTGTCTCTTGTACGCTCCTTCATCTTACATCTAAAATTTGTTACTTTATTTAACACCTTTGGTTTCTTTCTATATTTTCTTTTTACCTCTTTCACTATTCCCTCACGGGTTTTTGTTCATAATTATTCAACAATCCCCTACTAAGAACCTCTTTATTTCTTATTCGCTCCACCCATTTTATTCTTTTTTACATCTTCTTCTATACCTAGATATTAAAATTTTTATCTATTTTCACTTATACATTGCACTGGAAAGACATTTATTATTAGCTCATACAAAATTTATTATAAAACTCTTATGGCACGAAAAACCAATTCGGTAAGAAAACGGGAGTCCATCGGGTTGGTCTAGTAGTTAATTCGTCATCGCAAATCAGCTGATTTGAAAGTGGAGAGTTCTAAGGTTCAAATCCTAGTAAAGGGAGTTACTCTTATACGGATTTGAATACTAGATCGTGTATACCGGTGTTCTTTGGTGGTTGTGATTCAATTAACCACACATCTCAGGAACGGTCGACCTGAGACTGTACAAGACTACACTTCATTCACATTCATACGTATCATCATCATTCATTCTCTAAAGTAATACCTTACGGTGGTTTCGGAGGCTGAACAGAAAAATCCGATGTGCACACCACCTGACTTCCTGGTACGCCTACTAAATTACATATACACATTTTTTGCTGCACTTCATTTAAACTTATTTCATTTGAAAGTGAGATACGATCCTACAATTCTTTTTATAAAGTGGACAGTTACACAACTGCTAAAATATTAGTTTTTATAAATATTTATACAATTATTAATTCTACAATCTTACATGAATATTAAAAAAGTCCCTTGATTACTCGTATTACTAATCAGTATTATTCATATCTTTGTGAGTCGCTGATTAAAAAAGGTTTCAGCTTTTTGGTGTGTCGTATAAATAAAAGTTAATAATAATTGAACTATTCCGTTTAGTGAACTCCTGTATACTGGTTACAAATGTTAATTTCGAACTCTCGGTGTAAAATATTCAGTTTTTATTATTGGATTTGGTGAATAATCAAAAATGAAAAAGAAACAAGCTTACAGGAAAAAGAAAGATAACATTAAGAAATATATCTCAAAAAAACGACAAAAAGATGAGTATTAATGGGAAGAAATGTTAAGAATAAGGGAAGAATTAAAAATTAAGAGAAGATGATAAATATAAAGAGGAAGAAAATGTTAAAACCAAAGAAATAATAAAAAGATTAACAGAAGATGATAAATATAAAGAAGAAGAAAACATTAAGACAGAGGAAAGCATAGAAATATTAAGAGAGGATGATGAATATAAAGAAAGAAAAAATTTGAATCTAGAGAACGTGAACACAAATTATAATAAGAATTATATCAAACCAAAGAGCGATTAAATGATTGGCAACAAAAAACAAATAATCGAAGTGATAATCAACTCCGACTTAGGGAGAATATTGTCCGATAATATCAGAGTAGTAATGAACTGAAAGATAAGAATTTTTTGCAACTTATTAAAGATCATGGGGTCATGTATGCCTTGTTCTTATGAGGGTTTATTTTTCAGTCACTGTAGTTAACTTTAATGTAGATAAAATTAAACAGAAATTAAAATAGAAAATCTAAATATAGTACGATTCTAAGTTATAATTTTCAGTTAATATTAAATAATCAAATGTTTCAGCAAGTCTATTACATATACACATATCTAATGCCTATTAAATTGCATTTACACATTTTTAAAAGTACATAAAATTTTATCACATTAATAATTAAAAAAAAAAATGTTATTATTATTGAATATATATTTATTGTAAAAGTTTTATTTTAAAATCATGGATTAATAATTATTAAATCAATAAATTTAAATTAAAAAAAAAAATTAAAAAAACAAAAGGAGATGAAGTCTGATTCGAACCGATGTGCCTTCCCTTTAAGATCAAAATATTTCATTAATTAAAATTTTAATTTCGATTGCAATCAAAAAGGGAAGTCCACAACTAGATGTTACAACAGTGCTAAATCCAAAATTTCAACATCCTACAGCTAATCGTTTTTGAGTTATCCGAGATACGTACGTACGTACAGATATCATGCTGAAACTAGTCGAAATGGATTCAGGGATGATTAAAATGAATATTTCCGCTGAAATATTAAAACCGAAATGTTTCACGATCACAATACTTCCTTTACTTCATACAAGGAAGTAAAAAAAAAGAGGTAAGAAAACGGAAATTATGAAAATTGGATAAATCAATAAAAAACGAGGGAAAAATAAACAATTTTTGAATACTTAGCGGATAACAGAGAAATTAGTATAAAATAAGATTAAATGTTTACTATAGAATAAACAATTTTATAGCCATTAAAATGATCGATTAAAAAAAATAAAACGAAATAAAAGCCGGTTAATATACAAAAGCTTTAGTAAATATAATACACTTAACCAGTTTCATACATTACTATAATTATTTACCATGGAACAACATATAAGATTAAAAATTTGCTATATATTTGTAATGCTGAACCGTATATGATTATATACTTATGGGTCAAGATTTAACAGGAAATAGTTCATTATAAGGTTATGTCATGAAACACGCTTATAGAAGTACAAGTGTTTAAGCTTAATAAGTGTTAAAAGTTTAATTGCTATAAAACTTCATCCCTATTATACATATGTATCAATTAACTCGTTTTTTTAATAGTGATGAGTAAAAGGACAATTCTCTTATTACAGTTACAGTTATAGATAATTAAATACAATAAACGTGCAACTTTACAATAAGGATTTATAAAATGGACTACCATGGAAATACACGAGTTTTGGTGTAGTAATCAAGACTATTCTACAGATTTAATTAATGGAATAGATTAACTTTTCTGGATAAAAGATCCAGTTTTATAATTTGGCAAATTGGTTAGTTCATTAAAATTCCGATGTGAAACTTAACTAATAAAAAACAAAAAAGAACTTACACAATATGTCAAAGCTGAGAATAGAATAAAATTAAAACTAAAACAGTATTCTATACGAATCCTTTCAATTGATAGGTTTACTTTTTTTATTTTTTTAAAATCATAGTATATCAGTTTTGAACTGTTTATCCCAATTACCGTTCCATAACAACTTAATGTTTCGTGTGTACGAGTTTATTATAATGTTTTCGTGTATTTTTTTTTTAATATTATGCATCAATCTATTTATTCGTTGATACATGATTCTTAGAAAGAAATGATTTTTTTTTTTACCAGTTAAGTTCTTTTTAATACATCTAATTTTTTTACTACTACCAAGTCATTTTACAATACCTAACGGTTGGTTACAATTAAATTATTTGATCTGATAAAAGAGCTCCTAAAATTATCACATAAAATTATGAACTGACTGTAAATAATTTAATTAACTTCATTTTAAATCTGGTTAAAGTATAATTTCAAAATTTATATTTTTATGACTTAGCGACAATACTTGAAAAACCTGGTCAGTTCCTAATAATCTCATGATTTATGAGTCAGTTCCCTCTGGCAAATTGTTTCTGAAAGCGTTAGTTCAAATTCATTAGGGTGCTCTTATTTATACATTTTTTTTTCTAAATCCTTTATTCGTTTTTTAAAATAAGAAAATTATAATTCCTTTCAGTGGTTTTACATTACTCTCCATTTCTTTTTTTCTTTGCTGATCTTTTAACTTCGACATATTTGCTATAACCTCCATTCTCAATTATCTATTTCATATATTCCAATCTTTGTCTTTCTGTACTGTTTGTTCCCTTTATAGGTCCCGTTTATTACCAAATTAACTGAACTTGGATGTTACAAAGATCTCTAACTTTGTTCTTCTCTTTATAAAATTTTGCCCCAAATTTCTCCAGCTCTCCTTTTCGTCATAAGACTTTTTCATTTCGAATTCTATCAACACAAGTTTTAAAATCCTTTCGTAACACCATATTTCAAAGGCCTCTATTCATTACCTTTCTATTTTTTCTATTGTCCATATTTCACATCCATAAAGTAAAATTTTCTTGAAAAGTAATTCCATGATGATCATATTACGGTTGTCAAAGGAAGACTGAAATATAAAAATTCTGGTCTATACAGAATTATAATAACCGATGAAATATCTATATGTAATAGCAGTCGATATATTTTCTGCGTAAAACATTTTCTTAATTAATTAATTTACATTAATTTATCTACCTTTAATTTACTACCTGAATAACAAAATTATTCCACTTCTGGTGCGATGTGTTTCCATATTTTAAAGTTTAATTCCATAATTATCCTCTTTTCTGTCACATCTAATAATCTGTTCTTATTCATATTTGTTTTCAGACTGAAGGTTCTTTTCTAATTACAAATCCACGTTGCTCAGTATTTTTCCTAACTTGTCCTTGGTTTTTGCTAAAAGAACAACGTCATCAGCTAACATCTTCATCTTTCTCCTTGGATAGCTACTTTAGTCTCAAACCTTTTCTTAATTTCCTGTACTGCTTAAAAATTGATATGAAAAATTCGTAAAAAAGCTCTGAAATGTAACAAGAAATTTATTTTCTGAATATAGTGGATGCAATTGATTTGATTCCATATAGAAACTAGAATCACCGAGATGGAGCCGGCGTAATGTCACCTTCAGTCGTAACCCAATGCCTGACTTGAAGTAGAGCATTGTAGAAGAAAACCAGCTGTTTTAATTTGGTTGGAAGATCAACATTTAATTTCCTCTTTATTCACAAGGTTTAGTTTTTAAGAAATTATTTATTTTCACAGTAATAGGTATTGTTAGTTATTTTTTATCATAAGCATTCAACAAAGTTCAATACTACAAAATTAATGGAAGCGTTTTTAAAACTGAAAATACAAGTATAGAAATTTTTTTACATTTTATATAAGTTTTTTTATATTTATAATTCGATGTTAATCTTTGTTTTAAAAACAGACAATTCAAGGTTATTCGGAATGGCACTATAGCAGCTTCTCTTTTTCTATTTCTCTCCTTCTCATACACACTTTTCCCCTCTCTTTCTTAACATTCTCATTATTATCGGTAGGTGTCTGGATTGCAAGCTAGTCGGGTAGTAGATCCGAGGCCCAAGGTGTTTAGCCTAGACCCATTGCAGGTAGCCCTGCCGCGAGGTATCCGAGTTGAGGTGCTAAAAAATATAAAAAACTGTTTCCGTTGCACGATTCCTATACTGCGTATACCAAACTTGTCCGGTCCAGGATAAATCTAAACTTTATTTTAGTGTTTATTCCTATTCTTATCTTTAGGCAGTCACTAACAGATAAATGCTAATGAAACATTTTCATCTATATTCTTCTTCATAAATAAATAAAAAAAAGCGCGCGCACACACACACACACACACACACACACACAAGTATATATATATATGCCTATAAATTAAAGTATAGATAATCTTATTTTAATTCTTTCTCGAAATCTTCTTTATTTATCTTCTTCTTACTTAAAATTAATTTCGTAAATTTTATAATACAAAATATTAATGTTTTTAAATTTGTTATAATATTGAAAATTATTGAACAGTTCTTTACATTTTCACATGAGAGATTAGGAATTTGTGTTGTGTTGAGTTCATAACTTTATGGTTACAAACAACGTGACACTAAATATGTTACTGAAAAAAACGCTGTTACCAGTCTCAGGAGAAATAAGCATCCCATGCTAATTTTTGTTATTTATTTAAAAAAATTTTCAGATTTCAATTAAAACTACTAAATTTACCCTTAATTTAGTTTTCAAGAATTACAGTCGGCTTAGTTTTATCGAAGGCGCAGAAATCTTGGCGAAATCTTTCGCTAGCCAATTCTCGCTAACGAAGCGTTTCCAAATCTATGTTCATATGAAATTTCTTCTTTATTTTTACAAGTAGAACATATCCTAAATGTTTGTTACATTCGAATCACCGTATTTATAGAAAATATTTTTTATTTAAATTTTGACTTTCTTTGTAGTCGGAGAAAAATTAAAATGACTATCAACAACATTCTAAACCTTACTTAATTTGACACTAAATTCAAAAATTGAAATTTTATATTTTTATCAAGAATTTTTTCTTATTAATTTAACTATTTAAAATAATTTTTCAATAATTTTTTAAATTTGATTTTACATTTTTTAGTTTTACCTTAAAATATACGTAAATCTATATAAACCTGTTTATTTGAAGGAAACTCAAAGTTGAAAAACCTGACATTTGATATAAAGAAGAAAAGGAGTTGAAAGGTATAATTGTAATCGATCAAGTAAGACTCTCTAGAATGCGGGAATTTTTATTATATATTCGAACTTTTTTCATTAATTTTCTTGAATTTTCTCTTGTATATAAGAATGTCATTAGACTTAGCCTGATGACAAGCTATTGATGTCGTTTTAGGAAACTATTTAAAGTTATCCTTGCTTAAATTATCCGAAAGAAATTTGTATCGAGATCATCAGAAGACTTCTACATCATTTTTATTTTTTAATGATTTTTTTCTTGTAAAAAGCCTTCAATATCGGTCCATTTAGTGAAATGACCGCCTGAATATAAATTTAAAAAAAAAAATCTGTACAGTTATGAAATTAATTCTTTTCCTATTTTTATTGAAAATGTTTAAAAACTAATAACGAGAATAAGGTCATCTCATGATCTTGTAATATACAACCTATATACAGAAGGTCCTGTAATGTTGTTTAATGTTGTATTTAAAAATAACTAACAGATGGTTGTACAATTACAATTGGATATACATTAAGTTTATACAATATACATGTCAAAATCGATATCATGTCGATATATATGTCAAAATTGTTCATTATATATTTAAATTAATTTACAGTGTTCGTGAATTACAATCACAATTTAATTTTATTAAGTGAATTATAAGTAGCCTACGTACAACAACTGCTTAAACTATTGCATAATAATAGAATGTACGCATATATTTTCTTAATGCTGGCGTGAATTATGTCGGTTAAATACAATCATGATATCCCGTTTTGTACGTAAACTGTCACAAAGAGATTGACAAACTGACAATGTATTTATAGTAGTAGTAATAGCTATAAGATTTGACCGAAGGGGTCGTAAGGAGTTCCCAGGAGTATGGAGAACGGCCAAGAAAACTAAGAGTGCGTGATCTAAGCATTACTACACAACTGTCTGCTAATTCTTCAAGTCATGCTTGTGCTCTCACTGATCTGTTTTTAGTCGTTCCAAATCGTTTTTAAATATCTTCCTCTCAACATTAATTCTTGCTGGCTATATCTTTATTGCTCAACTTAACTACTTACTACTCCAAATTATGACCGGTAAGCTGTAAAAATACCAAAAAACATATAGAAGGCCTTGAAATACAATGGAATTGTTATTTTACTGCTAGACAGTATACGAAACAAACAGTAGATCTGTAAATATCTAGAACTTCTAAATCACCGTGTAAATAATTACATTTATTCTGTAACAAAGGTTTTAGTTTTTTTCTCGTAACTAGTAACAAAATACAATGACTATTACATTTAACAAAAAAAAAAGGAAAGAAAAGAAGAGTGATGCGTCAAATTGTTAATATAAACATTATGTCCAATATGTTTAATATTACTTTTATTTTTATTACTTTAATATTACTTTACTTTAAAAATGTTAAATAGAAAAATATATTTCTAATAAATTTCATTTATAAATAACGATCTGCCACTCAGAAGATATAAAAATTTGTATATTACGAATAAAAAAAAATTAATATGGTTATATATATATATATGATCGAGAAGCACAACCGTAACCAGCTTGGACAGCTGGGGACCGCTGATACCATACTCCACGTAGGACTCCTGAACAAGGCCATTGCCGTTTGGCCAACGTAAGCGAAAGTAGAGAAGTACTATGTCTTCTTTCGTGTGTAGATGTTATTGTACGGACGTGTGGTTGGGTTTGTCTGCGGCATTATTATTTGTTTTTAATTATTATTATTAATATTATTATAGTGAGTAAATCTAAGAATTGATTTAATCATTATAAAATTTGAAATTATTACATTTGTCACAGAGATTGAAGAAGAATGTAATAAACTTTCAGGACTGTTCTGCTGGTGAAAATAAAGAAAAAAGTTCATATAAACATATGAACTTCGGTTCGGTTCACTTCGTTAACAAGTATCATCCGAGAGATTTCGCCCGGATATTTGCGCCGTCGATAAAATTAAGCCAATCTGTAATTCTTGGAACCGAAATTAAGAGCTAAATCTAATGTTTTATATCAAATCTGCCTGAAAAAAAAATAGGTCCCAAAACTGTATTTTTAGTAATTTTTGAGAAATCTAGGGATAATAAAAAATTGGGGTCGAAAAACATAATATTTTACGTTTGACATAAAATAACGTTGTTTTAATTGTTTGTTAGTTGATTCTGTTGTTTATATTTATTATTTCTCTAATATATTTAATTTTTTTCATTTTTGCGTTTAATACCTACTTAAAATCTGAAGATTTTGATGTGTTTTGTTTTTAATAAACTTCAAAATTCTTACTTTATATTAATTCTTTCATTATAAGCTTAAAAATACAGAAGTAATTTAAAAATAATAGATTAAGTTAGTCTTTTTCAAGCAGATATGGTTACAAAACCAACTTGACCTACCACGGTACGATTGAATAAACCGATATCAATGTATTTTTTTGAATACTATGAAGCATTTTAAAAAAAACTCAAAACCAATTTATTCCAATTATTATTAGATGAAATATAACTCTAGTAGCCTATAATTATTATTTATATAAAAACATACCATGAGAAATTTATTTATTATTATTTATTTTCAAGAATTATTTTTTTAAAATTATACTGAATAAAGTTCATCATTAATGTATTTCAATGTTTTTGGCAATATAAGTAGAAATGATGTTAAATGAAATTAGATGGCCTTCTTCGAAAGGAAGATAATGCTGAAAAAATCTACTGCATGTTGCTAGTTGCTTTATGACAAGAAGCCATCTGTCATAAAAGTAATTATTCTAAAATTAAATAACATCATTAATGAGACTGTCAATATTAAAAAAAAAAGAATAAGTTAAAATTATGAAGAGAGTTTAGCTACGGCAACAGTAGTTGCTATGTTGATTGATGTATGGGTATTAGCAATAGATGTATGGAAAATTTAAATACATTCTTAATTGGCCAACATTAATATGATGAGATTCTTCACCTTCGCGGTCACTACTCTACTATTTACAATTACAAAAACAATGTTCTTCTTCCATCGTCAACTAATGACCGACGAACAACAGACGCTAAGCTATATGAACTGCATGAAATATAAATTTACTTTTAGTTAAATCGGGAGGTTGGAAAAGGATGAAAGAAGAAGAAAAAAAAAATCAGCATTGCATTGTGTCGGATTGCATCTGGTACATATAGAAGTAGAGTCCTAACCATCCCTTATAATATCGTCTCTCATTTTACCGACTGACTAGTAAGACTGACTCATCAAAACCGAAGCTGCATGCAGTCGGCATTTAGTAGTTATATACGTTAACCGTGACGTCCGCCATCTTACGTCCAAACAAGACGTGCCAAGACATTTGTTGTTAATGTTAATCCGTTAAATAAACCGACAAAAGAAAAACTTTTGACCTCACCAACTTAAAATATAATTAATCTCGATGAAATATTTCAACATTCGTATCTATTGTTATGGTACTTTAATTATATTATACGTCCTGTTAATTTGATATACATAGCTAAGATTTACACGTATAGTATGCATAAATGTTTTTGTCTAAATTCATTTGAAAATACTACAATATCTTAATTTACATATAAAAAAGATTGCGTAGCTTTCAATTATTTATAATTTATGAAAAGTATCACATGATAAATATCGTAAGAAGCCTTTTGTGAAATATCAAATCTTTACCTGCAAAAATTAGAAAATAAACACTGGCAGCTCTCCATGAATTATCTTAAATATGCTCTCGTAAAAAAGTATCAGTCGTGTTATGGAGAGCCATAATACAAAAAAATAAAACGAAATACAATAGAAATCATTTAACCCTATTTGAAGAAATAAAGCTTCTTGGAAAAATTTACGCTAGAACCAAAGCTTTCGCTATAGAGGCAAACGTTTCCAGGATAACTGAGCGACAAGTAACTACCAAAAATTTCGTATCCTTTCTTAAAAATAATAACAATCCCGTGTCATGCTTACTAAGGAAAATGAAAACTAATGCGTTTTCCATTTGCATGTTGTATTGAGCCAGATTTACAGTAGTCAATCAGGACGTTAAGCCTACCTTATTTTGCTAAAGTAGCAAATTATATTCAGTTCTTCAACTGATACTTTTACTTTGTTCATCGTAAAATCTGATAACATACTGATAATCATTAATATCATAAAAGGCATGTCTAGCTGGTTTCTTTTGTTTTTCAGCTGCTTTAATGCTTCACAACTGCAAAAAAGATTGAGGTAGATGGTGTAAATCAACAACTTAATAATCCCTTCTTACAGTAAAATAATATGTACTATAATCTCTTTTTTTGCATAGCTTCCGGAACTACCGTAAGGTATTACTTCAGAGGATGAATGAGGATGATATGTATGAATGTAAATGAAGTGTAGTCTTGTACAGTCTCAGGCCAACTATTCCTAAGATGTGTGCTTAATTAAAACCCAACCGCTAAAGAACACCAGTATCCACGATCTAGTATTCAAATCCGTATAAATGTAATTGCCTTTACTAGGATTTCAACCTTAGAACCCTCGATTTCGAAATCAGCTGATTTGCGATGACGAGTTCGTTACTAGATCAATAGATCAACCCTTCAACCTAACAGAGAAGAGGGTACAAGAATAATTTCGAAAAAAAGAAGTAAGGTCAGTCTTCATTCACTAAATAAATTTTAAGTTTTACTATTTGCTTTAAAATATACTTTATTGTTAAAAAAGGATTTGACAGCAGATGATTCTTTTTAAATGTTGTAGCACATGATTAGTCGTTATTAGAAGATAAAAAAAACTCTTGCGCAGAACATTGCAAGAAGACTTTTCATTAATCTAATTTTTTTAAATATTTTAATATATATATTTTTTAATTTGATTTAATATTACTAACAATAAATCGCAGATAAATAAATGTCAATATTCCCACTTGCTGGATCATAATGAACCACGCTTCAAACTTGCCCCACTCAAATCTTTTCGAATTTAAATTGGGAGTAACTCAAGAACGAATCAACTAATCTTCATCAAATTTTTACTTGCACAACTTCAGATACCACGAATAGATTATATCTAAATTTCAATAAAATTGATCTCGTAGTTTTGGATATTTTTGAGCCACAAATTTTATAAATAGATCTCTCTCTCTCTCTCTCTCTCTCTATATATATATATATATATATATATATATATATATATAAATAAAAGGAAAACCAAATTTAAGTGAATGGCATTTTCCTATTCCTGAAACCTCAAAACACAAAGAAAATTCATTTTCACCCTTCATTTCCATCAAACAATCGAAAGTAATACCGTAATTTTCTTTAAAAATAAATAAGCAAGAACGAGTTTTTGTTTATTTTCGTTTAGGTTATATTTATGTACGAGTCTTGTAATATAAGGATTTGTTTTTGTAAGCCCTCAGTTGTGATGATGTTTAATGTTTATACTCTCGTCCATTGTCGAGCTTCATCTGCCTCGATGGTTTGGTTGGCTCGGCAAAATTACGCTTGCTGAGTCACCCGCTACTTTCCCATACTTGCGCTGTTTTGTTTCATTTTTTATTTATCTTTTACTTTTAGTTTTTAATTTTTTATCGTATTTACAAAAGAATAAAGGGAAGGGTTATTAGCTATTCAATAATCTTAAAATGCCAAAATGGTTTTCTTCTTCCATCTTTTTTATCTCATCTTCAAATAAAATCATCCCGGGTATGATCATTACATTCTTCCACATTTTCGTCTGGTATTTCCAAATTTTCATTTAAATATTTGGTAATATCATGCAAAACTGCGCAGCATACTATTGTTCTCGGGATCTTTACTTTAGATACCCTTATATTAGTCAATATAATATTTTTAATTGACCAAATGTTCTTTCTATAATGACCCTCTCTTTAGAATTTAAAAAATTGAATCGTTCTTGTTGACCATTAATCGGTAATGGAAAGGATATAAGGAGCCCTGGAGATATACCATAAATGCCGTCACCTAACAAGCAGAACCTGTCATTAAACATAGACATTTTTCTTTTTATTGCACTTCATCTCCAAATTCTGCCATCATGTACACTCCCCGGCCGCTGGGTATCTACGCTATTGAACCTTTTGTTCACATCACATGTTGCTTGTACGTCAATACTAGCATAACCCTTCCGATTTATGTTCTCGTCAGTAAAGATACCGTGTGGCCTCTTTATTTTCACATATGTACAGTCGAGAACACCGATGCAATGACTGTAGGTATTCGGAAACGATCTTTCCGGTTAACTTGCACTTCATTCAGTTTGTTCAGCGGCGATGGGAATTTAATCAACTCATCTGCCTTCCACAAAATATGATCCGAAACGAAATCAAACGATTTACAAATTGTTGTACGTTGTAAACCAAAATCTTCTGCCGCTCCACTTTGACAATCAGAGTCACTAACACAACGTAAAGCACTTCCATCTTGTCTCTTCGGCTTAGAGCCCCACCTCTAGTTTCGTCAGTGTCTGGCAAAAAATTATCAAGTAAAAAATCAAAATTCTCAAATTCAAACGGAGAAATAAGTAAACAATTTGAGAGCAAGCGAAAACCCTAGCTAAAAAATTATCGAGTGCTTACCCAAGATTCGCAGTGTTGCCTTAACTTTATTCAACGACGAATTAAGTCAAGACTGGAAAATTTTAAATATCAGAAGTTTTCATTCACTGAGAGTAAATTCTCAAAGTTGAGTCTTTGGTTTATAATTTTTATTCTCTCCTATTTTCGAAGTTTTGGCATAGTTTATTTTATTGTTTAAATTTAATATTCGAAAGAACCATGCAAGATAGGTAAAATGATGAAATCATAAATCACGGTCACAAGTCTAAAAATCTATAAATTTCTGAAATTACGAAAAAAAATATCACCAATCGTAGAGTAATGATTTTTTAACAAACATTGTTACTTGCGATGAAACGTAAATGCAATATTTTTTTCCTGAATTAAAGCATTCAAAATCACAAATTAGGAAAATTGAAAGGCATCATCGATAATATTGTCATCACTATATTCTGGAAAATTAAGATTTGATTTTTGAAAAAAACAAAACAATTTATAATGATAGCTAACAATTTATAAACTTTTTTTTTCTTATCATAGCCTATGTATGCTCGTACCCTACCGACTAAAACTCCTACTTCACCGTATCTCTCCACCCGAGACCGGATCAGCAGTCAAGCATAGCACAACCTCGGGGATGACTTTTGAACTCAGGGGATCAAGGGTCCCCCTGCCTCATCACCAGCACCCATCCGCTCAGGTGCAAACGAGTGATAGCTCCGCAGAGGGCTGTCCTTCATCCCTTCGCTCTATGGTTAGTCTTCGTCTTGTATTGAAGGAGATGCTGGCCTTCCTATCCACCAGTAGTGTATGTTACAGGTCAGTTCTCTGTTCGTTGTTTGCCTTTAGCTCCTAGAGTGAGGTGGGTTCCGACTATGACGTCCCTGTGCCCCGCCCCAAGAGCCGGGGCTCAGTCTTTGTGCCTTATTACCTCAACTCGTGCGTCCTGAAGGGGCGCCGTGCCGGGGTTATTTTATAAACTTTATCGTACAACCATAAGCCCACGTTAACTTGAAAGGGTCAATAAAATCAAAGTAAAGCTGTGATTTTGTTTTTTATTAACGCCAGCTCGCACAAAGCTGACTGATTTAGCCAAAACTAATTTCAGTTGTTTTGGAAATACTCCCACATCCATATCCATATCTATCATCTTAATCCTCTCAGATCGCTTCTGCTAAGAATGAATGGAACAAATGCGCAATTTTGAAGGGATTTATGCTGAAAAACAAGTATAGTACTTTTGTAATAAAATAGATAATAACTACGACATCTATGATTGTCTAAAAAAGTGTTAAATGAATCTTATAATGAATGAAACGGTCGTTCATAAACACAAATTTTTTCGATAACATCCAGTAACAATAAATTCTTCATTCTATAGCATTCAGTAATGATGAATGAATAGTGTACTGTTCGATAAGAGTAAAACTCTTGTCAAACAGCTGCTCAACGGCTGTTTTAATGGTATCTAGGAATGGTGTCTAATGGAATCTAGGAATGATGGAGTACTGTCAGTCCATGCCATTAAAGTCTGAGTGTAGAATTTTGAACTGGCATAGCATTGAAAAGGTAGCCTCCTGATAAATAAAGTAGTGTGTATATAGCTGAAAACAGATACTGAAAGAGCTGCAATGCTTCGAAACCACAAACTAGGTCTGCTTTTATCACTCAGTTTCCATTGACTTGTAGAACATCAGAATTCGGAATTTTGTATAAGAAAAAAAACAAATGAATCGGTATAAAATTGAAGTCGAGTTTACAGCTTGCCGAAATTTTGAGGTAAATATGAATCTTGTAAACATTAACGAAGACGTTATGAATAATATACTAATGCGGGATGACTAACGTTCCACTTTTATGGATATTTAAATAAACAAATCTTCCGATTTTGGACAAAAAACAAAAATAAAATTCATCACTGCGCCGTACTTAACGTGTTGGATGCAACAGCTCCGACTGGATTTATCGGTCCATATTTCTTTATGAACAATAAAGAGAACGCTATTACCGTTATATCATACAAATATGTCGGAATTATTGAACAATTTTTGTTATATTTTATCGAATAATTTTTGAACACAGTAAGCAAACTTAAAAAAAGTTATGTATCATCGAGATTTTTGTAAATAAAAAAATCTCGGTAATTTACAATAATAACCAATCATTGATAAAGGCAGTCTGGACTATCCTGCTTTGCATCAGTACATTCCGATGTAAAATTCACCACGCATTCTAAAATGCGGTGGTAGTAAGACAATTTTGCTACTATTAAATTTTTATGGTTTTATGATATTATAAAAAAGAAAGGCAGCAACTAATTATATTATACATTAATTTAAAGAACTGCACGCTGGCAATCATCATATAATTAATACACGTACGTATTTTATTACTTACAATAAACACATTATTAGTACCATTATTTTTACTGAGCATTGCACAAAGTTCGTTGTGCTTATGTTTTCGTTCTGTAAGTGTAACATTTTCTACAATAAAAACGACTTATAAAAAAATATAAATTTGTTTATTTTTTATTAATTCCATTTATAAATGTATAGGTTATAAAGCAAATTTTATATTCATCCTAAAACCTTTCTTCCAACTTTCCGCAAAACTTAAATTTTAATAACTGCAATTTATTTTAACTAGTAAAACACATTTTAATTAGTTGCAAATGAAATAATAAAAATATAATCAAAAAATTATGTATTCTAATAGATTATAGATTGGTCTATCACAATTATTAGATTTTATTTTATATAAACTATTAAAACTAAATACGAGTTTTAAAACGATAGATTACAATAATTTTATAGGACTCGTAAGTAATGAGCTTTAGAATCACGAATTATTTTTATTGTAATTGGATAAAATAAGAGATATTATCTGTAATTTTTAAATCGAATAAAAAACATGAATTTCTCTAAGGATTTACTAAGATGGAAACATCTCAGTAAAATATATTTCTTCTAAAACAAACTCAGCAATTAATAGAATTTAATAGCGTAAAACAGTAAGCAGAAGTAGAATTCATCTAAATAGACATTCTAGAATAAAATAAATATACGTACGCACATAAAATTAAGTAACTTACTATGAAACAAGTTTTTACTATACATAGATAGAGGTTTACGCTGATATTATCAGGACTCGCAATTTAATTTGTTAGCAATAAAGTTTTAAACGTGAAACAAAAGTGGTTCTGTTTGACCGATAAAAAGATTTAATATGTTAGCTCATTCGAATTTTTTTTTCTTCCGTACTAGTGCATTATTATAACAAACCGAATCGGTTATTAGTAAAATGTGCAGAACAACCTTTTTATATACTTTATAGAATTTTATTTATCTACTAGCAGGACTGTCATTCTAAAATTAAGTTTAATGAAACAAAAACCTGAAACTAAAAACATTTAAAACTATACGTAATATATACCCATATATATATATATATATATATATATATATATATATATATATATATTTCATTATAATATATCAATTTTACCTGACGGTTTATTGTTTTACACAGATGGACATACACTCGGATTTGTTTTTAATTTTACAGTGACTTTCCTTGGAGAAACTGCTTACTTATATTGGCCACAGTAAAACATAAGATGAAACTCGTAAAATATTTAAAAACCAAAGGATAATATTCGTACAGAATAATTTAATAGTACTATTTAACCTACTCGTTTTTATTCAGTATTTGACGATTTAAATTCACAACATGAAAAATGAAGAGTCAAATTTTTATTTTAATATAATAACCTGCGTTTTCAGTGTAAATTAAATAGGACAGAATGGATGATTATAACTAATCTAATTCTTTTCATTAAATTTTAATATCTTTTTTTATAATCAAATTTTTCTTTATAATAATGCTTTATTTTTCAACTAGCATTTTGTAAAATAAGTTTTTTTTGGAATTGTTTAATATTTTAGCACTTAATTAAGCACAAAGTGTTCCTACAAAACTATTTTTTAAATAGAGTAAGCTGAATTTTATTATTGTTTATTGGTTAGGAAATTTAAAACTGTATTTTAATCAAAAAAAATATATAATTTGTACTGTTAAGCCTGCAGATAAACTATTCTCATACTAACAACAAATTTATTTTATTTTGTTTTACTTATTATTTGTAGTAAAAATCTATTATTAAGAAAATCGTTTGAAACTCATCCATACGGGAATGAAATTAAAGTTCTTTAAAAATAAATTTCAGTAATATTACTATCATAAGATTCCATCACAGTAACATACAATAAAGATAAGTTAAGAATTTATATTATTTATAATATTAAATTATAAATTCCAAAAAATAGAACATTATACCGTACATCAATGGTTCCCAAACTTTCCGAGTCGCAACGCCCTTTTTCAATTAAAATTTTTCCAAGGCGCCCTACCCTAAGTAAAAGTATAACTACTCGTAAGCAAGAGATAAAAATAATCAAAACTCGTGTATCTTCATTATTTAACTTTTTTTTATTTTATTTTTTACTTTATTAACATTAAATTAATAATTAATTAAGCCTGCAAATCACTGCACATTTTCTCAAAACGTGAAATTAAACTGGACACGGCCACCCTCACTTCCTTTTCCACGTTGATTTTTGCTCTATACTTGTTTTTTATTATAGCGACCGCCAAAAACCCAGCTTCGCAAAAATACAACGTCAAAAACGGAATTAAAATCCAAGAAGGGGATATTCTTCTTTTATTAAAATCTAAAATTCTCTCAATTCCATGCTGTGAAATTTTTCTTTCAAATTGTTGTTGCAAGATAACTCGATAAGATTCTTTTTTTCCGCAGAAGTAAATTCAGACGAAGCATTAGTGTTAAATGGATCTTGAATCCACGCAAACCTATCGAAATTTTTACTTTGAAATATTTCTCAAACCAGCTGTGATAAGTTCCCTTCAAACATGGTTTCTATATCTTGAGAAAAATGAAGTTCAATTGACGTCAAAAATTGCTGCAATATAAAAAAAAAATCTTTGCCTGCATCTTCACTCAATTTTCTTCTCCTTAGTTTGAGTTCTTTTTTTTTATTAAAGCTGTTATTTTTTCCGTTGACTTCAAAAGGTGCATGTTTTTCCCCAAGATTAAGGAATTCAGCTTTTCAAAAATGTCGCATAAATATGCCAGTTTTATTAAAAAATCGGCATCAGCAAAATCTTCTGCATCTTCGTATCCTTCCTCTTTAAGGAAAATAAAAATTTCTTGCCGCAATTCAAAGGGACATGATAAAACATTACCACGAGAGAGCCATCTTGCATAACAAAGACGAGTGTTCGGCTTCCATATCCTTACCTGGGTCCTTAGTGCGTTTGGTGATTTGCTTCAAATAAGTGCCTGTAATCCGTGTAATCCTCCGTAGCAGCCAGACATGGAGCGAGCTCCATCAGTATAGACACCAACGCACTTCAAACTGACCAATTCAAATTATTTTCAGATATGAATATATCAAGAATATCGAACAGGTCCTGAGCCTTCGCTCCTGCAATGATATTTTTACAAAACAAAAAGGTCTTCTTTAATATTATTACCATTTATAAACCGTACATATCAAATAAGCATCCTTATTATTATCTCTAGCCTCATCTAGCTGCAATCCAAATTCCACTCCTTTAGTTTTTTCAGTTAACTGGTCGTTGATGTCCTCCCATATATTGTATTCCCTGACTAAATGTGTTATCTAACAAAGGCACTTTTAAAAGGAGATTTCCAACAGACTCACCAACCACGACGTTCACCATATCTACAGCAGTCGGTAGAATAAGTTCTTCTGCAATGGTATGAGCTTCTTTCATTTCGTGATCCTGTAAGCCACCTTATAAGATGCTAGCAAAGCGTTATTTGACATTGTTGCAATCTTAAAAAATATATTTTTTCAGTTTTTTTAACTTCCTGACAAAAGAATCACGAGGTTTGCCAACTATGCTGTGGTGATTAGCTTCTAAATGGCGCTTCAATTTACTTGGAAGCATACACTCCGCTGCCAAAACTTTCACAATACACATTGTGATCTCTTTTCACCATTAATTTCCGTTGACGTAAAAACAAACTCTACATAACTCTCATTATATTTATGATAAATTTTCGTTTCTTCACAGTCGTGACACTGGTTGAAGACATACTTTCTTTATCTGCACTGTGTCGATTATTAGTGTTCAAAAATCGGTCCATCATTAAAGATAAGAGCAAAAAATCACAAAACTATTTATCAAAGACAACAAACAAGAAGTAATATAACACTAACTACACTACATGAACTAATTTATATCACTGTTTATTTATATGAAGCGATGAGTTTAATTTCACTAGACATAGATTATAAACCGACTGACTGAATCGAGTCGACAACGCTTGCTTATATGCTTTCTGCAAGATCTTCCAGAACAGTCCAAATCTGTCGCGAAGGGTATACGCACCTCAACGTATCTAGTGCGATCGAGAAGGCGCAGCGTTGCCGGCGACTTTACTATTATACAAGGTCAAATAAAAACAAACCGCCAAAAAAATCTTTTTTTCTTTTTTTTTTACCTCCGGGTCCGCAGTCAAGCGATTCATTTCGCAGAGGATGAGATGAATGTTCTGTAGCGTGTGTGAAAAAATGCGATGCCCGACCGGGATTCGAGCCCAAGACCTCCGGGTGAAAGGCCGAGATGCTAACACTCGCGCCACGGAGGCCGGCCGCACAAAAAAATTTAGATATTTTTAGCTTCTCTCTTTGTTTCTTGTTTAATTACGCCAAATGTAAATGTCTTCTTTTTTTGTTTTGTTATAGATGAGTCTGAGAAATGCCATTTACGCACCCCCCATAAATGGGGGCGTGTCGGAGTCGCACGGGTTCGGGTAGATGTTATTAAGAGCCTATGTGTACCCGCACCCTTCCGACTAAAACTCATATCTCACCTTTTCTCCTCCTCCGGGGTCGATCCTGCAGTTTAAGAATTGCGCGGGCCCAGGAGGTGCCTTTAGGGTCCAGAGGTCTTGAGTCCCCGTACTTCATCACCGTCGCCCATCCGCACAAATGCAGATGCACGACGGTTCCACAGGGGGCTCTCCTTCGCTCCTTCAAGTCCCTTCAAGGGACCTTCAAGTCCCTTTCTTCGCCTGAGTCTCAGGTCTTGTGTATGGAACTCTAATTCCTTGCTGGTGATCTTCAGTCCTTTTACTGATCTGGGTCCTGAATCAGGCTCTATCCCATTCTCTACCTTCTCTCGCTTTAGTTTTCAGGATTCTAGCAGCTAAGTGTACTACCTTGTCCCATTCCGTTCTTCCTGTCAGCATGTTCGGAACTGTTTCTTCCGGAGAAAGCCAGCTTAGCCCGACATCTTGTCTTACCACATCCCACCGCTGGCATTGGTAGATGGTGTGCTCAACGGTATCCTCCAGATCATAGTACCTGCATAGAGGAGACACGCTCCTGCCAAATCGATGCAGGTAGGCTTCAAATTCGCCATGTCCAGAAAGGAGCTGGGTTATATAGAAACCTACCTCACCCAGTAAATGTAAATGTAAGTAAGTAAATGTCTTGGTTCAATTTATTATGAAGGTTTTACAATATTTCACGGCGCACCTGTGAAGAGGCCGCGGCGCACAGTTTGGGGATCACTGTCGTAGATCATAGGTTAAAAATTCCCTTTGCGTCGGCAAATGTCCAAGAATCTTTGAAGCGTTTCATACTGTTAATTTTTATTCGTATAAACAAATAATGACTCATATAAATTGCTCAGATGCGACGTTATCTGCAAAAAAAAAAATGATATTAATATGGTAATTATTACACAGAATTTATTTTCTATCAATGTGTCATATTTTCTTACCGTTTGTTATAACGCTATGTTTCAAACCAGAAAAAACTTTTTCTTTGTAACATCACTTTTAATGACCGTCTAACTTTTCAAATGTCCTCGATAACGCTCCATAACATAATTCATTTCATTACTAAGCTTCAAATTCCTATTCGAAGATAGTCGAAATGTATAACTGGTAAAAAAAAAAAAACACAAAAATTATTATTTATTTTTTATATTTTAAAACCGAGTTACATAAACATAATAAAACGTACCTATAAAAAGCAATGATATAAAAAAAATGAATTTTTCACTCTAAAAGTCATTAAGTTTTAAAATTACCAACTTATTTTTCTCAAGTGAAACGTTACAGTAAACACCTTAGATACCGTAGAAAAACTTTCTATGCAAAAAGTTCGACTATATGTGTAAACGTTCGACTAATTTAAAGTGGAAATTAATACGTGGACATGAAAAAAAAGATAAACATTATTGTTACAACCGGAGTATTTATTACATAGTAATATCGGTAAAGATACATTATTTGTTGAATATGTTGATATCAACTTATCAGAGTCTACTGTTGTGAAAATCTTGAAGACATAACTTGGAATTACTTCTATTGCATAAAAATTTTATGCGATAATCAAGATCAGATCACAACTTTGTATTTAAAATATCTTCTACTTATAAGTTAAAGAATATTGTAAATATATTATAATATTGCAAGAATATTATAAGTTAAAGAGCTTGTAATATAAATGTAATTTAAATGATTTAATAATTTTATTTATTGTAATAAAATTAAACAGCATAGTATAACATAACTGAATGTCAGACGATCAAAACAGATAGTAAAATACAATTCACTCACTGATTCAATTTACAGGTTCTTCAACAATCAAACAGTATCAAATAAATTCTCCACACTTGCAAAATTGCTGTACCGTGTTTCCCTGATGTGACATACTAAACGATTACTATTGTATCAGATGTAACGTCTGTCTCTTCGTAAGTTTATGTCTATGTTTATGTATATAGTTATTTACTTAAGTGACAATGGATGATTCGAATTAAAAAAGTGAAGAAATTAGATTAAAAAACTTAAAAATTATAATTTAATATTGGAGATGTATTCATTACCTCGAAAATGTCTGTACAGCTTTCATAGTCAGAAATCATGTTCTTCATTTTTTCGTTGTCTTTTATACTTTATTCTTTATTTTGTATTCACTTTCAATAAAGACATAATCTTTCCAATAAAAACAATTGGTGTGTTGGTTTTTTTGTTGTATTTGCTCACATTTTTATTCTGAATAAAGCGCGTGAAAGATTCATTCGTCCGAACGATTTATACTTCCTGATACGAACGATTTATCTAAAATTATATTTGTGACTTGAGGGTAAAAAAGGAAAACATCGGCGTTAGAGCTGTGTTAAAAATCACAACTCAAAAAACAAACTAAAATTGTTCAGGATTTTGAAATTTTTCATTGTAATACTTTATGTTGTTAGTACGCTAAATACATGAACATTATTTAGTTACTATTGGCAAAAATATTTAACAAAATCATTAGTAATGAAATATAAACCATGTAAAAATATTCGCGGCGGTCCATAGACTTGCCTTTTTTCTAGTATAGTTAAAAGTTCGTTTGTAATATAAGGTTTTATATTTGTATTAAAATAAAATCTTATTATTTTTTTTTAAATCTATTTTTTATTACATGAAATTAATTTTTGTTTTGAATTTTATTTATCAGATATATGCTTAATATTTCATCGTTAGCAATTGAACCATTTGCAATATTTTTAAAGAACTAATCCAATTTAATTAGCAAAATATTGCTGTATTATAAACTAAAAACGTATTTTGTTTATGTTTTTAATAATACTGTACAAATAAGCGTATCTTTCATGAAGTTATTTCATTAGAAATATATAAAAAATACCCTTTTACTGTATGTTAATTTAAAAATTAAAATGTTGTATCATATTATAGCTTAAATATAAGCAGGTATAAAAAACTCATTATACTAATATAAATGACAGAGTCACCTGTCATGTAAATGAACAGGTCAAGCGACATCAAGTTAATCCAAATAATGATGTTTTTGTAAACGACTCCATGAATTATATTTTTATGTTTAATATTTTTTTCTTTTTAGTAATTGTTAATATGTCTCTGAAGAATATATATATAAAAAAAAAAAATATGTAAAGATTATATTTAAATTATGACGTCAAAAGCAGAGACATGATTTGATATATATATATATATTTTTTTTTTCTAAATGTAACAACTTATTATCACTGACCTTTGAATTATAAGTTATAGTATTCTGTAAAACGTAACTGGGCTTCTCTTTTACGAAGTTTATAAGAGACCAGTAAAAAATTATTACATTTTAAAGAAACAAAATTACAACGATTATAATTCCATCATTCTGATATTGTTATAAATTACATGAGCAGTTATAAATTGTATCCCATCGAAACACAGATTTTTATGGTTCTCACAATCAACTTTTATAGTTTGTAGTAATAGAAAACAATGAATATGCAAGAAATGTTGGAAATATCACCCATTTTTAACAATAAAGCTTTCGTACGTTTTTACTAAGATGTTTTTCATTCATTACGTGGAATAAATTTCTTACTGGACTCGTACCAGGCGATTACTAGGTGAAATGGTTAATTTCTGGATTATTCTAGGGTTCCATTCTTGTAGTATCTTCATTTATAATAATTACCTCTATCTTATTCTCCTCGTTAAAAACAAAATTCGAAATAAATCTTACAAAAAAATTACGAAATAATATATAATGTCATTTATGAGAAATAATTTATTTAGAAATTAATTTCAAGAGATTTTAAGCTTTTTTAATGAATCTAATTTTCTATATTTATTACTTAAAAAGCCAATTTGTATATATATACCCTCAGGAAGACTTTTTTCTTGTACTCGGATTGTACATTTTTTTGGTCATTTCCAAATAAAAATTTATTTGATTTATTTGTTGCAGTAAATACAGAAGTAATTTTTTATAATACAATTTTAGTATATCATTTTTGTAATATACGTTTAATTAAAGGCAATTTTTATCCGCTTTTCATAATAACGTGCAATGAAATAAATTTCATTTTTATTTTTTAGTGTAAAATTTTCATTTAATTTATAAGCAACACCTTTCCTTAAAAATTTCATATAATAATTATTTACAAACAATAACTGGTAACTTTATTCAGCAGAACAAAAGTATCCAGAAGGTACTTAGTATAATAATAAAGACTTACTTACTTATTTATAATAAAGTTAATTTATAATTAATTAATAATTACGTTAAGTTAATAATAATAGTTAATTAAGTTAATAATTATTAGTTAATAATTAATTAAATAATAGTTAATTTATAATTAAGTTTTAAGATCTTTACTTTCTTTATAAAAAAAAAAATTACTATGAAATTGCAAACCGTACGGTAAGAGTCAGGCAGATATAATTTCTTCCACACAAAAAAACAAAAATTTCTGTAATATAAATAAAATTATTTTTAACAAAATTATTCTGGTATCAAAAAAGGAAAAACACTACATTTCTATTACCAAAATCTGTTGTTAATTAAGAATTTTGTTTAAAAAATACATGTTAAATATACGTAATAGACAGTAGATTACAATAACAGATAATAAACAATCTTGAAGATTTCCATATAATAAAAAAAAATAGAAAAAATTGTTACAGTAATCTTAACGGCTCGATTTCATTTATTAAACAACAAATCATAAGAATTATATTATTTCTATAAATGGGATATGTATTATAAATGAAATCGGGCCGGTAAGAGTATTGTAACAAATTGTTCTATTTTTTTCTTATTATATGGAAAGCATAAACATTGTTTATTATCTATTATTGGGTGGGTATCTATTGTCAATTACATATATTTAACAAAATTCTAAATTAATAACAGATTATAATAAAAGAAATGTAATTTGTTTTTTTTGTCTTCAGTCATTTGACTGGTTTGATGCAGCTCTCCAAGATTCCCTATCTAGTGCTAGTCGTTTCATTCAGTATACTCTTTACATCCTACATCCCTAACAATTTGTTTTACATATTCCAAACGTGGCCTGCCTACACAATTTTTTCCTTTTACCTGTCCTTCCAATATTAAAGCGACTATTCCAGGATGCCTTAGTATGTGGCCTATAAGTCTGTCTCTTCTTTTAACTATATTTTTCCAAATGCTTCTTTCTTCATCTATTTGCCGCAATACCTCTTCATTTGTCACTTTATCCACCCATCTGATTTTTAACATTCTCCTATAGCACCACATTTCAAAAGCTTCTAATCTTTTCTTCTCAGATACTCCGATTGTCCAAGTTTCACTTCCATATAAAGCGACACTCCAAACATACACTTTCAAAAATCTTTTCCTGACATTTAAATTAATTTTTGATGTAAACAAATTATATTTCTTACTGAAGGCTCGTTTAGCTTGTGCTATTCGGCATTTTATATCGCTCCTGCTTCGTCAATCTTTAGTAATTTTACTTCCCAAATAACAAAATTCTTATACCTCCATAATCTTTTCTCCTCCTATTTTCACATTCAGCGGTCCATCTTTGTTATTTCTACTACATTTCATTACTTTTGTTTTGTTCTTGTTTATTTTCATGCGATAGTTCTTTCTTACGACTTCATCTATGCCGTTCATTGTTTCTTCTAAATCCTTTTTACTCTCGGCTAGAATTACTATATCATCAGCAAATCGTAGCACCTTTATCTTTTCACCTTGTACTGTTACTCCGAATCTAAATTGTTCTTTAACTTCATTAACTGCTAGTTCCATGTAAAGATTAAAAAGTAACGGAGATAAGGAACATCCTTGTCGGACTCCCTTTCTTATTACGGCTTCTTTCTTATGTTCTTCAATTGTTACTGTTGCTGCTTGGTTCCTGTACATGTTAGCAATTGTTCTTCTATCTCTGTATTTGAACCCTAATTGTTTTAAAATGCTGAACATTTTATTCCAGTCTACGTTATAGAATGCCTTTTCTAGGTCTATAAACGCCAAGTATGTTGGTTTGTTTTTCTTTAATCTTCCTTCTACTATTAATCTGAGGCCTAAAATTGCTTCCCTTGTCCCTATACTTTTCCTGAAACCAAATTGGTCTTCTCCTAACACTTCTTCCACTCTCCTCTGAATTCTTCTGTATAGAATTCTAGTTAAGATTTTTGATGCATGACTAGTTAAACTAATTGTTATGTATTCTTCACATTTATCTGCCCCTGCTTTCTTTGGTATCATGACTATAACACTTTTTTTGAAGTCTGACGGAAATTCCCCTTTTTCATAAATATTACTCACCAGTTTGTATAATCTATCAATCGCTTCCTCACCTGCACTGCGCAGTAATTCTACAGGCATTCCGTCTATTCCAGGAGCCTTTCTGCCATTTAAATCTTTTAATGCTCTTAATGCTTAAATTCAGATCTCAGTATTGTTTCTCCCATTTCATCCTCCTCAACTTCCTCTTCTTCCTCTATAACACCATTTTCTAATTCATTTCCTCCGTATAACTCTTCAATATATTCCACCCATCTATCGACTTTACCTTTCGTATTATATATTGGTGTACCATCTTTGTTTAACACATTATTAGATTTTAATTTATGTATCCCAAAATTTTCCTTAACATTCCTGTATGCTCCCTCTATTTTACCAATGTTCATTTCTCTTTCCACTTCTGAACACTTTTCTTTAATCCACTCTTCTTTCGCCAGTTTGCACTTCCTGTTTATAGCATTTCTTAATTGCCGGTAGTTTTTTTACTTTCTTCATCGCTAGCATTTTTATATCTTCTACGTTCATCCATCAGCTGCAATATATCGTCTGAAACCCAAGGTTTTCTACCAGTTCTCTTTATTCCTCTTAAGTTTGCTTCTGCTGATTTAAGAATTTCCTTTTTAACATTCTCCCATTCTTCTTCTACATTTTCTATCTTATCTTTTTTACTCAGACCCCTTGCGATGTCCTCCTCAAAAATCTTCTTTACCTCCTCTTCCTCAAGCTTCTCTAAATTCCACCGATTCATCTGACACCTTTTCTTCAGGTTTTTAAACCCCAATCTACATTTCATTATCACCAAATTATGGTCGCTATCAATGTCTGCTCCAGGGTAAGTTTTGCAGTCAACGAGTTGATTTCTATATCTTTGCTTAACCATGATATAATCTATCTGATACCTTGCAGTATCGCCTGGCTTTTTCCAAGTGTATATTCTTCTATTATGATTTTTAAATTGGGTGTTGGCAATTACTAAATTATACTTCGTGCAAAACTCTATAAGTCGGTCCCCTCTTTCATTCCTTTTGCCCAGCCCGTATTCACCCACTATATTTCCTTCCTTGCCTTTTCCAATGCTTGCATTCCAATCTCGAACTATTATTAAATTTTCATCTCCTTTTACGTGTTTAATTGCTTCATCAATCTCTTCGTATACACACTCTACCTCATCATCATCATGGGCCCTTGTAGGCATATAGACGTTAACAATCGTTGTCGGTTTAGGTTTGATTTTATCCTTATTACAATGATTCTATCGCTATGCGTTTTGAAATACTCTACTCTCTTCCCTATCTTCTTGTTCATTATGAAACCTACCTGCCCATTATTTGAAGCTGAGTTAATTATTCTAAAATCACCTGACCAAAAGTCGCCTTCCTCTTCCCACCGAACCTCACTAATTCCTACTACATCCACATTTATCCTATCCATTTCCCTTTTTAAATTTTCTAGCCTACCAACCTTTTTTAAATTTCTAACATTCCACGCTCCGACTCGTAGAATGTTATTTTTTAATTTTCCGGTGACCCCTTCCTTAGTAGTCCCCACCCGGAGATCCGAACGGGGGACTAGTTTACCTCCGGAATATTTTACCAAGGAAGGCGCCTCCATCATTGCTATATGAAAATGCAGAGAGCCACATTTTCTTGGAAAAAAGCAGCTGTAGTTTTCCATTGCTTTCAGCTGCGCAGTACTCAGAGGACTGAGTGATGTTGATATGGCCGTTTTAGTCATTCTGACTCACGCCCCTAACAACTACTGAAAGAGCTGCTGCCCTCTTTCAGGAATCATTCCTTAGTCTGGCTCTAAACAGATACCTCTCCTATATGGTTGCAACTTCGGTCCAGCTACTCTGTATCCCTGAACACTCAAGCCCCCTCACCAACGGCAAGGTCTCATGATTCATAGAGGAGGAATAGAAATGTAGTGTCTTACTTTTTTTGATATCAGTATTTTGTTAATAACAGTTTTATTTATATTACAGAAAGTTTTGTTTTTTGACCGAAAGAAATGATATCTGCGAGCTCTTTCCGTGTGGTTTACAATGTCATTCTAATTTTTTTGGATATCGCTGCGTTTTGGTAGATTATTCTTTTATCTTTTTATGAATTACTGATTGTTATCTTATGGATTTATTATTAAAATGTATTACCTTTCTAGAACAAACAAATACTCATTTTTTCTCATTTCTCAGCCAATTTTGTTTGTTGGTAGTCATATCATTCATCTCATACCATATTTTTCCTTTTTTAATAAAACTAGTATAACGAACTTCACGAATCGAAGATCCGTGACACAATATTGTACATATTACTTTATAAGTGTAACCCTCGATTTTTATCGTATCCGTGGACACACATTTTATATTATGTAACAATAATATAAAATGTGTGTCACATTATATTGTCACATTATATATTATACACATTTTATATTATTTAATAATAATGTAATGTGTTTAAGGAAAAATAAAAAATGAACTTTTTTATTTTTCCTTTAGTTAGTTCAAATAGTTTTAATTGTAGAATAAAAATTTTACCAATAGAATTTATTTCTGTTTTATGTAATAAATCTTTGTTGCCACATTTGAAACACTGTCCTACTGTTCGTATTTTTTGTATTATTAACTAATACCTCTTATAAACTAATACTTTTATTTTTTTTTACTGAAGTGATGAGAATTAAAAAAAATGTTTCATCTTCAGTACTTTCATTTACATAACAGCATTTACTATTAAAACAAGCTGTAGTATTTTTTCTTTTAGATTTCATTATTTCAAGTACATTATCAAGTTTTTTTAAGCTACCTAGTTCTATGAAGCGGTCTATCCAAGTGGTCCCGCGGTTCATCAAATGGAAAACCTTGTCTAAAAAATTCGAGGTATTTTTTGAAAGTATTCTTTATTACAAATCTAATTGAACTGAAATATAATGTTTTCATGCTTACTTTTTTATTTATTTTTTTTATCATTTTCATTTTACTTTTAGGTTGTCATGTTTAGAACTTTGAACATAGTTCGTTGACTTCGCCGTGCACTCCAGTTCTACGGACTCTTACAGGCGCGATTACAATGCCTGACAGTAAATCTACTGCCGTCTAAGAAGTTTTGTTTGTTTATAGTTAATAACTCTTATCCACTTATTTAGATTGATGGAGTTCATTTATAAAAAAAAAAAAAAAATTATTAAAAAATTGTCATTTTTGTGTCAGAATGGCTTATGGCTTATGGTTATTGTAGTTTTCTCATGTAAGAGGTTAATAGTTTGAGGCTCAGCCGAACCATTTATATTTTAACACAAATGCTCGGATACATCCCAAGGTATCATTCATTATTATGTTGTAATTATTATTAGTACATTTATAAAAAAATGGAGTTCATTTATAAAAAAAAAAAAATTATTAAAAAATTGTCATTTTTGTGTCAGAATGGCTTATGGCTTATGGTTATTGTAGTTTTCTCATGTAAGAGGTTAATAGTTTGAGGCTCAGCCGAACCATTTATATTTTAACACAAATGCTCGGATACATCCCAAGGTATCATTCATTATTATGTTGTAATTATTATTAGTACATTTTTTCTTACGATTCATGAAAGTAATAAGCTCTATAAATACACTCATTAAACGAACAAGGAATATGGCTGCCTTCAAGCCCCAAATTATGAAAGCTGCAGTAAGTATATAGAAAACTCCAGAATCTCATACGAATTAATCGATCAATTAATAAATTTTGCTAAAAAATAATAATGTTAGGAATTTTTTAATTAGTATACGAACAGGTGGATGAAATCATGTAGATTCCTAAACTTTTTAGAGATTTTAAGGTTGTTATAAATTGCTACCAATACGTAACATTCGTTACCTGATATTCATTATTTAAAAAAATTAATTTTTACAAATATTAACTAAGTCAGTGTAATACACTTGTTAATCAACTGGTTAAAATTTTAATTCTGTGAAGAGTAGTTTATAAAGATTGATAAAAAAATTTTGGAGAACACATCATATTTGCAGCTATTTAAATCAAATCCCAATTTTTTTTTTTTACTAACGGGAGGTGTGACGATACAACTCCTAGGTAAGCTGATAGTTGTTTGATAAAACCAAGTCTTATACGACTTAGTAGAGTACAGTATAGTTAACAGGTCTTATACGACCTGTAAGTTTACTTGTTAACCATGGGAAGCACTTCAGACTGTTTCACCAATGTGGTGGCAAAACCACTTTCATTTTGTTGAGTGTTAAAGAATATAATTGCGTATGTATATGTTACCATGAGATTGTATGTGTTCATTTTCTCAAATAATTTTAAATTTATCTGATGCACCTTAAATTCATTTAATTTACGAAGAACCATAATTTTTTTAAGCTGTAACTGTTAAAGATTATGTTCTACAATTTTTTCTCAAGTTCTGCTTACATCATAATCATAATTTTTCCCAGATTTCAAATTATGAATTATTATTATTATATGTAATATACTAAGCAAACTATAAATGGTTGCTCGGATTTTCATGGTATATTTGTGTAGTACTATTATTTAACATTCTCGTTAAAAAATATCTTCTTTTTCTTCCTTCCTATTTTTCCCCGATCCCCGGAGCCGGATCCGCAACTAATCATAAAATTGGCTCCGAGGAGTGCCATAGCCTCTAACTACCTCGTCGGGAACAAATTTCCCGCCAGATAGCCGGGACTCGGGCTTTTAGGCTCCATGCCTCTAACGAGGGGCCCCCAAAAGATTTTTATGCCTTGCTTTTATGGAGAACCCCAAAAGGATCCCACACCGGTACTCTCCCCAACGGTACTGCAAGGGAGTCCCCATCCAATCATCGTAAGCAGGAGACCGAGGCCCCCCACCCCCTCACGGATGGGGCTGTCACTCAGACACCATGATGTTCCTACGAAGCAGCAGTTCCAGTTGATGATGGAGCTAACTTACATCCCCGACCCACAGGCGCATGACAATGCGACTTGCAGGATAAGCACCTAAGGTCTTGCTGATACTTCTTGTGTAAATGGCCACCCTTACCACATGTAAAACAGTGGCCGCTTCTGTCTGCGCCAGAACAGAACTTGGCTCTGTGGCCTGGATTCCAACATCTGAAGGATAGGTCGTCGGATGTACTCCGCACCACTCGACAGAATACACACCCAATCCGAAATCGCCCATCAGACAGTAGTTTGTCTGCCACGATTGGGTGCAGTGCCAGTGTAACCACCTGAGTGGAGCCGTAAGCCGGCCGCATTGACAGGACTTCAATAGTGACCGACTCACCTATCGTCTTGCGAAGCTTCCGAAGAAACTCGCCCTGTGACGTGAGAGCATCCACGTTCTTAACCAGGACCTGGGTTTTTCTGCCGCTCCTACCAACCAGAGCCGTAGTAGCACCCTCCACCTTTTCGGTAATATTCTTGCTCAGTAAATAGGTCCACCTCGCCTCTGTCCGCACGAACCCGTAGGTGGAGGTTCTCCACTTGGCCCTGCCGGACGGAGAGGTTCCCCTGCTTAAACTGCTCCTTTCACTGTGTGGAGAAGATCTGCACAGGCCCGCCCTCCACCTTGACCACAACTGTAGTAGTCGGTGAACCTGCGGGTCGCTTCTTGCCAGCCAGCATCGATGATGACGATACCTGTGTCAGATGAACGAGAAAGCGTTTCCCCATCTTTCTTCCTGCGTACTCCAAGGACCACCGTAAGACTTGTCCAACCCGCCCTTGTATGCCACAAAAGCACATCCACCAATCTTGTCCATTCTCTAACACCAGTGGGATGGACCTGCAAATAGCAGAGGGTACCCCACAATTCCCCGCCACAGAATTGATGACCAGAGCGTAATCGGTCCGCCCAAGTGCGATCTCAAAGATCCTCTTCAAAGAGGTCCCGAGTAGTTGACTGCAAAAGGAGGACCTGGCCAGACTTCAACCTGCTAACAGTGGCCAAATCCCTAAGCCACAGAGCCTTCCGAAGCACCGTCATGTGCTGAAAATCCTCAATTTCAAACGCCATGTCAACAATCTAAGCGGAGCCAACTCCATCCAAACTGTCAGTACCCTCAACAAGGGTGGAGAACTGGAAGATGTCCTCAGACCAGCCCGTAAAGACTAGCCGTTCAAGATCGGCATCAGGGACCCAATCTTCGACCGTCCCCCACAGCTCCTCAAGCGACCAAATCGCAGCCCGTCCCAATTCCCCATCCGGAGTTTGAGTTGCCACAACACAGAATTTGGTAAGTCAGTGTGGCTTAGTCCGTCACACTTGGCCGAGCATGTTGTCGCCCCCGAAGTCCCTCTTCTAGCCGGATTAAAACTTCCTCAAAAGACTCCGCCATACGAACGCTGCGATCTATGTCTCCGGAGTACTCCTTAATATCGATTTTAGTTGTCGAGTGTTTTCGGACAAACACATTCAGCTCCCTCACATTACGAAAGAGAAGTCTCATATTGTGAGAAAAATAATTCTTCTGTTTCACAAGAGCCGACTCTGTACTTACTACACGCCGTTGTACTGCAGATCCTTCTTCCCCTATAGCGGAAACGTCATCGAAGACTCGTATCTCTCCAAGTCAGTGGCCTCCTCCGCTGAATATAGCGAACTCCAACCGGCCCGAGACTTCTTCTTCCTCACAGAGGCCGGAGAAGAACCACATAGTCCATGAACCACGCTTCCCTCCATGCTTAATCGACCCCTGTCCATCACCCTGGTTGTCACCCGACCCTGTTGGGAGAGACAGAAAATCTGTTTCGTAGTTCCTAGCGGACGAAAATTTTATACTGAAAACAATCGTAAATAAAAAATAAAAAACTTAACATGAGTTTTGATATAACAAACTGTTCACTGACTCTGACAGCCTTAGAGCAGAAAAACTTGATTGGACGAATAAGAGAAGAGAAGATAAACACAATTTCTCTCGGGCTAATGTGTTTTTTTTTTACAAGTGATATCAGAACTGTTTTGGAAATTTGTAATGGTCACGATCGGCCGTATATATAAATAAATAAATATATAAATAAATAAATATATATATATATATATATATATATATATATATATATATATATACATATAAACTATTATATAAATAGGAAGATAGGGTTTTGTTTGTTGTTTGTTCGGGATAAACGAAAAACTATTCGATCAATCGCCACTAAATTTTTACCCATGTTTCTTGGCATAACTGAAAAAGTTTTTAAATATATTTCATCTCAAAGAATCACTAAGATTGTATATATATATATATATATATATATATATATGCAGTAGTGGAGTTGAAGCACAAACATTAATGAATTGAATTAATGAACTGTGAACTGTGAGTTTCAATCACTGTGTGTAAACTGGGTTTTAACTGTATGGTTGAAAACAGTCGTATGAATAATGTACAGAAATAATAGAATTAAATTTACATCAAATAAAATAATATTAAATAAATTTAAAAAATGCCTGTTTAACAGCAACGGGCTTCCCGTGGGGACTGCGTGTGAGGCTAGAGTGGTGAGGTATGCGAGCATCTCGTATATACATATTCATAAAAACATACGTGTTAAAGTAATTCTACTTTATTATACGTTTTTATTTAGAAACGTTTAAAAAATTTGAAAATTATCATCGTAATATCTTACAACTTATATATAAAACTGGTAACTAGTTTGCGGTAGTAGTTATTTCATTTGTTTGTAGTCGCTAAAAAGACCAAACAAAGGGAAAGTAAAATAGCTGCACTGTAAGATTTTTTGTTTAATTCTGTTTACTGTCATGTATTTATCTACGTATTAAACATGATCACAAGCGGTAGAAATAAAACGCAGTAATCGATAAAACAAAGAAACTTTCATTTTAATAACTGCGTACCGTAACAAGTGCGTGTATAAATTTTAAAAGAAGAAGACGTTTTACAAGACGTGATAATGCGATACAAGATACGTGATATACGTGATGATTTAGGAAATAATACGGAACATATAACAGATCAGAGCATAGAATACATCAGTAAAAAAAGATCTGTTCTTTGCTACTCGTGATTGTCGGAATACCGAGGCATGACCTATGCCCGTTGCTTGTCTAGGGAAAGTGTTCCCAAAACGTTACGAAACTTATGTTTCAGTTCGTTTAATCTTTCAGTTCGATGGACGTGTAAGGTTTAACTACTGCGGCACGAACACCCACTAAGTTTCCGGTTTGATGAGTCATCATCACTAAAAATTATTAGACAGATATATAAAAGTTTAAAAGGAAAAATTTTCTTTTAGCTTTTAATAGAATGGTCTAAAAATTAAAATTAATCTTATAAAATGTTAAAATATATAGGAAAATTACTTAAGGTGAAAAGTAAAAAGTTAATCCGAGTATATTACAAACAGATCACTAAAAACTATTTCATTTTTTATAAAAATTTTCTATTATTATTATTATTACTGTGTTCTTTAATTATTTATTTACTATTTTTTTTAAATACATTTTTAATGTTATTGTAGCCTATAGTAATAATCAATACTAATAAAGATTGCTGGTAGTGAACGTAACTTAATGAAATTCATTATATATGTACATCTATAAAAAAAAGGTGTGTCTCATATTTAATATCGAACAGTTTATGTTATTTCTTGAACACTCCAAAGGTTACTTTAAATTTCAGGGAATATATTATTTACAATGAATTAAGAAAATATTGTTATTGCTCAGTAAATGTTTCTAAATGCCAATATATCTTTAAATATTCAATAGTCATATTTGTAAAATTTATTAAAATGTTAGGTAGAAATGATAAAATTCGCATCTATTGACAAAATTTTCACTTTACGTAAGCAATATTTAGATTATGGTTTTGATATTTTATTTCTATAATAGTTTAATATAGATAATTAAAATAAGAAATTAAATTAACTAATTTATTAAACCAATTTTAACAAATTAATACGTTATAAGTTTAATTATGTAAGTTCGAATATTAAAAAAATAAAAACATTCCATTTATGGGTTTTTGAAGAGTGAACAAAGTGGTGGGGGTAGTAGATGTGAAACACCCCTCCAGCTAGGTTTACTAAATAATGTAAAGCTTCTCAAATCAGTCGTTCCACCCACCTAATGACTTATTCCTCCCACTAAATCCTGATGATGCTTAACTTATTGATCCCAGTATCTTATTAAAAATAAGTTACAATATACAATAAAGTTTCTCCACTAAGTTATTGATAAAATGGAAATTTGGGTAATTAACCCTAGCTAATACTGGAATGATGTAAAAATTTACGTTGTGGACTGTAGGAAATTCAATGCTCCAGTTATTGAGCAAGTCATAACAGCATAAGAAAGCAGCCCTTCCTTATGAAAAAAATCAGAATTAATTGAAAAGGACCTTAATGAAATATGTAAAGCATTTACTTTTACATATTTGATCCTGGGATTATTAATGGTTTAAATAATCAACAAGAATACTTAAAAAGTATTGAATATAAATTATAATTATCCTACATTATTACGTATTTATTTAATTATTAATTTTATTTAATAGCCTAATTTTATTTTATATTAAAATATATGTTCCTACAAGTACAATAGTGTAAATTTTAATTAACAAATAGAAAAATTATTTAAATTAAAATTATAATTTTATTTGTACCAATTATTAATCTATCATTGAAAAAAAGTTTTTTTTTAAATTTTAGACGCATAGTCAAGTAACCACTGATTTTAATTAATAACCTATTTTTAAACTTAAAATAATATTTCTTTCACAAACAATTTTAAGTCTTTTTACAGGCTTCATCTTAAATTGACTTTATCATTAAAAAAATATAATTTTCATTTTTAAGATTCTACAAAACCGGAAACATTGTATGTTCAATTACAATTCAACAAATATTTTTTTACGTCTCAGTTGCAGATCTTATCGAATATATATATATAAAGGAATATCATGTACATTAAGAACACACCAAAATTGTTGTGGGCAAATTTCAAACAAATTAAAAATACGAAGAAATTTAGGTACTCGGGTGAAGTTAACAGACCAAAAGAAATGGACAAGGGAACAAACATTGTCAGTACCAGTAATCCTTAATCATTGTTTTGTCTTAAATTATACTGTGCTTCTTAGTCATTCATGAGTCTTGAATCATGTTATGCTTTGCGGAGTTCTAAATTCAGTTAAAGATATGTATAGTTTTCTAATTCATTTGATTTGAACACCTACTTACTTTACCGGGGTTTTTTGGTCTGTGGGATTTCATCTCAGGAAAATTTAGCATGACATCTTATAATAAATTGCAAACTATAATTGGACAACATCTATAGATAGAGGGCTATTTAATATGGAATTAAAAAATTTGTATTCAAACCATTAAATTCATACGGCAGGAAAATAGGAAAATCGAATTTACGGCTTATTATTATGATTGTGCTATCACTCCTCCAAATAAAGATTAAAACAAAATTCTATACGTTGAAAAAAGTTCAATAAATCGCGGATTTCTTAATAAGCTTAAGAGAATTAAAAAATATTTACACAAAATTATTTTTTTCTATCCCAAATATTTAATTTAGAAATAATCGATTATAAACAGACTTACGTCTCGTCAAATTAAAGTATTACATTTAATTTATTTATTTCAGTAATTTATAATCGAGGCTTAGCCCTTAAAAATTAGGTATTTTAGAAAAATAATTTAATAAATAACAATAACAATGATGTCTACAAAAAAATTAAGTCAATAAAAAAAAAAAGAGTAAATAACAATTATACGTACAACTTTCAACAATAATCGCTTTCAAACAATGTTTTCGTATAACTGATACGCTACTGTACTTGATATGTACTTTTTTAAACTATATTCCGTGAACTGAAATGAATGTGATTACAATTCTGAAAAAAAAACTTAAGTTAAAACATTATACTCTACTTTTAAAAAAAAGTTGCCTAAAGGAATCTTATATTGTTTCAATTTCAAGATTTTTACATTATCATCATACGTAATTTTATTCGGAACTTGGAAATGGCAGACAGATCGATGATCTGCTATCCAACCATCAATCTGCGATGGTTAGATAGATAGCTTTCTTATTCTGGTGGCGCCAATTCATTCCGGAAGTTGGCAACCGACATCGCAATTTTATCTTAATTTAACTGCTGTAAGAAACAGCTCTGTCTTAGTGAATGGTCAATATAAATCCCTTTCTCAGACTTTTCCCAGGACAATTAATAGAAACAGTTCGTAACGTTATTACACATTCTGTATTTTGTGTTCAGAGTATTCCGTTTACCTCTCTCTTATTGTTTGTAATCTTGGAATTCTTACCCACCTAATAAGGATTAGAACATTAGAAGTCATAAACAATCCACAAGATAGGATGTTATTACAATTATGATTCAAAAGCCTAAAATGTAATTATGAATATCTAAGTTAATTTTCACGGCTGACTACGTAAAAAACAGAGAATAAATGTTATAACACTGGAAGTCTCGATTTGATGGACAGAAAGAAGTCTCTGATTACAAAGGTTCCATCCTTAAGAATAGTTTTTCTTAATTTCTTATTTTTACAATCTGATCTCAATAATTACAAACAGTGGTTCGGAAATGTGAATACCAGTGATCCTCTTTATACCATGATTATCAATTGTTAAGTGACATAGTACTACATTATTTCTTGAAGTAGTAATGGTTTATCAAAATTAATGATGAGATTCTGTTCCGAATTCTACATTTTATATTTTCGTTTGAAACACGATTCAGTAATAAATAAAGGTTTTCAATATAGTAAAAAAAAAAACATTATTGCCTCCATATGTTCCAGTCACGTATAATTAACAAAAACAAAATACCAAGAAAAACGCATATCTGCTGCTTGCAAAGCTTTAAAAAAATATGTTTTCAAAATAGATATTAAACAGTTTAGGATAAAAAATGCAACTCTAAAAAACTTAAAATTTTAAAACTACATAATTTTAATAATTTCTAAATAACACCTTTCTTATCGATATTAATATGGTCGGCTATTTTCTAACGATAAAACAAAATTAGTTCTTAATATTCTGTCCCAAAGTTTTAATTATTTATACTTTTCATGAAATTATCCAGTACTTAAAGTAGTCTAATTTGATATATTTGAAACATTTTATTTTAGTTTGTCAAACAATATATTCGTTTAAATTCAATAACTATATGGAAAAATATTTAAGATTCCCCATTTATGTTGATGGTGCTACACCATCAAAAGGTTAATCTATACAAACTACAAAAATGAATACTGGCAGTGATCGGCTTATGAGATTCGAATTCATAAAAATACCCATTTTTACCTCTTATCTGAAATTTTCAGAAGCGGTCCCTAATTAAAGGATATGAATCATATCAGATTTACCCATATGCTGAAAACAAGATAACTTGTTTTTAATGAGTTTTAAGAAATCTCCGTTTTCTGAGCACTTGAGGGACTCAAAAGAACCCCGTGAAACTGAAAAGCTCTCAGTTTTTTCTTCGCTATTGAAAAAGTGTACTAATATATGATCATTAAAATAATAATAAAAAAATATTATTTATTGATTACCTTAAAAAAATTTTATGTGAGCACTACATGACTTCCATGTATGCCTATTAAATTACATATACACATTTTTTTTTTTAAATGAAAAGAACATAAAATTTTATTTCATTAACTTCTGATTTTTTTCATATTTTATTTTATTGTTATTACTGAATATTATTTATTGTAAAAGTTTTTTACAATCAGAGGTTAATAATTATCAATAAATAAATACATTTAAATTAAAAAAAAAAAGATAGTTTCGGATTTGAACCGATGTGCCATCCCCTTGTAAGATCCACATATTTAAATAATTAAAATTTTATTTGGCTATAACTCTGCAACCGATGAAAAAAACTCTGCATCCGATGAAGTACCACTTATTATATATCGTTGAAAAGTTATCAATTAGGGCTTATTACTGTAGTTAAGAAAAAGTCCAAAATCCAGATGTTATTGGATTTTGGGTTTTTATGGACACTTTTGGTCCATTCAAATTGTAATCAAAAGAATAGGTGCACAACTAGATGTTACAACAGTCCTAAATCCAAAATTTCAACATTCTACACCAAGTAATTTTTGAATTATGCGAGATACACACGTACGTACGTACAGGCGTCAAAAACTAATCAAAATAGATTCAGGGATGGTGTAAAAGGACATTTCCGTTGAAATCTAAAAACCGAAATTTTTCGCGATTATAATACTTCCTTTACTTCAACCAAGGAAGTAAAACACGCTAAAAAATAATGCATTATTTTTATCATTAAAACTACATTACATTAAATGTAATTTTACCATCACTATAGTCTATTAATGTGTCATTTACTCACACTTATTAAAATTTATAAATTCATGTAATTCGATAACATTTTGAAAGAAGTATAATGGAAGGGGTCTTGAATGTAAGTTAAAGAAAGCCGTTATATGAAAACAACAAACAGATGGAAGAAATATTCGCACGGTGAACATCGGTGGCAGCCGCGAGTCGGTTAGTTTATATTCAACACCCGTAACCACTGTCACATCACATACTGTTGTTGTTGCTTGTAGAAGTGGTTGTGGTAGACAAGATACTTGGCTAGCTCAGACTACTATATATATATATATATATATATATATATAAATATAAAAGTGTATTTGTATATGTATGTGTTTAATTTTATACCAGACTACGTATTCCCGGATACTAAAGTCTGTCAACAATCGTATTTAAATTAATAACGCATAATATTACTTTATTAATATTACTGTCATGGGAGGGAAACAGAAATATATATACAAGTAAATATTATACAACAAATGATGTTACTTACTAATAGGTAACTCATAAACTAATCCTTTCAATAATGTATGGAATATTAATTTAAAGACTATATTAAAATATAATCATTCTAAAGTAAGTACCATTATTCCCTGCTTATAAGAACCGTTTCACATAATAAGACTTGCAAAAAGTAAAATATATAAAAATTTATTAATTCATGATCCATAAATCTGTCGCCAGTTGTCGGTGGATATTAAGTGCGAAAGGTCAAACAATTATATTCAGATTGTGGTTTGGAATGAGGATTTTAAAAATTATTTTAAATGAAAATAAAATTGAAATATATGACTTTTATTAAATCTTTTTTACGACCTTTATTAAATCTTTTTAAATGCAACTGTTTAAATAAAAAATCTGATGTGGACAACACATGACTTCCTTCTACCCCTATTAAATTACATATACACATGTTTCTAAAATGAAAAGTACATAAAATTTCAGTTCATTATTTTTTCATAATATTATAATTATTATTATTTTTTTTATTGTAATTATTGAATTTATTATTTATCGTAAAACTTTTTTTTCAATCAGAGGTTAATAAATTAATAAATCAATTTAAAAAAAAAAGTTAAAAAAAAGGAGATGAAGTCGGATTCGAACCAATGTGCTTTCCTTTTGTAAGATACAAATATTTCATTAATTAAAATTTTATTTGACTATAACTCTGGAACCAATGAAAATAAGTGTCTCTTATGATATATCGCTGAAAAGCTCTCAAGAGGGCTTATTAGGGCTTATTACTGCAGTTAAGAAGAAATCCAAAATCCAAAATAAATGGATTTTGGGCTTTTTGGTCAAGTCACACTTTTGGTCCAGTCGATTACAATCAAAAGGGGAAGTACACAACTAGATGTTACATCAAGCCTAACTTCAAAATTTCAGCATCCTGTGGCTAATCGTTTTTGAGTTATGCGAGATATATACGTACGTACGTTCAGACGTCACGCCGAAACTAGTTAAAATGGATTCAGGGATGGTCCAAATGGATATTTCCGTTGAAATCTGAAAACCGAAATTTTTCGCGATTTTATTTTTTTTCGAGATTAATTCTTCTTAATTTTTCGAGATTTTTTCTTCCTTTACTTCGTACAAGGAAGTACAAAGCTAACGAAAAAAAACACCTTAATTTAGTTTAAACCGTAAAAATAAAATAAAAAATATATATACTGGATTAATGCCTTTTCTTACGTTATTAAGATATAACATAGTCCGCTAGGCACTAACATCATCCAAACTCTGAATTATTAATTAAAACCTATTGACTAATTATGTTAATTATAATTTTAATTAACTATTGCATTATTAAGTAGTCTGATCTTTTAAGAAAATGAAGATATAAAGAATATAAAAGAAATATCAACAATGATATAAAACAGGTAGATCATTTGGAAGATCCAAGAAAAAATATAAAACATATATATATACGATCAGAACAGTCATAGGGTATGGCATGGATAGCGATAGAATATCCCTCTACTAATCGCAGAACCTAGAAAACAGTTCATTGCTGCTTCGTCTTTCCCATTATCGGGTGGGGATTTGTTTACTTGATGTCAGTTGCATATTAGTTTTGTTTATGGGCGGAATTGTGGACTACGTTCCGATTCTTACAGGTCAAACTAAATAATTTTAACTTGAGTTGAGCGTGGGAGACTTGCAATGAATTTCTGTCTTGCCCGGCACGATTCTCTTTTAGTCTGATCACTTAGGCAACAGTGAATATCAAGGAAGGAGATTACCATAATGAAACAAACTGGAAAAAAATAATTATATAAAAATCTATCTACCAAGGAGGGAAACGGATTGTTTATTTGAGTTATTTCTTTGCTTTTTATATATGAGCTATAAGAAATATGGTTCATTTTTTTGTAAACCTTTATTTACATCAATAGAAATCCAGACTCCAGCTCAACGTTTACATCACTGGCTGGCATTATAAACGAATGAAGGTTACTGATTGATTTCATTGGCAGGTGTAAACATTTTTGCTTGGTTACTTTGGCAAGAAGTTTCTCAGTTAGAACATCATCCTTGTTTAATTAGTTTAAGAACAATTGCTGTACATTAAGAAATGTATGATAAAAAATAAAACACACACAGTCTCAAAGCTAGGAATTCTGTAATTTCTTTATTGTATCAGTTAATGCTAACAATCGTAAAATTACGTTTATTTAAAAAATACAGTTATCTTATTTGCAAGACTATATATATATATATACATTTTGTTGCTTACTGTAATGTGTCGTGATTAAAATGTTCTAAATATTCTATTCGATTAATGAATATTCCTTTAATTATTAATCATTGTTAAATTTTTCGTATAATGGCATCCTCATCTAGCTATGCTAGAAAATATTGAAAAAGAAGTTAAATTATATACTGTATATTAATCTAAATTTTCACGGCTGTAGATTTATTCGTAGTTTGGGTTATATTTATTATTTATTGTTTAGTTATGGTTATTTTTTTGTTAGATATTGTTTATTTGATTGTTTGTAGTATGAAACTTTCTGATACCGTTAATACAGTTATTGTAACAAGAAAAGTAGTAACAGAGATGTGCAGAATGTCAGGTAGCTAGGAAAAAAGGCATAAGATTGAAAATACAGTAACCTAGGAAGAAAATAACATTAAGAATCTGTAATAAAGCTTTTATAAGCTAATATGAGGATAGGCAATAATAAAAGAAAGAACTAGAAAGATTCTAGGTAAATAAATTGAATTCTGTAATTCGATAATGGAAAATATTAAGATAATGGAGAAACAGAAAAAGATAACGAAATCTTTTCATGACGAATTTGAAGCCTATGATAAAGAAAGTTCGAAAAGACGACATCGTTAGTAGCAAAGTTTTCTAAGAGGAATATCAAGGAGGAAATATCTAGTAACATAAAATTTTCACACAAGCCATATGAACTTGTTAATGGATACGCCTACTTTTTTCCTGTTTAGCCTCCGGAAAATCACTGTCAGGTATTACTTCAGAGGATGAAATGTATGAGTGTAAGTGAAGTGTAGACTTGTAGTCTCAGGTCGACCATATCTGAGATGTCTGGTTAATTGAAACTCAGCCACCAAAGAACACCGGTATCCACGATCTAGTATTCAAAACCATATAAAAGTAACTGCCTTTACTAGGATTTGAACGTTGGAACTCCCGACTTCGAAATCAGCTAATTTGCAAAGACGCGTTCACCACTAAAACAACCCGGTGGGTGCTTACGTCTATTTTTTTTTTTAACCTCCGGGACCACCATTAGGTATTACTTCAGAGGATGAGATGAATGGCCATTTTGTAGCGTGTGAAAATGCCATGCCTGACCGGGATTCGATCCCGGAAACTCCGGATGAAAGGCCGAGCGAGACATTACTACTCGCGCTACGGAGGCCGGCTGGATACATCTACTTATTCCAATGATTCATTACGCCATGTAAGAAAATTTTTTTTTACTGTGGTAAAACATGCAAAATTAATATGGGATAAAAGAATCTATGGATTTTAAGTGAAAGAATATTCATTGTATGGCTGAATTATCACCGGAATTAAAGTAAAGATGATGTTTGATATAAAAAAGTATTTTTCTTTAGTTTAGATAAAAATTAAAACAGTAAAGAAAAACTTAGGCTATTTGTTAGTCATCCGCATCCAAAGTTGTCTTCAAGTAACAACAGGAAGGACAACTCTCCTCCAGTTATTTTCCAAAAATATGGATCACAATTATAAACTGCATAAATTACCAATAGCTATAATACTTTTCGCTTGTTATAGTAATTATTCATGACCGGCGGAAGAGGATTGGTTGTGTTTGTTAGTAACCGGATAAAGTATAATGGTAAATATACTATTATATTACGCTACTGGAATTTATATGTTATCAGTTAGTGGTCTGAAACTAAACCGTTGTTAAGATAAATTAAACTTTATGATAATTGCATTATGTAGACGTTATTGTTTCTCGGAATTTACATTTATAAAGACATTACTGCTTCTCTGAATTTATATAATAAAAGAAATATTAATTTTATATTCTATTGAAAGTCTGATTGCGTAATAATAACTGTCGTTATGAATATTAATTTTGTGGATAAGAATTATTTAGTTGAATTTAAGTTTTTACCGCGCTAAGTTATAAATTTATTTCCTATACTAATGCAGTTACAGATCATTTACAAATTCTTGTACGTATAAATGTTATGTTAAATTGATAATTTTTTAAATATTAAATTTTATGGAGGCGTGGGTAGTTGGATTAACGGATCATTTAGTCATTAAATAATTTTTATTTTAATTTGCTGTATAAATTTAATGAAGTTTGGAAAACTTGAATACCAAGTAAACTATTTACGAATAATTCTCTCAAATGTAATAAATGCTAAGTTGTACTGAAGCATGGAAGTAAATAAAGCTTTAGAATTCTTAAACAGCGAGGTAAAAGAAAATGAAAATAAGAAGTAAAGTTACCTGTAAAATATGAAATCGTTAAATTTAAACTGCGTATAAATAGCTCAATGGGGATTAAAAAAAAAGCGTATTGTATAAGAAATTAAAGCAACAACCATACAATTTACAGTAAAAGCAATACTACGATAGATACAAAAATAGATTTCAATAGGGCTTAAAATGTTCCAAATATAGTTATTATAATAATTTATCTTTTATTCATAAAAACGAAACAAAAGTTCAACAAAAAACTATTAAGGAATTAATAGGCGATTCTGCCGTGGCAGGTAAAATTAATACAATTCTAAGAACTAGTGATGAAGATTGATGCTGAAATAGCAAGGGTTTTTATAGCCAAGGTTTATAGAGTAAAAGGTTGTTTACATCCTAATCGTTCAGCAGTCATCTTTTCACCACACGAATGACGTAACACCGTGACCACCGCTGACTAAGCCAAGAACTTACATTTATCTATTAAATTTAACTTGAAGCATTTTTGTTTAAGCCAAATATATGTAATTATGAACGTTTTTATATGCTTAATCTAAGTTAGATTAACAATAAATTACATTTAATAACACGATAGAATTAATTATTCGCACAATACTAATTGTATTTCTTTTTTATACTTGAGGAAAGTGATTAACAATAAATTAAACGTAATTAATTCAACTTTAATAAACAAGTATATTATTTTCTGATGTCTCAATACCAGTAATTCAATACAAGTTTGCTATTTACAGTTATAAACTTATTGAAATAACAAACTGTATTACAATCTACATTCCTATCCTAAAGTTTCCGTAATTCAAAATCTAACAAAAAAAAATCTGTTTACAGAAACTGTTGTTAAAGAGCTGGTAAATTAATTTATATTAAGCACTTACTTACATTTGAAATCTGACTTGATTGACTTAAAATCTCATCTTCTGAATTTCTCTAAAGAAGAAACAAAAGTTTTTGGCGAAAAATTCACCAAAAAATTGAAATATACATATTACATATATCAATTTATATTTATACTTCGTGAAGGTAAAAAAGATCAATTATTAAACTTTGTTTAATCATAAAGGAATAATTATAACTTCTTTGTTTATTGGTCGTCCTCCGCTGTCTTCTTGCCAGTTTGTCGAACGTCATTACCCACGATTTGTATCACATTTATTGCTCCATGTGTAAAAACAGAAATCGAAATCTATAACTTAAGTTCATAATTACTCCTGTTTGTTTATGGTTGGTCTCCATCAAGAGGTGGTGTAATTATGATTGTTACTTTAGAATTTTAGACTAACTTTACTAACTTCTAAGTTTTAGACTTTACTTTAGACAAGCAAATATGATTTTATACTTGTCTGATTAAATCATCGTAATGCGGGTAATTTTCTTCTTTTTTTTTACGAATAGGCCATCAAAGGATCGCGCTAATATCACTTTTTGACATCTTTTTTTTCTTTTTTCTTCCCAGAATTTCTTCATCCATTCTGATTTTACCTTTTTTTCTTCTTCAGTCCACTTTCTACCACTGGGCTTTTTCTTTTCCACAGGTTATGCTCAGATAGTACAAGAACCTTCTAAATCTATTTCTATTTGAAAAACTTTCCTGATTTAATGAATTAAATTTTTGCAACTCTATTTTTCATTTTTTTTATGTAACCCTGTTGATTTTAGTATTTCCAAATTTTATTAGATTTGTTTGTTCACTCTCGATTCATTTATCATATGTCAATGAAATCTTAATTTTCTTTTTCTTCAATCAGGTTCTAGTGTACGGTTACTTTGATATATTTCTTTGTTTGATCATAACTTTTAAAGTACTTTGGTATTCTTTGGGTACTTTTATTTGGATTGTTTAATATTTATTTTTAAAATGAAATAAGTAAGTCGTAGTTATTTGAGTAGCGTTTTAACGCTATTTTCACCGATGTAGTAATCACAGTATCGATATGAATCTACCTATAAATATATTTGAATTGTTTGTTTTATCAACAGTAAAGGGAATCGTGCTCTTTTGTTTCAAAGACGTGATATTTTACCAGAACATAAGTGTAATCAGGGGCACGACATGATGTTAAATATTTAGAATGATCGAAAACGTTAGCGGTGCAAGAAAAGTCAATTCCGAATTGAATTCGGCCCAGTACGTGGTTACACGGTTCTGAACTAAGTCTTGATAAGATTTTACTATTTATTTATCCGTGGAGCTATAAAATGACATGGCCTTCTGTGAACGTGAGTTAAATATCAACAAGACAGTTCTCTACTGGACAAAGTATCTAGGGAAGTGTACGCCGAGAAGGTTTAAAAATTAAATCATGGAATTTGTGGCCCGGGTCTGACAGTAGAAATCGATGAGTCTATTCGTAAAGAGTGAGAAAAAATCGGCAGAGTCTAGAGGAGAGCTCTACTCTCATTGCTCTAGAGGAGAGCAATAGGTGTTTGGAGTGAAACTTTGCCGTGAAACGGGGAAATGTTTCATATTCGCAAGAGATAATCGTACTGCAGATATGTTAATGCCGATTATAATAAAGCAAATTGCACCGGGTTCAAAAATAATTGCTGTTCAGAGGGCGGCATATAATAGGATACGTAATTTAAACAGGAATTACCTGCACAATTCTGTGAACCATTTGCAGAATCGATCCATTTACGGGGACGTATACTCAAAAAATAAAATGACTATCGGGCGCAACCAAAAATAAAATGCGCCGTAAATCAGGGAAACAAGAGAATTTCTGAACAGCTACTTACGCGAATTTTTATGGAGGAAAAAAGTGAAAACGGGTGATCACAATTATTTCAAACAATTGTGGAAGATATTGCAATTTTTGGGCTACGACGCTAATATTTTAAATTTCATTATTTCAGTTTAGACTTACATTAATATGTATTTAATCATTTCAATTTACATATCTTTTAGACATTTATTTATTTGCATATTTTTTTACTAATATTTTTATACTTAAAGTAACATTCTAACAATTTTTTAAATACCTTTCCCAAAATGGTAGAGCAATTTTCTGCCAGAAATACGCACAAAATAATCGGGGAGAGGATAATGGAGGAAACCTATTTATTTAATTCCTCTGCTATTTGACTGTTCAAAAGTGAAAGCTTATCATCGACAGTATTATTAAAGATGACACATATTTATTAAACTATGTGTATTTAAAAAAAAACCTCACCAAAAAGATGAAATAATTCCTCAGTATGATGAAATGAAGATGAAATAGATAAATATAATTACACGAAGATAAAATGTCGGATCTTCATGAGCAGAGAGCACATACATTAAAAAAAAAAAAAAAAATCGATTTCGTGAAGTAAACAATTATTAAACTTATTAATTAGTTTTCTAATTACACTTATAAGGTAATAGATTGTACTAACAGTATGTAGGTATATCAGTTATAGTTAATTGTAAGCTATATTGGAAGAAGCTTTAAAAACTGGACTGGTCATTGAAATTTAGATTTGCTCTAAAATCTTTAATTTTGTTTGAGGCCTTTAAAAGAAATTGCAAATAAAAAAACTCAGTTTAACATTTTGGGAAAGAACATGTTGAAAAAAGAGAACAGGGATTAAGGAGAACTTCAACCATCCTTACTTGAATATTTTCCCTGTTTCCAAAATAAATGATATACTGAACGAATATAAGATCGGAAAAGGGAAAAATACACGATGGCTTTATTAGATGTCAACATTATACGTTTTTTTTTGTTCAAGTGAGATCTGTGAACAGAACACAGTTAATGAAGAAAGTTAAACTGAATTAGCTATAGTACCCTTACCTATTACCAACATTGCATTTACATTTTAAATGCGATGAATTACATACATACCTCTGCATACATACATATCTTGATCAGTTACATTTATTCGTATATGATATGATTTAAAAGAGTAATAAATTTAAGTTGATGGTGGACTATGAAAGTATTTTTATATGACATAAAATATAAAAGCAAACTAAACATTTTAGAAAAAAATAACCTTATATTATAACGTAAATAAATGACTTAATATTATTGTAGTACAATTTTTTTTTTAAGTTGTAATGTTTAAATAAAACTATAAAGAAAGTGCAAGTAAGATGTGAAATAAATCCATAAAATGAAACATTTTTATCTCATTTACTTTTGTTAGGTAGATGATTAATTTCATCTACCAATTTCATTTAACACTGCTATAAAACCGTGATGTTTTATATTTTTACGGCAATAGTATATGGTGCACAAAAATTATTTTAGATGTTTACGTAGAACCCACCGGGTTGGCCTAGTGGTGAACGCGTCTTCCCAAAGCAGCTGATTTAGAAGTCGAGAGTTCCAGAGTTCAAGTCCTAGTAAAGTCAGTCATTTTTACACTGATTTGTATACTAGATCGTGGATACCGGTGTTCTTTGGTGGTTGGGTTTCAATTAACCACACATATCAGGAATGGTCGAACTGAGACTGTAAAAAACTACACTTCATTTACACTCATACGTATCATACTCATTCATCCTCTGAAATATTATGTGAACGGTAATTACCGAAGGCTAAACAGGAAAAAAGAAAGATTTTTACGTACAAGTAATAGGAAATTTTAGTGATATTATTTTCTTATAATTCCATTTTAGAATGATAAATAGTTCAGATACAAGCGTTACTTAAGAGGCGTACAATGTACAACATCCATTGTAGCTGAGAGCGTAATCATTGCATGACATCATCCTACTCTGTGAATAAAAACAGATATGAGTCTAATCAAGATAAACTTTTACCCTATATATCCTTGAACAAGAGTAAAGTGATATGGATACAGAAAAGATGCATTGTAGCAATAATTTTATTGTACAATATAAAGAGCACTCTTTTTCTCTGGTGCCTGTTGATAAAAATTAAGTTTATTTAGTATGTTGTTCTGGTCCACTAAAGGTTCGGATGGGTTAGATGGTCTATAACATTTAATTATATATAAGATTGCAAATTTTTTAAAATATTAGGCTTTATTTTTAATATTTCATTTGAGAGTAGAATACTTCTATAAAAATCTTGAAACAAGTAGTCATGATTCCAAAAAATATTAATCATCTATAAATAAAGGTTTTTACGTTTCTAAAAAATTCTGATGTGGACACCACATGACTTCCTTGTACCCTTATTAAATTACATATACTCATTTTTTTTTTAAATGAAAAGTACATAAAACTTTATTTCATTGATAACTTCTTATATTTTTTCATATTTTTTTTTATTTTTATTGTTATTAATGAACTATTATTTACCGTAAATTTTTTTACAATAAGAGTTTAATAATTATTAATAAGTAAATTTATTTAAATTAAAAAAAAAGTTAAAAAATAGGCGATGAAGGCCGATTCGAACCGATGTGCTTTCCCCTTGTAAGATCCAAATATTTCATTAATTAAACTTCGATATGGCTATAACTCTGGAACTAGTGAGAATAAATATCACTTACGATATGTCATTGAAAAGCTCTCAATAGGGCTTATTACTGCAGTTAAAAAAAGTCAAAAATCCAAAATAAATAGGATTTGAGTCGCAGTCGGGCGACTTAATACAATCTACAGCGCTACAAGCTTCATTTCGTAAAATAAGAAAAGTACGTCAGTTACAATTGGGCTATTATTTATTTATAAATAAATATTATTTATCTGAAATATCATTTATTAAATTCCTTATTAATCCCTTAATCACTTACATTTTTATAATTAAGTCTAAACTTTAACTTGTTGGAAATCTAATTTCCGCTACTGTAATGTTCGTTGATTTATGTGTACGTAGATTATTTGAATGTAAAATGTTAAGTTAGTGGATAATTTTAATTATTCATATTAATTGTGCATTCTATTTTCCTAACATCATAGTTTTAAAGCTATGTTACAAATATTCAGTCAAAAAATCGGGTATATACCGGCCTCCATGGCGCGAGTGGTAGCGTCTCGGTCTTTCATCCGGAGGTACCGGGTTCGAATCCCGGCCAGGCATGGGATTTTTCGCAGACGCTAAAACTCATTCATCTCATCCTCTGAAGCAATAGCTAACCGTGGTACCGGATGTTAAACAAAAAAAGGAAGTCATTTGTGTGTCGTCACGATAAAGATCTCTGAGAGTCGTTACGAGGGAATGGTGGGTGGGGGAGCAAGGGAGTGATGGACAGTTCCCAGCGGAGCCACCGTTCGTCCGTGCTTGAGCGGGTGGGCGGTTGTGATGAGGCAGGGGATTCCAACACTCCTCGCTGAAAAAGACCGAGTCCCGGCTTCTGGGGTGGGGCCCAGGAAAGACATAGTTGGGCTTGGTTACCCTATTCTGGGAGTTAGAGGCAGGCTACGGTTGGATCTTTCCAACCAGAAAGATCCAACGGGCCGAACTGACATGCCGGATATAGCCGGTAGGCAGAGAAGCCTGTTTGAGTATATGGGTACTTGCCTGGGCTGTGTTATACTTAATTGCAAAGATCCAGCCCAGGGGTGAGGCAAAAAAGAAATCGGGTGTGAGATTTTTACATCTCTCTACTTTCCATGACGTAGGGACCTCAAAAAGACAAAAATGTTCGTAAGGTCATACGTATGTATGTACGTGTGTTGGCATGTTTGAAACTTAATAACTTTTGACTGGCTAAAATGATTTTGATTAAATTTGGCACAGAGACTTGTGTAAATGGAGCAATTTCTTTGTAAAGGCTTGGGATCAACATCTCCAGGAGATGAGGTAGAATTTCTCAAAATTGGGATCAATTTTCTCAAAATTTTACACACGTAACTTCAATTTATATAAAATTCAGTAGTACATTTAAAAAAAAGTTTTTTTAAAAAAAAATTGTCTTTATCCCAAATTCTCCCCTTCTCCAAAAATCGAAAAAACGCTATCTTTTTATTTATTGGATATTTTTTAACCGAACACTTTTTATGTCTTCCTAATCGTAGTAGTAGTGCAAATGGCCCCAAAAAAATACTTTGGGGGCCAAATCTTTGGTGGGGGAGACGATCAAAGATTAAAACTATCTATTTTCAACAAATTTTCATGTATGATTATTTTTCCGCAATATAAGAATAATTAACTAATGCAAGGAAAGTTTAACAACTTTTTTAATAATGGTAATACAATAATATTTATTTATTGTACAGATATTTGTATTTTTTAAATTTTCAGATAAGAATATTTTTTTATATTCTTATTTATTTTTACTTTAAGATAAATAATTTAGTTATAAAATAAATAAAAGTACATTATAACTTTTGTCAAATAAAAATATATTTTTTATTACAAAAATAAATAGAAGATCTTAATCCTGTTATTATTTTTACATATAATTGATATGAAACATTAAACTCTTGAATTAAAAACTTCAGTTATCATTTGATTATATATTGATGTATGACGAACGTCTCAAACATCATCATACATCGTCATACTAAGAAAAGATTTACTTAGAAGAATTCTAGTTAAAACGAAGACCAATTATTCGTTGAATGATAAAAAAAAATTATTAAGAATAAAATTATAGAAGGAACTTTAGTTTAATTCCTTCTAGTGATAATACATAGTACAAGCTAAAAACCTGTATTTACTTTCATATAGAGCTCTTTAAGCGTTCTTATAAATTAAATACTAGTAATTTGTATATAAATTACAAAAATTACTTCTTTTTTTTTGAATTTTCTGGATAAAAATATTCATATCGAGTGATTATAAAATAAGTATTTTTTTCTGTTAATAGTCTTATATCAAGAATTCAACTGTACACAGTTTAATTATTAAAAAAAAAATATTTTTTATATTTCATTTTTTTATAAACAATAAAATAAATAAATAAAAAAATAATACGAGCAGTTTTAAAGGAATTTGCAACATCTCAGATAAAGCTGGGAAAATATAATAATAAGGGTTAGTTAAGTACGGGTCCCTGATGGACTTGCACCGGTAGAAAAACGTTTAAGATCAGTTAAATTGCTTAACGCGAGTTTATTTGAGGCAAATAACCCGACCAGCCCGCTAATGAGGAGACTGTGTCACTACCATGTTCACGGCCCTATCAGTCTCATACACACTCACACAATATAAAACCAAGCACACATGCGCGCAAATGTGTTCTTTCTGCTTTCCTAAAGTGACAACAGTGATGCGAGCGAACCGATCAAAGAAATACAAATAATAAAAACCAGATTTTAAGTTATCTGTCTCTCTTTTTCTCGTTCTAAACTCATTTAAAAACAAGAAATAAATTACCAGATAACAACAGCTAACAAATTACATAGTAAAATGCTATTTAGAACTAACTTTAATTGATTACTTTCTTTCTTTTAATAAAAATCAAATAACGTATAAATTAATCATAAATTAAAAAAGATTCAATTCTGCAATAATTTTTATATCATTATTCAATCATTCATCCTTTCAAATTTAAAAAATAATATGTCAAGACATTTTCGCAATTTAATATATTGAACAGTGAAATAATGAAGTTGGATAGGAAGAAGGAAAAATTGATATGTCACAATATTTTAAGAATTTCATGAAAATTGACATAAATTTTACTACCTAATTTTTTGTAATTTTTTTTTTGAGTTCATCATTTATTATCCCTCTCTGGAGCCGGACCCACAACTAAGCATATACCGCCTCAAACTGCTTAGTGGAGAACTAATGTTCCCCCCAGATTGTCAGGACTCGGTCTTTTAATTGCACGCCATGCCTCTAATGAGGGAATTAATTCCCCCACCGAGACTCCCGTCTTTACGCTGCGCCTCTAATGAGGAACCCCAAAGGGATCCCCCACCGGGACTACGGTCTTACTTTATCCCCATTCTGAAGACAAAAAGAGTCTCCGTCCAATCATCGAGAGTGGACACTTTCGATGACACTTAAGCGAGAGTGGACACTTAAGCGGCCCACCTCTCCTGGTGGGGCTGACCCACCCTAGACCCTCCAAAAGCAAAGGCGACGAGACTCATTTTTTGCAGCTGGTCCTACAGCCGCGGGTCCCAAATGTCCGCGGGAATTGCGTAGTGAACATTTAGCCTCCGTTGAACAGTCTTTACGGAGATGTCCTTCAACCCCACAATTAAAACAATGCCCTCTTTTGTTGGGACCTCTGCAGGAACCTGCCCGGTGCCCTATCCCCCGGCACTGATAGCATCGTTCCTCAGCGGATCTCCTCGAAACCCGGCAAGACGCAACACGAATTCGGCCAACCTTTAGCAGTTCCTCGGCCAGCAGAGGTGGGACCACCACCGTCGTCACCTTGGTTTCCTCATGCGACGGCCGTAAGGAGAGGACATCAATTGTGACCGAATCCCCAGCAGTTTTCCTGATTTCACGTACCGATTCCTCCTTTGTAACTTAACACTATTCTACGGTAGGGTATTTCATTTAATAATACTGATTAAAAAAAAAATAGAAATAACAAAAATATTATTAAATTTTAAATACATTGAAAAATTTAAACTAATACAAATTTCGTTAGTATGACATTTTTTTCGAAATATGTAAATTTTAATTTGTTCAACTAGTGAACAATAAGCAACTCTTCCATGGCCCAATGAGATGTGATAAATATGTATGACATGTAAATGAGGTGTAGTCTTGTACAGACTCAGGCCGACCATTCCTGAGATCTATGGATAATTAAACCCAACCTCCAAAGAACATCGATATCCTTTGTCTAGTATTCAAATCCTTACAATGTAACTAACTTTTACCAGGATTTGAATCGTAGAACCTTCGACTACGAAAATAAACAAGGGATTTGGGACGACGAGTTTACTACTAGGCTAGCCCGGTGGATATATGACATTTAATAACTTACTTTCCTATCTGACAATATTTTTATTTCCTGAGTAATAAATGTAAAATAGTCAGTATTATTCTAGTATTTGGATTAATATTACTTTTTATCTATTATATATAAAATCAATTTATTTTTTGTTATCAATCTGGATAGCAAAAAATTTCTAATTTTTGTTTTAATAATTTCTTTCCAAATTTCTTTAATATTACAAGACTGAATTTAAAATCTGGGTGAAATTTCTTGATTTTGCAATCTTTTTTCCTATTTCAAAAAAAGAACTGGTTATCCCTTCTTACTTAATATCAGCCTTTAATACTTATATTCGTTCATTTAAGTGCTCGATTTTTTTTTGCCTTCTATTTATAGATTTGTTCATATATCCTTACGATAAGTATTTTGTTTAATTAAAATTTGTAATCAGATTCAGACTCTGTTTAAATGATATTTGTATTATATTTAATGAAGTAAAAAAAGTGGTCAGGAGATAATTAAACTTAGGCAACCAAAAGCATTTCTTAGTTACAAAAATACAAATATTATTGATAATTATTTAATATAATTCAGAAGAATTTAATAATTTACCAGTCTACTATTTTATAATAATATTTATTAAATATCTTGTACAATAAATAAAATAATAACTACAAATGAAAAATATACCAATAAAATTTTGTATTTATTCACATTCATTTATATTTTTACGGCAGAACCACAATATATCTTCGCTTAAAGTTATAAGAGATAAAATGGATGCTATAAATTACACGACATCACTGTAATTATCTATGTTCCATCATAAATTTTTATAATTAGGTAATCACCTTGGTTGCGAGAGTTCACTTGTTTATGTGATTCAAGCTGTTATACATATTCATTATATATTTATAAACATATTGCATGTTTGCTACAGTTTTGCGACATGTAATTTGCATAATGTATTTCATATATATATAAATTTTTTATTACTACCGTGTATTTTTAATAGGCTTATATTTTATGATTTTCTCTATTTATATATAAACGATTTATGGATGTTTTTAATATAGTTACATATTTCAATTTTAAAATAACACCTTTTTTTCTTTTTATATTAACTTGGCTACTGGATACCTCTATTTAATGCGGTCATATATATTTTTCAGTAATAAAGTACACGAAATATTTTCATTAATAATTATTTTATTAATTATATGGAGTTAAAATAAATATATTCTATTACACGATTTTCTTTAACTTGCAATGGTTCAACCGCGTCCTTAAATCTTGCAACCTTAATTAAACTTATTTCCCGAAATCGTACAATGGTGAAATTTTTACACAGCGACATAAGTCGGGTGACAATATAAATTTCCATTATTAATGTCATATATTTCTATATTTTATATATATAAAATTTATATATAATTGACGGAAATACGAGTGGGACATCTTGAGGAAGAGAGATGAATCGATAAGACGTAGCTATCGGTATGATTAATTTTGACTGTCGATTCAATATGAGATCAAGTGGCCGTTGAAGCGGAATTAAATATGTGTAACTAGTGCAAATTTCTGAAAGTTAATTTGATTTAGTTATAATTAACTGAAATCATTTATAGTAATGGAAATTAATTCTCCAGGTTATAAAACTGCATATAAATATTTATTTGTTTGCTAAAGAGTTAAAACAGATAAAAGTAAAAACTTACTTGTCAGTTAAAAACTTATACAATTAAAATAAAAAACAAAATAATTAAAAACATGTTTTTCTTCAAAAAAAAAATTCGTACTAAAAAGTAAAATTAATTTTGTTTTCAAGAAAATTACTTTTAAGAAAATTTTCTGTTTATGAATGATTAAAAAGAAAAGCGAGGAGCGCGCTCTCATGAACGATTTTATGACTACAACGCGCTCCAAGCTTTTTTTTTTAGTATGCATAAATAGAACATTTTTTTAAAAGTAATTTTCTTGAAAACAAAATTATTTTTAATTTTTAGCACAAATTGTTTTTTTGTTATCAATTTTTTTTTAAGAAAAGCATGTTTTTAAAAATTAAATTTTGTTTTGTTAATCGTGCATTTTTAGATCACTGAATGAAAAACCACAAATTTATTTTATTGATTATGGTTAATTATTTATTATTATTGGTGTGTGAGCTTTATATATTTTTTTTAGATTTATTACCTAAACATTGTTATTTATTGTCGTAAGTTTAAATTTAGATATACTATTATGGAATCTGTCTGACTTATCTTGAAAGTCTTAAATTGTGAATAATCTTGCTTAGTGTGTATTAAAAAAATTTTTAAACTGTAAGTAGCGAAAAAATAAGCAAGAAAGAGATTACAAAGGATCTTTTTTTTAATTTTTAAATATTTTGTGATATGACATTACATTTTTTTTTTTTTATTTATCATAGAAATGGACGAAGATACTTTTACCCAAATGCTAATAAAAACATTTTTCAAGATTATCCTTATTTCTAAGAATCTATACTCCCAATTACATGTTGTGTCTTGCACTTCTTATACAACCGACCATTACTCATACTGGGTCGTAAACTAAATTGTACCAAAAAATTAAATTAACTACATGGACAATTAAATCTAGTTAATGTAACTAAAGGCTGTAGTAAAAATTATTTCAAAGTGGATTCTAAAACATCATAAAAATGTTCAATGGATGAATAATCATAGCTAAGTAGTTCGTTAATTTAAGACTCAGGGATAAAATCTTTATTTATACATTTTTATTTACTGTACAACACAAGATAGTTGAGCCTTTTTTTTGAAGCGACTGTTTATATCAGTTATACTGGCTGACTGTACTTCAGCCAGTATACTACATGCAATGACTGAATTACTCTTCAATGATATTTTTCAATATTAGAACGATTATGCACCAAACGTACACACAGAAATATAGGTATAATAAAGTTACACGAATAACTGCACGTACACCCAATAACAATTTTAAAGGTATTTAAAATAAAACGAAACACAACCAAGCGCAGAAGCCACGCACAACTGACAGTTTCTCTCCCGCTCAGACAAACTCGACTCCCACGAGTTTTCTCGAATGAGTGTCTCATAACAAAGCCTTACGGATAATATTTATTTACTATTTTTTTTTTAACCTCCGGAACCACCGTTAGGTATCGCTTCAGAGGATGAGATGAATGACAAGTAGCGTGTGAAAATGCCATACCTGAGCGGGATTCGAACCTGGGACTTCAGAGGATATGTATGAGTGTAAATGAAGTGTAGTCTTGTACAGTATTAATTCGACCATTCCTGATATGTGTGGTTAATTGAAACCCAACCACCAAAGAACATCGGTATCCACGATCTAGTATTCAAATCCGTATAAAATTAACTGCGTTTACTAGGAATGCTGGAACTCTCGACTTCCAAATCAGCTGATTTGGGAAGACGCGATCACCACTAGACCAACCCGTTGGGTTATCTACTACCTAGCTCACTGTTTCTCCCTTGCTCGACTCCCGCGATTTTATATGAACGAGTTTCACATCAGAGCCTTATGGATCTCAGACTTTTTCAATGCCCTTCCAAAAGTGCGCGGCGCGCCTACAGAGGTTTTCACTTAAAAAAAAGATTTTGATTAGAATACAGTATTAAAGAATTTTAATGTTAAAATCAGAGATAAGTGAATTTTTTATACATTGTCTCTTTTTTTTGGAGACATCAGCAATTTTATGTATTTGATACATCAGCAATTGTTATCTAATATATATCTAGTTTGATGTTTATTCTGTACTTCGTTAGTTATGTGCTACGTTTTCAACATAATTACGACATTTTATATCCTCAGCTATTTTATAAATTTTAATCATTGTTTTCGTGTACAGATTTTATTTTTCTGTATTCTTTTATTACTAAATTAAATTTTAGTATCATAATGGATAACACGTCAATTTACAATATTTATCTTATTACAATATTTTTCAACAAATCCTTATAATCCTTTCTTACTCGTTTAATACCCTTTCATTTTGTATTTTATCAATCCACCCATTTACAACATCCATTTGTAACAAAAAATGTCAGACTTCTCATATTTTCTTTTCTGTTTTTCTTATCGTCCTTATTTACTATTATACTATTTTACTACATGGATATATTTTAAAGATATCTTTCCAAAATCCTGATAACAGATGATTTCATTTCTTCATAAAAGTTATCCTAGCAAGTTTGCTTTTGTTATCTTCTTTACCTCATCCATCCATTATAATTTTATAAATTTAGTAAAAAACATTTTACCGCTTCCAGGGCATTAAATTCTAAATTTTCCTTTATTAGTATTTTGTGTTATCTTGAATTTTTATAGTGTAAATTTAGTTTCCAATTATCTTCCTCTCTGTCATATTCACTTTCGTTTTTTATAAACTGAATGTGATAACTACCAACGAATTTTCACGTTTACTCCATTCAAACAACATAACAAAACATTAAGTGAAAAAAAACCAAATAAAACGACATTATGCTAGGAAATAATACTAAAAATACATTTAAAAGGACAATTTTGAAATATTAACTGGAAAAACATCAATTATATTCTCATATAAACGATTTAGTAAATGAATTGCTCATACAAACGCATGCGTGAAGGAAACCATTTTTTTACGTACATTTAATATTTATTCAATAAAAAAATTAATAATAATATTCATGTAAATAATGATAAAAAATAAATGATTGACAACCCTAACCAGTATAGATTTTTTTTACATAGATTAAAACATGAATACCACAAACATTATGTACATGAATCATTTATCACAATAAATGGGATAAAAAAAAAAAACAAACATGATAATAATGGACAATATAAATAAAATCGTATGATTAAGTGTTACTATAAGACAAATATAATTATGTTTATAATTGCATATAAATGTAACTATCAGGTAGAGTACTTGTTATTGTTGTTCTATTCAGCGGTAAATACAAGCAGTCATGTCATTAATACAGTACTATGTTATATTATATTATTGTACTGAATGTTGTTTTACTGTTGTTAAGTCGCGGCATTGTATTATTGGTCGCCGTTTTAACCGCAATGCCCCCATGTGTATGTTCAGTTTACCACGGTTGGTCGGGATAGGGCTAACCGAACATCATCGATTCCACCAACGCCGCCGCCGCCACCGGTGCATTGGTACTTGAATAGATTGCGCCGTTTTCATTACGCGATAGGACACCGATATAGCGCGACCTGTTATGTTACCATATTCATGCGATATGCTAATTAATGCAATGATTACACTTATCTCTGTATACAACACAATAATATTACTCTGCGACCGGTTGACCTTACACTATTGTACGCACTACACTATAACACTGTACTTACAATGCTGGAGATAGCAACCCGACCGTCTTCACAACCTCACGGTCATCTGCAATAACAGTGTATTAAACAACCGCATTTATGTTAATATATTTTTTCATGCATTACTATGTCGCTAACTTCATTTTAAAAATTTACTCTATAATTTTTTTTTTAAATGTTTACAAAAATGTCTTGAAAATACGTTTACAAGCATTGTTTTCATTTAAAAAATTATTCTAAGTAAATTTAAAAAATTATTTTGATAGATAGATTTCGTGTTTTAAAAAGTTTAACAATTTTTTCTCGTTAATCAACTTACTGGTTGCATACAATTATCTATTATTAATTTTCCTTATTGCTAATAATCTTACGTCAACATATTTACGCCATTCAAAGTATTTAGATAACAATTTTATGTATTCAAATCTTAGACTTTTTTTTATAGTTTGTACCCTGAAAACGTTTTTATAATACTAAATTGATTAAACCTGAAACTCTTATCGATGGCCCTCCCAAATAATTTTTTCTCTTCAGAAAATTCTGCTGCTAATTTCTCTTTTGAATTCATTAAGACTTTAACTATTTTTTTTACAACCCAGCCAGTTTTAATTTCTTCTTGTAACACTAAAATTCAAATGTTTCCATCTTTTTCCTTCAACTTTTTTTATTGTTTATATTCTGCTATATATATATATATATATATATATATATATATATACATACATTCGAATGAACTTAAACATCGCAATTTTTATAATAATTTAACAATATTATTAACGATATTACGTCTATTGCACCTTTTTATTACAAACACAGGTCACAGTGGATCAGTCATTCCAATGCTTCGAGGGTAAGATCATAGATGTCTTGTAGTAAGCCTCTAAAAGATGTATTTGGACAAACCAGGGCCAGGTGGGCGATCGTTTGCTCTTCAGCTCCACATCGGTCGTACCGTGGGCTTTCCGCAGCTCCCCTCTGGGTCAGGCTTTTATTACAGAAACCATGATTTGTATGAATCCTGTTGTTACATCGCTGTCTTCCGGGAAGAGAAAAATCCTGGTACCCTCAGAATTGAATCTGTCACTTGGTTGGAATTAGTGATATTCTGACCTTGCCGTGCCAGTGATGTCTAGTAATTCTTTGTATATATTCCGATATAATAAAGCCGTATTTAAGCCAAACACCAAACTAAATAATTAGACAAACAAGCTGTTAAAATGGGACCAAAAATTGCGATTTGAGAAAACAAAAATTTTGACTAATAATAAAAACTGTCCAATTTCCTTAGTATTACAAAAATAGAGGAAGTCGATAATTTAAATATCTCGGAGAATGGATCAGTTAGAATACTTTAAAAAAAAAAAAAAAAAAAAAATCATTAACAGTTCGAGCTAATAAAATGAAATTAGATTTCCATCTACAGACAAAGACATATAACAGTCCAGTCTTTATTATGGAACAAAATTTAGATAATATGTAACTGATAAAGTCGGAAATGCGGCAGAAACCCTAAAAATTGTGCAAAACAGTCTACTATAAAATCTAGAAAATAATGAAAATTATAAGAAAAATTTTAGTTCCTAAATTTCAAAAGAATCAGGTTAAATTAATTCCAAATAACAAACTTCATACCAAAATTTAAAAATTGCCAGACACGATAAGGAAAAAACGAATTGTATTTTACTCCCATTTATTTATAATGAATAAAACTAAACAAATTTTTGATTTCTTCCAAAGTAAAAAAAAACAAAAAACTAATGGCAAATGGTTCACACATTTCCATGAAGACCTAAAAGAACTGAAAATAACTGAAAAAATTGAAAGAGAAAGCAAAACTCTAAAGAGAATATTAAAAGATGAAAATTTCCAAGAAGTGCCAAAACGCAAGAAAAATAGATCTGAGCTTTGTGAAAAATGAAGGAAAGAGACATCAGAAAGCATGAAGGGGTACTGAACAAGAAAAACAGAAAAAAGGAAATAATCACAAATAATTACGAGCAAATAAATGATCTAACGTGTTTCAAGGTGAAACACATTTTGCTGAACTATCAGCAAAAAACAGTATACTTCACGTAGATCTTTTTAAGAATCTATATTTGGTTTTAGAAGATTCCTTTTTCAGCATGAAATCGTTTCTTAATTGTGATATAAAAAGCCAGTCTCCTTTTCATATCTACCTTACTTTGATTATTCGCTGCAATTCCACGCCTAAATAATATTCACTTGTTATATAGAATGATTCACAAACAATGTAACAAATTTTCCAGTCACGTACTACTGATGTAAATTAAAAAAATTTCTATAAACGTAGCTTCGGAAACGCTTCGTTAGCGAGTGTCAGCTGGCAAAAGAGTTCGCTCTGATTTCTGCATCTTCGGTAAAATTAACTCAAAGAGTAATTCTTGGGACCATAATTAAGGAGTAAACTTAGTAGTTTTGTATGAAATCTGATCAGAAATATTGAAAAACATTTTCATTTTTTATGATTTACCATATAATACAATAATAAATCTGAATATTTTACACCGAAAGGTGGAAATTAACATTTGTAAATAGTATACAGGAGTTCACTAAACGTAATAGTTCAATTTATTTATTTAACTAGTTTAATATAACTAATTTAATAGTTTAATTTAAATTTTATTTATACAACACACCAGAAACCTGAAACTTTTGTTAATCAGTAACTCAAGAAGATACAAATAATATGATCTAGCAATACAAGTAATAAAGGAAATTTTACTCTATCCTAATATTTTCATGTAAGATTGTTGGATTAATAATTGTATAAATATTCGACATTAATAAAAATTAATATTTTAGCAACTATGTAACTGTCCACTTTATTAAAAAATTGAAGGATCGTATCTCATTTTCAAGTCAAATAAGTTTAAATGAAGTACAGCAAAAATTGTGTATATGTAATTTAATAGGCGGACAAGGAAGTCATGTGGTTCGACAAAATTCAAATATTTTGGATTTTGAACACTTTTGGTTCAGTCGATTGCAATAAAAAAGAGAGGTATAACTAGATGTTAAGGATTTTTCAAGATCCTGTAGCTAATCGTTTTTCAGTTATGCGAGATACATTCATACATACATACGTACAGACGTCATGCCGAAACTAGCAAAATGGTTTCAGGGATTGTCAAAATGGATATTTTCATTGAAATATGAAAACCGAAATTTCTCGCGATCACAATACTTTCTTTACTTCGTAATAGGAAGTAAAAAAGGATCTGAAACATAAACAGTTAATAAACTTCAAAAACGTTAAATTCAATGCGATATAAACAATAAATTATTATATTGCATTCGCATATTCGTGGGAATTTCCTTCCTTTTTCATTTAGTTAAAAAATATAACTTTCATTCAATAAAAGTTTTCTCTTAATTTCAAATATGCATCTAGGAATTATTAAAAAGAAATCTTAATAATTTCGATGGCTGTAGAGTTTATGATTCAAAACCTGAACAATAAAAAAACCAGATAGTAAAAGGAACAGACGCTTAAAAGATGTATTACAGAAGAATGTTGTAAGTTACCTTAGATTGATAATTGACTTACTAAATCCTTTTTGCCACCTTTAATTTGGTCCCGTTCCTTAAACTATGTAGTAGAGTTTATAAGGAAATTTGAGATCATTAAATACGAAATATGAAAACGTGTATATACCGGAAGTTTTGTAAAATTAACGAAATTATTCGAGTAATCAATATTTACACTCTATTTCGGTTAAATTGTTAATAAACAGAAGCGTAGAAGATAAAAGTTATAAGGAAACACCACGATTGGAATATCTGAAGTAGAAAGTTGAGGATGTAGAATTAAAAATTCAGAATTGTTAAGATTTTAAAAATTTGTATAGAACAGAACTGTAGAGAAAATATCACAAAACCAGACAAATAATTGATCATAAGAATACACTAAAAAATTAAAAAAAGAAACATACTTTCAAGTCTTTTTTAAATTTCATATTTTTGAAGTCGACAAAAAATAAAAAAGGAAAAACTGCAAACAATTTATTAAACCTTAATATTTTCGCCGAGTCCCAAATACCAAAATTTAAAATTCCATTTAAAAAGTATTATTATTATTCCTTTTTTTCAACGTATTAGTGCATTTTGCGGCTTTACTCGCTTTCTTTTAAAATTACTAATTTTACTTTTAAAATACTAATTCAGGGAAAATACTTAAAAAGATTATTATCGAGTGTAAGCTTAGGTTCTACGGAAAAGGTAATTATTAATATTAAATTTATACAGTACCTTTATATAAAAACTGAATACATTACGACCCTACTATAATGACTTTCAAAATAACGCGGATAGATGTCCCCCCCAAAAAAAAACTGTTATCAGGTACAAAAACAAATTTTCTACTTTTAGTAGGTAAATAAAAGTGCAGTACTAGGAAAAAGCTTTTCTATTGAGTTGTGATTTCTTAACACAGCACAGTTCTAACCCAATTTTACCTTTTTATCTCCAAAACACAAATATAATTTTAGATAAATCGTTCGTATCAAGAAGTATAAATCATTCGAACGAATTCGTGCGCTGCGCGCAGCTGCCCAGCGCATCACGTGGTCCTCTCTGAACCAATACAGCTAAAATAAAACTGTAAGCACATCCGTCAAACAAACAAACCCACGCACCATCCTTTTTTATGGGAAAAAAGAAGAAGATACGTATTTAGTAATAAATTGAGTAGAATAAATAGACGAACTAATACATTTAACTCTGTAAAATTACACGTAGCTGTACTGTATAACAAGGAAGACAAAAACATAAAGTAACCATATTAAAAAATTTGTACTGATTTAATCTTTTTCCTATCTTAAGATATGTAATAATGTGTTCTAATAAAGTAATACTGTATATTACACTTCGGTATTTTGAATTTAAATCAGTTACTACAGTTCTATATTTTCAGACTCTAAGGGATAGTGTTTTGCAGACTGTACAATTACCATAGTTAACAGTTCTGAGCCAACCTCCGTGGCGCGAGTGGTAGCGTCACGGTCTTTCATCTGGAGGTCCCAGGTTCGAATCCTGTTCAGGCATGGCATTTTCATATACGCTACAAATCATTAATCTCATCCTCTGAAGCAATACCTAACGGTTGTCCCAGATGTAAAAAAAGGAGTTCACAGTTCTGAAAAAAAAAATGAAAACGACATTCAACAACAAAAATGTAAGTACTATACAATACGTATTCAGTAGTGTATTTTATTTTTTTATATTTTATTTTATCCCCTAATATTCTCATTTTTAAATGTAACATTCGGTAATATTTTAATTGTTTTACAATATTAACTCGATTGGCAGTTCTTTTTTTCGTGTATCACTATATCTTTGAAATAACGCGGTTACGCTAGAACGCGGATATAACAATTGTCTCTGGATGGTCGCGTTATAGTGAAGATCTTACTATAATATTTTTTCAAATATATTCTCAAATCGTTTTATGCTCTTAAAATCATCTGAGTAGACCACGTAAATTTTCATTCAAAAATCTCATCAGTGTGTAGGGAAAATCTTATTACATGAACGCAAGAGAAATTTACAAACTAAAAGATAATCATCTAAGTCAGACAAACTGTTACGGAGTGTGCTTTAACAAGCATTAAAAAAATACATAAAATCAAATTGAAAATCACTGAATTTTTGAAGTAGATTAAAAAATTAATTAAATCGGTAAATATATTAAATTAGGCCATTAGAGTACAATACAAGTTATAGTTTACACCTTTTTTAGATATGTACAAGTGTCAAAGCACTATCTTTATTTTTCAACGAAGAGATTTCTTAAAATAAGGAAAGAAGCTTTAGTTAAGAAAAAAAAAATCAAATGTTCTTTCTTTATACAAAAAAGATAGAATCTACAATATAAACAATGTAAATTCGTAACGATGTATTCAAACATTATTTATGTAACAAATGGGTTGCTGTGACACAAAAAATATAAGAAAACTGGTTTAAAATTTTACTACCAGAAGAAAAAATTCTAACCATAATAACATTTAACTACGTTTCCTGTCCGAAACTATTCAAAATATTTCTTTGATTAGTCTAAATTTTTCACCAAAAATACTTTGAGATTCCGTATTTTTTATAACCGTTCTGCAAGTTATTCAACGTTACAATTTGTTGAACACTTTTTATAAGTAAACTAAGATATATTAGAGGAATTTTTTAGTATTCTTCATCAGAATTAATGATCATCATTATTCAGTTTAAATGACCTAAAATAAAATTTCAATTGCTTAGTTACACTTTATACACAAAAACTTTAATCTCAATAAACTACGTGGATCAGTGCTGTTAAACTGATAATAATATATTTTCAATAGAACACTTACAAGTCCCAGAAATTCTCGGTTGTACAAAATTATGTTAAACCACCTGAAAATAAATTTCCTCATCATTTAGAGAAGTGTTGTGAATTAATATCACACATTTAATACACTTAAAAAACAAATTACAAAACTGAAATGTCAATTATATTTTTAAAAATTGTTGTAATTTGTAAGTATTTTTTTTTAAACATGCTATTTTATATAAGCATGTGACTTCATTTATCATTGGTGAAAATATTGGAAAACATTTTTACAAAAAGGCTGAAGCTCATTTAAAAATTTGCTTGATTAAAAATGATCTTAATATATACTACGTTTTTGGCCACGACAGTTATCAATAAATGATACAGAATTAAATATTTAAACTTTTGCGACGATAAACCGAATAAAATTTTAGAATTTTACTAAGCTATTTCAATACTTTTTCAGCCACTTGTACTGAATGTTTTGAGAATTACATAAATACAAAAAAGACCATATTTTAATATACTTATAAAATATATAGACATACAAAAACATAAATTAATGGCTTACTAAATGAGTAATTGCAATTAAAATCAAATATTTTGATTTTAATTGCAACCGTAATCTAAATATGTAGCTGTTTAGTTGCAAGTAGTATCATCAGCTAACGCCAATGTGACAATAGTGATAAAAATGGATTGTAAAATGCGGTTCGGTTTATTGTTGCAAAACTTTATATTTTATATCATGAGATATAAAATCCCTAATGAATATTAGGCATGATAGAAAGCTAATGAAATCAAGCGGCGGCTCCAACGGTGGGAGCATAGAGGTTCGTGCTTTTTTCCTTTACCACCTAAGGAGGCCAACTTCTTTAAACAAAGATGACATGAAATCATTAATTTTCAGGGGAAGTTAATTAATTATCGTTTCCTCTATCCTCATATTATTTTTCTTTTATGATCGCAATAAAATTTGGATTAATTTTTAATTAATTGACACATGAATATTATTTATGTATTTTGTAAATCTAATCATTCCTTTATAAATCTTTATTAAATCTTTTATTAAACAAAAACTAAGGTTTAAGGCTATTTTTGAAAAAAAAAAATCAAGATTAATGAAAAAAAAAATGAAAATATTATGTATTATAATACGATAAGAACGAATACAAACAGTTGTATCATACTTCGACTCAGATATTTGTCTTACAACAGCTCTTTGTGCAAATATTTATTTCAAAAGTTTACCAATAACAGTACGAAAAATATAGAACGGTGTAAGTTTTTCACGAGAGGAAGCGAGATCACATGTTAAAAAGAATTATCAATATTACCGTATGATATAACACAGAATAAAACAAAATACGATTTTATGACCCTCAATAAATTATTTTAAGTAGAATTATCTTTAATTTAATCATATAATATAATTTCTATTATTAATTGTACTTCATAAATTTTTTCTCAACTTTTAAAAGTAAGACACTACGTTAGAACAATACATTAACCGTTCGAAAACTTAAAATTACGTTATATACGTCATTTTCGGTAACAAAAAGTAACAAAATAAACAAAAATTATTAACTGCAGGAAAAAAAAGCTAAAACAAAGGAAAATAATTACATCGTAGTTAAACATTTAATATATTTAATATGTGGTACGGTAAACGTTTTGTTATAACCTTGACAAAAGTAATAATCATTATATAAATGATAACCAAGACCGACCTGTTAGGTTTTTAAAAAAAATAACAGGTAATAATTGAAGGTTAGAGTATGTTTGGAAATCCGTTGGAGTTTAAAGGCTACTATTATTACTAGTACTACTACCTCCTCTAAATGATTGGATCTGGAATTATAATACATTTGAAGTTTTCTTCTTATTTAGAATCTTTTTTCTTGGGCTTGTCACATCTCATTGGAATGTTAAAACTTTTTAGGAGTTTTACAACTTCTATATCTTATTCAAACTAAATATTAAAATAAAGACGTTTTCTCTTTTTATAATGCTCAGATTAATTATTTAATTAAAGAAAAAATTACGAAGTTAAAATTCACAATTCCTATTTTTACACAAACACACGTACCTACTAAGTTTGTAATTTAAAAAAATAATTATTAAGAATAAAAAACGTATAAAAGTTATGAACGAAAATTACTATTTTTTTATTTATGTTCATCACAAGTAAAATTTGAAAACAATTATTTAGTTTTATGAAGTACTTTCAGAGAACTCAGCTTCATGAGGTTTGTGATCATGTCCTATCATCCACATCAATATTACCTTCTAAGATAGGCGGTAAATACTCGTATCTTCTCAACGAAAATATTTTTCTAGGCAAGATGCATAAACCTTTAGTATAATATTAATTTTTTTAATCATTTTTCTAAACCGAATAAAAAATTGGAAAAATGATTCAAATATCTTAATATTTCAGTTTTTGTTAATTTTATAGGACTAAGAAAAAAGAGCCCAATTTAAAGGAGAGCCGCTTAAGACACATAATATTTCTTTAATTTTTCAATATTTAATTTTAATATTTCTTTTTATTTTGAAAAAGAACAGTTCGAATCTAGTAAAATTTCAAAAATTTTTAAGTGAAGGAGATAGATAGCTAAAGGCCCATGTAGATAATAAACCTTTTGGACAATACATTTTTTTTATTGTTTTATGAAAGTGGAATACATTTTGAAAAAAAATCGTTCAAATATTATTCTAACTGCTACATGATACTTGATTCATTAATTAAGAAAGGTTTCTAACCTAGTGGTTTGTTGAGACAATAGAAATGTTATTTTTCCTAGTTTATGTATTTTTTCATATATCTTGAAATTTTTCATAATTGATTTATAAGAAAATACAATTTTAACAAAAAACAGTTCAAATATTTCAATATTTTTAGTTCAGGAGGGTATCAGCTTTTTAGAGGAAAAGGATTTAAAACACAATCTATATTTACAATCTTTTTTCTGAAGCTTAGATACATTTTGCAAAAGCAAGGTTCGATATAAATCACATTATTATCTTCACATCCTAATCCATAACAATTTGATGACGTCATATTGTGTAAAATCAAACACTGTTAATAATATTCGTTTAATAGTGTTCAAAAGCGCTATTTATTTTCCAAGTAACAGTTTTTTAAATGTTTAATTATTTTTTATTCATTACGAACAATTTTTCTTTGAGTCCAATCGATTTTGAAAATGGTTTCGAACGGATTCCTGTTTTCCAATTTGTTTTAATAACTGTAGTTTATACAAATATATATATTTACTAAATTTTAAAACAATTAATACATGTTCAGTAATATCAACCGCAACAATACTTTTATTGGATGAATAAAAGAGTTTCCGCAAACAATTTTTAAAAATTATAGCTTTTTATAAAACAAAAAAAAAAGTGATGTACATCACATGACTTCCTTGTACGCCTGTTAAATTACATATACACATTTTTTTTTTTTAATGAAAAGTACATAAAATTTTATTTCACTAACTTCTGATTTTTTTCATAATTTCTTTTGTTATTATTGAATTATTGTTTATTGTAAAAGTTTTAGGTATAATTAAATTTAATTACTGAATTATTATTTACTGTAATTTTTTTTTACAATCAGTGGTTAATAATTATTAATAAATAAATAATATATTTAAATTAAAAAGAAAGAGTTAAAAAAAAAGAAATGAAGTCTGATTTGAACCGATGTGCCTTCCCCTTCGAAGATCCAAATATTTTATTAATTAAAATTTTATTTGGCTATAACTCTGGAAGCAATGAAAACAAGTTTCACTTATGACATATCATTGAAAAGTTATCAATCAGAGGTTATTACTGCAGTTAAGAAAAAAGTCCAAAATCCAAATGTTTTTGGATTTTGGGCTTTTTTGGTCCAGTCAATTGCAATCAAAGTGGGAAGTTCACAACTAGATATTACAACAGTTCTAAATCCAAAATTTTCACATCCTACGGCTAATCGTCTTTGAGTTATGCGAGATACGTACGTACAGACGTTACGCTGAAAGTAGTCAAAATGGATTCAGGGATATTTCTATTGGATATTTCAAAATGGATATTTGAATGGAAATCTCAAAAAACCGAAATTTTTTACGATGACAATAGTTCCTTTACTTTGTACAAGGATGTACAAGGAAGTAAAAGAATTAAGATAATATTTTCCAAAATTTATAAAATCTACTTTAATTTGATTTCTTTTTACACAGCTGCCCAAAAAGGAGTGTAATGTACGAGTATTTAGGGTGGGTGTATGTATGAATGTTTGTTTCACCGTAGCAGCTGAACGGCTGAACAGATTGTCACCCGCACATTAAAGAGCAGCGATTGTCAGTAATGATTTTTTTTTTGGCAGTCGTGTTTTTAATTTTTAATATTTATCTTTTGTTCTAGATACATTTTCGCAATTTTATATTAAATTTGATTACTATTAATGTTAGGTTTCTTTACTGTAAGACAAAAATTGTCCAATTTATAGAAAAATTTCAAAAAGATGAATTTTTTTTAAAATCATTGATATATGAACTAATAAAAAAAAGAAATGAACGTAATCAAGGATTAAAAAGAATGAAGAATGATTAAAGGAGTCAAGAATTAACTAACTTATAAATAGGGATTAGTTAAAAAATTACATTTAAAAACAACCGAAAAATTTAATACAGTGTACTGATTTATAATTATAGAATAATTGTATGTTAAGTTAAAAAAGAAAAACACTTGTTTCTAATATATTTATAAAAATGTATAAATGTAAAACAGTTTTGTATTAATGAAAAGTAAAACAATGTAATATTCCGTTACATCAGAACTATAGCATTTTTTTTACCAAAACTTATGTTTTAATTGTAAAAAGTTTTAAATTTTACAATATTATATAATAATGCGAAAGAAATTGTTGATAGCAGATAGAAAAAGGTACAGTAATTTACTACCCTGATTAAGCATGTAATATATACAAAGAAGACGAGGATTAATTAATTTTTAATTTAAGTTGTATAATTTATTTTATTTTATGATTTATTTATCATATAAGCTTTGTAGATTGTGCATGGGAATATGAAATGGAAATGTTGTAGCTATGAAAAACGCCATGCCTTGATTTGGACCCGGGACCTCCGGATGAAAGGCCTAGACGCTACAACTTTGCCACGGAGATCGGTCGTGATTTTATGAGGGGGGCAAAAATGGAGGTAATTGGAGGAAAATAAATCTTCACTTAAACATTTTAACTAATTTTTTTCTCCTGTCCCGTTATTTCAATTTACATTACTTAATCATTAAAAAATCATTTCTTTTATCTAATTCAGGTGATAATCAAACCATTAGTTTATTGGAGCATATGTATTCTAAAATTACATACCTCGGGAATTTACAATCCAATTATCTACATTTTGATATAGACAGTATTCACGAACTGTACAATCAAAACTCTAAATAGAGCATAAATGTTTATCTAATAGGTTGTATGAACTTCTTCCTTATTGGCATCAAACAGCGCATGTCTAACAAAGTACCTATAGGAATATACGTACAACACAGTTCGATTTGCTACTAACTAATAATACGCATGCACCTGACGGACGTATGAAAGCGCAGACGCAATCTTCCCCTTTTAACAGGGGTATTCAAATGTCAGCCGAGCGTTTGGCGCCCACGCTTCAGTCATCCTACTACAAATTGGCCCTATTCTTTCCATAGCTGTCCACAATGACTGACAAGAGGCTAATCTCACAAGACTTACTGCTTCAGTTACTTTCAAACGAACGGAACGGGTATTCGTTAGAAAACAAAAAGTAATGATAAAGAATTCGTATTTACAAAAGAGCAGACTTAAAAAATAAATAAATAAAGAGAATGTCGTTAGAATAAATCCAATTAGAACTAATTGGAAAAAATTACAATTTTATAATTCAAGTTGACCCTATATAAAATGAATTACAATTTACTATAAATAAATATTAAATATTTAATTTCTGATATTTATCTGAATGTAATTCTCAGTTCCGATAAATAAATGAAACTGTAATCAACAGTTTCAAATAAGATTATACCTTACCTTGTTTCTCTTATAAAACTTATATCTTTCAACAATTCGAAAATAGAATTTTTATATTTATATTAAAATCAATGAAATATGATTTTCATATGATATGTCATTTATTTGTGCAAACATTTTTCAACCGAAATGGTATTTTTCTTCTTCAACATTTCAGCAGTACTAAAAAGACACTAATTTATTTTTTAAATGTGGGTTATTTTCTTATGAATATCAGGTATGAGTGCTAATCACATGGATAGAATTACCCATTAAAGATAATAATAGTACAGGATGAACATATAAATATTCAGCGCATTTTAGGGGTTAATAAAAAAATGAGCAAAGCAATGTAAGGCGCGTTGATTTTTTCAAATATTATTTAGATGCTAGAGTTATTAATGACCTGGAATGAACACGCCGGCGTAATGTAACGACAGAGTGGATTGTCAACTAAGCATTGACTACCGTGCAGGAGAAAGTAATGTGCGTACTATAGTTTTATGAAAGCGGATCTGTTATTATTATTCACACATTTTTTCGTTTAAAGTACGACCGTGATTATCCTAATACTCTAATAAACGTTAGTATCAGGAGTTTAAAGATACAGTAGTTATGGTATGAAAAAAAGGTGTTGAAATACCTTTCGGCTTCGAGAAAGTTATGGATCGAGTGAGAGAAGTCTGCGTAAATCGACTCGTTGAACTTTAGAACTGATAATACCGCAATCGACAACTGTGAAGGTATTACTTCATTCACATAAAATTCAGTCGATGCGTGCTAATGAGATGACGATAAACCACACCTTTATAGTTTTGATAATGTGTTTTTAGACAAAGTAATCTTCTCTGATAAAGCGTTCTTTCATGTTTCTGGTCTCGTTAACTGTCATAACTGTTGGTTTTGGAGTAGCCAGAACCTTCATACCGTTCGAAAAACGCAATGTGATAGCCCAAAAATTAAGGTTTGGTATGCGTTGACAGCTTATAAAGTGATCGGACAATTCTTAGCGGTGCTAACGTTTATTAGCACTAATTATCTAAATATCTTAAAGGAGTATGCGATATCAAAAATTGGGCATCAGCGATCCATCGTTTACTTCCAAAAAGACAGCATACATGTTAGGGATTACCTACATGAAAAATTTCCTCAACGTTGGATTGGCCGTGATGGATCAATTCTCCTGGCCACCTTGATCCCCTGACGTTACGCCCCTCGATCGATCTCTTTTTTTGGAGGTTTGTCAAAGACAGGGTGTAGGAAAGGAAGGTTATCAACACCAGCGAACTAAAAATAAGCACCGAAGGTGTAATTGTTCGTAATGGAATTACTCCAGATATTCTTCGTAATGTGTGCCGTGAAATTGAATGTGATCTGAACAATTTACGCACCATAAAAGGTGCTCATGTGGAAATTGTTTGAAGTTAATAAATGTTGTAAACAAAACTGTTTGAAATGCCCTGTTCAACAATAAAACGTGCATGTAAGTACATTGCTTTGTTATTTTTCTTTTAATATCTAAAATTCGCTGAATAATTTATGGTCATCCTGCATTTCTTTTGCAATAGTGTGAAAATTTTGTGTGGTTTATTAATTAATGCATTTTATAAGGTGGTCAAATTGATTTCGTTTTGCAACAAGATCAAATCATACAGTTTTATTATGAACCGTCATAACCAATCGTTAAGCTTGTCATCATTATTAAATATTTATTATGCTTACGTATATAACAGACTAAAATTTAGTATTATATCTTCGGGCTACTTTAGAAAAAAACAGAACACGTTTACAGTATGCAAAATGGGCTGTCAGATCTTTGTCTGATGCCGGTAAGTATGATTAATGTGTACAGATTGGTTTTTTTAAAATTAAACATGTGTTTAATTCACAATGCATTTTCGAATAATACTTAAAAAATTATAATTTATTTGTAAAAAGTAATAGTATTAATTTGTATCTAGTCAGAACAACAGAAATATTTTTACATTTTACATCGTAATAATTCGCTATTTTAGGAAAACTATCCTAATTTTCAACCGTTATTTGTAATAAGTTATCTTACTATCTAAAAGATTTTTCAATTAATCTAATTAAGTCAAAGATTCTTTTTTACAGAAACAAGATTACTCTGCTGATGAATTTTTTAATAATACTAATTATGTAAACCAGAATTTTCTGTATACCGTTTAAATAATTTTAAGCGAGTTCTCAGATAACGATTTGAAAATTGTTCGCCGTCAATCCATCTGATCAAGACATCTTCACAGTTTCCCTTAATCTTTCCTGGCAAATGTTATATTAGTTACTCTTTTTTTTTAACTTTAGGAATAGAGCAGCTACCATTTGCGACTTAACTTGTATAATTTATAATTATAAACTGGTATGAATAGAATATTTATTTCTTGGTACTTTTAATTTAAAACCTTTTTTGCCAAATTTATCTTCATTCCCAACCGTATTTTTAAGCTTTAATGTAGTTTATTTATATAATGCTTTCTTATCTTAACATCAGGTAGCAAATAGCCCGCCCTGAGGTAGATAATCCCCACTTCCAGAACACATCACCTACGTTCGACGTTCAGGGCGGCAGCAGTTGTACATACGTAAAATACATATAGCTGGCTGATGGAGCTTTTAATTTTCCCTCGGAAATGTGATCTTTTTTGACCGGTCTTCCACCTTTAGGTCAGTATGTTGGACTAGATTTTCTCGGCCACCTGCAGATAATGTACATTGAAAATGATTCGGAAATGGACTTATACCGTGTTTAAAGCTGGCGATGTGGGGCCAGGGTCGATGTTATTGCAGGTGTAACGGAGACCCTTCTGTTGTTCACATGCCCCCTGCGATGGCAAGAATGTAACGAAGGTTCCCATGAATGTATGTCGATCCGTGAGAGCCCTGAAAGCTTCGGTGAGTACAGGCCTGGAGTCAGTGGAGAGATTGCGCATCTATTCTATGCCAGAACATATGCCGGTTCCATCGGAGTACCGGATCGGATCTCAAGAGTTAGTGGCCTGGAGTGGGGATGTACCCCGGCGGCTAGTCTTGCTACAAAAGTGATCAATTTTAAAGCAACATCTTGAGCAAGTCAACGTGGCAGAGGGTGCACATAAACACCCTCGTTTAGAAACAGTTGATTCCCCGGAAGCGAAGTGTAGTAAAGAGTCTGAGAGAATAAGAAAAGATAGTGACAGAATTAGAAAAGATTTTCGGAAAGCTTTGTTTAACAACAATGCGCTCAGACCAAGTCATTTAGTGATTACATGAGAGAATGGAAACTTCCACAAAGTTAGCCTATTCTTAATCGCTGGAGAAATTAAAAATTGTGCTGGTGGTGCTGTCAAGGAGATTTGCAAGACTTTTAATGGTTTGTACAACAAAACTGAAAACGATAGTCAAAGCCAAAGAGTTCAATCTTTGAAAAAGATCGGTGAGTTTGCGATGTCTGTACAACGTCATAGTACGCTTAACTCATCGAAAGGAGTCATTGTTTGCCGTGATCTTCTTAATTGCACCGAAGAAGAAATATGTTCGTTTGCAATAAAAAGGCGCACAAATAAATGTTACAACAGTCTAAATCCAAAATTTCATCATCCTACGGCTAATCGTTTTGAGTTATGCTAGATACATACATACGTATGTACAGACGTCACGCCGACTAGTCAAAATGGATTCAGGGATGGTCAAATTATATATTTCCATTGAAATCCAAAAACTGAAATTTTTCGCGATCGCAATACTTCCTTTACTTTGTACAAGGAAGAAAAAAACAGTTAAAAGTAAATAAGATTTGATATATACCTAAATATAGTATCTTCTTATTCATAACAAAACCTCTTGAAAGATATCTTGAAAATATTTCAGTGCATTACCGCTTACCCCACAATTCCGTATAGTCTTTTTAGAAAATTCAATCCTAATTAATGAACTCTTATAATAATCTGGTCATACTGTTTTCAATAAAATTAGGGTCAAACACACACAACAAAATAATGAATTAAAAATTAATTCATTTTTAATATTGTTTAAAAATTAATTTATTACTTTTTACAAATTTTATAGTGAAGACGAAAAAAACAAACTTCTTCATTAAATTTATTAATTTTTTTTTACAGCTTTTCGTTATTTTTGAATTGTATTAAAAGAACAAGTAGTTAATTTTTTAGTGAATTTTATTGGTGGAAACGGATGCAGCTATAAGTAATTAATAAAAAAAAAGAAAAAATCTGATGTGGACACCACATGACTTCTTTGTACGCCTATTAAATTACATACACAAATTTTTTGCTGCACTTGATTTAAACTTATTTCATTTGAAAATGAGATATGATCCTCCAATTCTTTAATCAAGTGAAGAGTTACACAATTGCATTGTGGTAAACACCACATTGCATCACATTTTTTTGTGGTTTCCGCATCAGCATTTTATATTAATTTTGTTTCACGTCGCTCAAGTAGTTATATGATGTGAGAACGTGTCGGACCTGAAACCATGTAAACATCGGTTCGAATACGACTTCATATACGTATATTTTTTTTAACATTTTTTTAAAATTTAAATATACTGATTTATTAATAACTATTAACCTATGTAAAAATTATTGAATTAAAATGAAAAGTACATAAAATTTTATTTTACTAATAACTTCTGATTTTTTTATTTATTGATATTATTGAATTATAATTAATTTAAAATTTTGTTTTTACAATTAGAGATTAATGGTGGTTAATTAGACATAATTAGAGGTTAATTAAAGGTTATTAACAAAGTAATATATTTAAATTAAAAGAAAAAAAAGATGTATGTGTATGAAGTCGGATTTGAACCGATGTGCCTTCCCCTTGTAAGAGATCCAAATGTTTCATTATTTAAAATGTTATTTGGCTATAACTCTGGAACCAATGAAAATAAGTACTAATTTTGATATGTCGTTGAAAAGCTCTCAATGAGGACTTATTTCTGCAATAAAAAAAAAGTCCAAAATCCAAATTATTATATTTTGGGCTTTTTGGACACTTTTGGTCCAGTCGATTGCAATCAATAGGGGAGGTGCACAATTAGATGTTACAACAGTCCTAAATCCAAAATTTCTACATCCTACGGCTATTCGTTTTTGAGTTATGTGAGATACATACGTACGTACAGAAGTCAATCTGAAACTAGTCAAAATGGATTCAGGGATGGTCAAAATGGATATTTCCGTTGAAATCTGAAAACCGATATTTCTCGGGATCACAATATTTCCTTTACTTCGTGTAAGGAAATAAAAATAGATAAAAAAAGTAAATATCAGTTTTTATAAACCGAAAAATTATATTCGCTTATATTCTAATTGAATTAAAATAGTAGATTATCTGAATAGAATAATAAAACTTATGTAAAGAACAAAATATACCTTTTACAAGAAAATATCACATAAAAAACTAAAATATAATAAAAAAAATAAATAAATAAATGCTGGTCACTTTTATTCTGATAATAAAAAAATATAGAAATGATAATAAAGGAATTACTTCTACAACAACCAACCGTATAATAAAACTGTAGAGAAACGTTATACTTATGATATTTAATAACCCTTTATTAAATTAAATATCGCCTTAGGATTCTAAAATGTTTTTAATTCATTGTGTATTTATAAACAGCTATAATAATAATTATTTTTAGAAATATAATGACACACAAATAATTTATATCAATGATTTTCTTCAACTCTTATAATAAATCAAATTATATTACTGTATCAAACATAATGTAAAATTATCCATAATTTTTATTGAAATCATAGCATACTTAAGGTCGGTTAAGTTAGTAGGAAATTTTAGAGTTTATATAACTAAACTAAAATATAGCTTACAATGTGCAGTAAGTTAGACGTAAAAAAAATCACCGATATATATTTTTTTTAAATATTTTTTAACATATTCAGAATTAAAGTAGCTTGTGTAATTGTAGTAATTATATATTTAAACATTAAAAAAATGTTTTTAACAAAAAATAAACGTTTATATAATTTCAACGAAAATAACCTTATGTAACATATTTCTGAATAAATTTTAAATCATAAAAATACTAATTCACAGTAAGACTGAAAGCTGGTTTTTTTTTTTTAGAAAACACTTAATGTTAAATTAACTTAAAATAAATAATAAAATAACAGAAAAAAGATGTATAGAAAATATAAATTTATATTTTATAAATAAAAAATAGCATTTGTTTTAATTGCTTTGAGTGTTTTTTTTCTAACTCCGTTGATAATGCTTTATACGTTTTATGTTCAATTTTTAAGCTCGGTTCTTAGAAAAATCTTGTTTTTTATATTTTTAACAATTAATGATAACGTTTATACTGTTTATACTGATAAATATTAATTTTATATACAATTTAATAGCTATGACAAATTTTTTACCCGCTGTGTATGAGGTGGTAGGCGTGTGTTTGTGCACGAGTGGAGTGAGAGAATTTATTCTATCTACTGAAAACTTTAAAGGAGAGTAATCCAAATTTCAAATTGACACAAAATATAAAATATTGTATAGTTCATTAATATTTATTTTATCTCAATAAGAGGTTTGACTCAGAAATTTAAATATTTAAATATATATATTTAGTAAAGTATATATATATATATATATATATATATATATAATTGAATCAAACGAATGAAATAATTGATTAGCTACGAAAGAGATTGCTCTTTCACAGTAAGTTTATAGCAGTAAGTTTATCAGTCTCAAAACATTAATTATTAAATACACATAATATATTAATAAATTAGCTTGTGTTTCGACATATAACCTCAATGGATGCCAAGATTAAACAAATTTACAGGATATCTATTAATAAGGTTATAAGAATATAATTCTGTTTAGTGGTATTAATTTGAAGTTTAAATTTAAATATAAAATTTGTTTAGATAATATTATTTATTCAGCACTATTACTTTTTGTATATTACTATTTCTAAAATACTTAAACAATTCTGGATGTCTGTAATGCAAGGTTTTGTTTAGGTGTTTTATATCCGATTATTTTTATTGATATTTAAATACTTGAAGTTTTTTTTTTTAAATTATCTATTTCTATCACAAATATAAAGTTCAGATATATACCTATATATCTTAGAATTTCAGATAAATTCTGAAAAAAAAAACTAAAATTAAAAACAAATCTTTTGGGAAATTTATTTTGTATTTTTTTTTTAATTTCCTAAATATAATTTAAAAATTCACTATTTATTCCATAAAAATTTCAATTTTTGAGCATGATTGTATTTTGAATAATCAGGTGTAGTATCACCATCTGTGAACAATGCTTGACCACCCTACTGCTGAAATGTCGCAAGTATAAACTTATTTTTATATTAAAGTATAAAAATAACAATAAAACACAAAAACAACAATTTATTTAAACAGGATACTATTGTTCATATGTTCGGTACAAGTAAAATATTTTTTTAGAAATGAATAATGATATAAAACTAAATAAGAAATTACTCTTATAATAAGCTTAAGTGCTGTTTATTATTTTAATTCCTTTTTAACAATTAATTTAGTGGATAGCAACCTGTTGCTTTCGAATACGATACAGAAAATTTTAGCGTGAGAAATATGCTATCCATAACAGGAATTCAAATCCAGAATCTTCCTGATTTAATTTAATATACCTCAGTCACAGAGGTCGGAGGTGTAGAAGACGACCTCCTTAGACTTTCGTAATTTATTCAATGGTACATTATACCTTCTACTAATAATAAAATAAGTTTTTAACCATGAGTTTAATATTGCAGAAAAAAAATATGGAAAAAGAAATAAATAATGGTCCATTAAATATAATAATAATTTTTTTTCCTTAATAAATTTTATTCTACTTTATTTATTTTGATGGTAAAGTAGTATTCTTTTAAATAAAAAATAAATAAATGAATAATGATCTAGACACTTGTTACCTCGAATCCGGATCGTAGGTTGATCCTGAAAGAGGTCAGAAACTTCGGAAAAAGAAAATAAACCTAAATGATACCTATTAGTATTGTTCTGAACTGTACTGTTATTCGGTTTTCTAAGAAGGCCTCAGCAGTATAAACTAAAGGTAAGTAAAACACTTCATTACAACGAAGCTAATAATTCATAATTTATTTATGCTTCGAATGCATGAAAATATTTTACAAATCAGGCACATGCACATGTGCCTGATTTTTGATAATATGCCAAGTGCCCGTAGAAAAAATTAATTTTTATAATTATAATTGTTTTAACAATTCTTCAATAAAGTTGGCTTTCTTCATAATACGTATCATGTAGCTTGTTCAACCGTCTGCGGTGTTATAATACGATGTCTAATACTGGTCAGAAATAAGAGTATGATATTAAATTTATTACACTGAGATAACCTACTAAAAAGAAAATTTATCTCAAGAACATCTAAAACTAGAAAACTTCTATCATAAAAAAAGTAGTATGAGACTAATAGGTTCAACACAATTTTTTCAAATTAATTTATTTAAAACAAGATACATTTGAACTTATATTATAAACGTAATAAAAATAAGAAAATTAATTAAGAATTGTACGGTACTTTTTAATTCAACGTAGAATTATTATAATAATAAAAATTAAATTATTATATTTTATTACACGTACACAATAAATATTTAAACGTTATAGAATAATAAAATTTAATTAAATGATAATAAACCAATTATAACCGGAAAAATATATGCAAAATGATGCACTAGAATTTATATTATTTAAATTTCCTTATTCCTATAATAAAATAATAAAATGATAATTTGTAACAACATAATTCATTAGTGTACAATCACGTAAAAGAGAAGTTATTACTATAATCATTATTTTATTATTATTACTATTATAATTATTAATGTTATCCGTCCTTCTATTGAGATAACAATAAAGTCTTCTTTCCTTCAATAATTATTTTTAATTTCAGGTTAAAATTTTTCACGATTGTTAATCGATTCAGAAGTTGTCGAGCTGTGGGTAATATTAATAATAATAATAATAATAATAATAATAATAATAATAATAATAATAATAATAATAATAATAATAATAATAATAATAATAATAATTAATAATAATAATAATAATGTAGATACATCGTAACCTTCTGACTCTTAACCTTGAAAAGATGTCTTAGTATTTATCTTCATTATTATTGTAATACCTGTTGCCTAATTAGTGCCTAACTAAATAATTTTACATTGTAGAAATAATTCTGTTGATTATGCTAATTTTATTATGCTGAATCTGATTCTAGCCAGTGATTTTGTTAAACACAGATTAAAGTAGGTAGGTAATATGATTTTCTGTATTTAGAAAAATGTAGAAAAAATAAAATGATCTCCGCGTGTTCCATTAAATAAAAAAAATAAAATTATACATCTGTTTATAATAACCAATAAAAGTTTATTTTTTTTTACCGAAATTTCTTTCAGCATTTGTTTTATAAATAATAAAATAAGGTGTATTTTTATTTATAAATAGTTTTGGCAAATCTATACTTTATTATCCAAAAAATACTGTGCAAATTCTATTATAGATTCCGTTAATCTCACTACTATATAAAGAGACGTCTTTTGAGTCTGTTCACGATAACCGCAAAAACATCTGAACCAATCATTTCGAAATTTTAAGTGTAGCTTTCTTATGAACCCTGTAATGTTTACTACAGTTCAAACCTCATCAGTCTTACAACTATATAAATCAGAAAAAAAAACGTACAAGTAACTTAAAACTTCTTTTAGTAAAATAATTGCCATTATTTACATCGATAAAATACTATCCACAGTTAAGTCAATTTTGACTTCTTCAGATAATGATTTGCTAGATTTGTTTTCATTGTATATAAAATATCAGTTTATAATATTATCAAAATACATGTAAAAACAAATTAGTTTGATAATAAAATTAAAGGGAATGACGCCCATTTTATGTATTCGTTTTTAACTGAAAACTTATTATTGCTCCAAATTAGTGTATTTTATCCGGTAAGTTGGGAGTTGCTAAAACTCAGAAAGCAACAACCCACACAAAATTACTAATAAACTGTTTAACATTTTTGAAGTTCTATATGTATACACCGGGGAAGAAACCGCGATAGGGATGGAAGGCTATTAAACTCTTATTAAACTTTTATTATTTAATGACTTAAATAACAAATTTACAGATTATAAAATTTTAAATACTTAAAAATTTAATTTTTAAAACTTGTAGAAAGTTTTTATGAAGTTAACATATTGGGTAATTTTAGTCTAAAAATTATATTCTAACTTTATAATGAAGAATTTCTATTAGATGAATTTAAATATTAAGAAAATTAAATTAATCTTCTTAGCTGACTAGTTTGTAATCTGTAGAAAATTCAGATTCGAATCAAAATTTCTATACTAAATATTTAGAGAGTATGCAATAAATAAATCAACCTAAACTGTTACCACAAATAATACCGCTTCAGAACAAGGAAAATACTTGTGGAGAATGTAAAACAATGAAGATTGATTTCAAAAAACAAATTTGTAATAAAAAAGGGGGAAGAATTTAAAGAAAACAAATTGAAATAAACATTTTTAAAAATTAATAAGACATTTTAATTAAAAAATAGAAAATATTTCATTTTCGTGTAAAGAAAAATTATTGAAAAAGTCTGATGTGGACACCACATGATTTCCTTGTACGCCTGTTAAATTACATATACACATATTTAAAAGTACATAAAATGTTATTTCACAAATAACCTCTGAATTGTTTTACATTTCTTTTTTTTTGTTATTATTTTTATTTATTGTAATTTTTTTTTAGAATTAGAGGTTAATAATTATTAATAAACCAATATATTTAAATTAAAAAAAGGAAAATGAAAAAAGAAAAGAATATAAGAAAATGTTGCAAACAAGAAAGAATAAAAACATTAAGGAAAGATGATAAATATCAGGAGGAAGAAAACGTTAAGATCAAGGAAAGAATAAAAAGATTAAGAGAGAATGATGAATGTAAACACAGGAAAAATTTGAAAACTAGAGAACGTGTGCACAAATTGAGATCAGAAGAATTATATCAAACCAAAGAGCAATTAAATGATTGGCAACAAAAAACAAATAAACGAAATGATGATCAACTCCGACTTGGGGAGAATATTGTCCAACAATATCAGAGGAATAACGAACTAAAAGATAAGAATTTTTTGCAATTTATAAAAGATTGGCCAAGTATGCCTCAGTGTACATGTTCTTGTGAGGGTCTATTTTACAGCTACTCTGTAGTTAACTTCAATGTAGATAAAATTAACAGAAATTCCAGAATAATTAAATAAAATTAAACTAAAAAATCCAAAAATAATACGATTCTAACATAAAATTTTCAATTAATATTAAATAATCAGATGTTTCACCAAGTCTATACAAATATGTAACAATGCCTATTAAATTACATATACACATTTTTAAAAGTACATAAAATGTTATTTCACTTATAACTTCTGATTTTTTTAAATATTTTTTTATTGTCATTGCACTTTTTTTTTACAATCACGGGTTAAAAATTATTAATAAATCAATATATTTCAATTTAAAAAAAAAGTTAAAAAAAGGGAGATAAAGTCTGATTAGAACCGACGTGGCTTTCTCTTGTAAGTCCAAATATTTCATTAATTAAAATTTTATTTGGCTATAATTCTGGAATCAATGAAAACTCAAGTAAGTACCACTTACGATATACCTTTGAAAAGCTCTTAATGAGGGCTTATTCCCTCATTAGGATGCAGTCCAAAATTAAATTTTTTTTTAATTTTGGGCATTTTTGGGCACTTTTGGTTGAGTTTATTGAAATCAAAAGGGGAGGTACACAACTAGATGTTATAACAGGACTGTTATAACTAATTGATTTAGGACTAAATCAAAAATTTCAACATCCTACAACTAATCGTTTTTGAATTATGCGAGATACGTACGTACATACATATACACATACATATATACATACTTATGTACAGACGTTACGCCGAAACTACTCAAAATGGATTCAGAGATGTTGAAAATGGATACTTCCGTTGAAATCTGAAAACCGAAATTTTTCGCAATCACAATACTTCCTTTACTTCGTACAAGGAAGTAAAAACTATACTGGAAAATATAAGAATAATTGTGTAATTAAATGAACAATACTGAATAATAAGAAATAAAAAGCTTTTAAAAAGCCATCACTAGAAAGGAGTGTATCATTAACAAAACATATAATCTCATTAATCTGAGAATTTACAACTAAAAAAAAATATAATCTAAACTAGCAAATTTTCTTCAGAAAAATAAAAGTGAAAAAGGAAAATAAATCTAAAACAATCTTCTTTTCATTACTTTTTTTACCTTTTTGTGTTGCTGATTATAGTTATGTACCGCTTTATCACCAAATCCAGTAGTGTTTTATGATTACAATTTCTCGTTATTTATTGGATAAGATCCTTTAAACTTTGCGTATTCTTTTTAACTTTGAAACAAGGCCATGAAATTCCAAGCACAATCTTTTAATCTATATGGTATGTAAAAGAATGTGAGGTACGTAAAATTGTGAGTGAGATAATGAGTGGTATTAGATTAAAGGAATTTTACTTGATGCTCGTAACTAACGATGATTAGTATAGACTTAACAACCGATACTTGAATTTGAAAAAAAATTCTTTAGTCATTAAAACAAAGTAAAACAAATAGTAAAACACATAAATTATATAAAAATTAAATGAGTAAACATCTATTATGTCGGAATGAATATAAACGAATACGTAAGTCTAATTACTTTTATGTCTATATATCAATTACGTACAAATATTACCTATTTATAATGAAATTAGAAAATAGAATAAATACCGAAATCAATTTTTAGACTTCTATTACCTGTATGTAATAAAATTAAAGATTTACATACTTTTGAAATTTTAACACTTTGAACGTGAAAAATTTCGAAACACTTTGTTAATGTCCTGAATTTAATTTTGTCTTATTTTAATTAATTTATCGTACAATTGCATATTAAATTCTAAAAGCAAAATTATAAATGAAGATTGGAAAACATCTTTATACATTTTTTTATATTTGAAGACTGTCCAGTTTTTCTTATTATTTACGGATTGTGACAGAAAGTTTGAAGAATGAAAAAAGAAACTAACTTTTTTAAACAATAAAATTAAACTCAAATGCCTGAACACTTTGGTAGATCAATATTCCGTTCATTCGACCGTTGCAGGGTTGTTAATTAGTATAATATTCACTGTTAGTACCAAAGGTTGTTCTTAGTTGGTTTGTGGTTGTTTAATACCATTTGTTACAGCTTCTTGTTCAGTTAAACTTCTCAGGGTTTACTCGAGTTTTATGGAGGATGTCCGCCCATTAGCAATAATAATGTGCTCTTATTTCAACAGCAGTACGATAGTAATAGTACCACAGTTATAAAACGACCGATATCGCAGCTACAGCTCGCAGTTAAAAGACAACATCAGGTTACTTATTTACTATGCACATTGATACAATTACCTTGCAAATATTTAAATTATTTAACTTTTGATTTCATTTATATGGTTTTATTGCTATCAGATGATTCAATAAATTTAATTAAATATCTCGACTTCAACGTATTAATTATATATTTATATTCCCCATAAAAAGATGTTTTATTATTATTTTTTCAAAAAAATTAATTTACTTATTGGTCTTTAACATTAAAAAAATGTGCGATTAAAGATTATACAAAAATATGATTTTTTAATTTAAATTTGAATAATTAGCATTCTAATTAAAATTATGGCGTTGCAATGAATTTATGATTATATATTGAAACCCTGACGCAAACAGGGTATGATTTTATATTTATATATATTTAAACCTTGGCTCTAACGCTAACGTCATGTTCAAAATTCCCTTTACATTTTCATTGTAAATTATAAATACGTATATGAACATTATAAAAAGAACAAGGCCAAAATTAATAAATGTCGAATTGTGAAAAAGCTCACTGACTCACGAAGTTTAAATGAAAAAAGTAAAATATCACTCAGTGAATTTATATAGAGAGCATTTATAGATAAAGAGTTAAGTCATTTCAAAAATTTTAGTTAAAAACTATTTTTGAAAAGAAATTAATTTTTGATCGGATGAAAAATTTAAATGAAGAAAGTTTGCTGAAATAAAGAGCAAAGAACTAAAAAAAAAAAATAGCTTGAAGAAGGCTTTTTTAAAAAAGAATGACAGATAAAGTGGTAAGTTATATCTTATAAAGTCTGTATTTCATTTCTGAATACATTTTAAAAAAGTATCAAAATATAAGTGAAAATTTAAGTGAAGAGCGTCTAATTAAAAAAAAAGCAAACGATAACAAGGATAAAGTTAATGAAAAGTGTCTATTAAAAAAAAAAAACGAAAGATAACGTAGGAAATTTTTAGGCAAGAACACCTTTTGAAAAAAAGAACCAAAAATCGACTGGAATTTTTGGATGAAAGCGCCTTTTGAAAAAGAGAGAGAAAATTTGCGCAAAGTTGGTGATTTTGAAAAGAGAATAAATGATTTAGTAATATTATATAAAATAAAGAAACTTTGGCGAAAAAATTAGTGAGGATAGAGTTGAATTCTTGAATGAGACATAAAAAAAGGGCAAATTAAGAATTAATGGGAGTGGAGAGAGTATTGACCAGGGACAGTCTCCATAATATATATATATCTCATAAGCGAATTGAAAAATCAGGCTTATTGCAATGCGCCAGGGTAATTGGAAAATGAAATATAATATAATCTAACCAAACTTAACCTACATAGGTTAAGTTATGTTAACAATATGTTATGTTAACAACTTAACATAGGTTAAGTTTGGTTAGATTATAATATTTATAATCTCTTTGCAAATGGTAATTTTTCAATTAGCCGGGCACATTGCAATAAGCCTGAGTTTTTAATATATATATATATATATATATATATATATATATATATATATATAAAATCTAATATTAACAATTTTTTTCTGAACACAGAATTTTGCAACCATGTTGATTCTCTTTTCTGCCCCAGATTTAATAATTAAAAATGATTTAAAAACCAATGTTGAAAGAAATCATGTGCATTCATAAAGCCGTATTTTGTTAACATATTCATAATTTTCTTTAAACTGGTTATATTTATCTCTTTATTTTCATGAGGTAAACTATGGAAATACTATCAAACAAACATACAAACAAACATACTATCAAAGCTGAAAAATCGAATCTATTTTAATTGGAGTTAAAGAAAAGAGTACTTTTGTTTATTTTTTATTTATTATTTTTTAAGAACACTTCACCAGTTAAATTATTAATAAAAAAGAGATTAAATACGAGCAAATAAAATAGATTTAGACCAACCTCAATATTCTACCATAATTATGGAAACGAGTTATTAAGTTATAATCAAATAAAAGTGCAGTTAATACAAAGTGAGTGTTTGAGAGTTCCAGTGTACCTGTGTAATACAGCATTACAGCAGAAAGCAAGTGTTCTCGCTAGATAGGTTATTTTTTTGATCCTAGTGGTTAACAGACATGATCACGGTTAAACGGGTGACGTATGAACGATGTTTTACTATATTGGAAAGAGCTCTTACCATACTCTTTACCGTAGTTAAATGAGAATTTTATCAAACATTAAAGCTAATATGAGGCAATAAACCGCAAATAATATTTGGTAGTCTTAAGGAAAATTTATCAGAACTTTTTTAAAAATGCACGGTTAATGTATACCGAAAATCATAGATTATTTAATTGTACAATCATACATTGGCGAGTACAATCATAGTCATGTTTACGTAATGACAATCAAGACTAATGGAAAATGTTCATAAAGCAGATTATATTTTTTTCCTCCTTGATGTTAGGTTGATTGACAATTTTATCAAATATCGATAAAGTTTTTGTAGTATATCAGGGAGAGAACTAAAATTTGAGTTTTCTCCTACTGTTGTTCTAAAAGTTTAATTTATTTTGTGCTTTTTGGAAAATTTTTTATAACGTGATAATATATTAGTGACATAATTAGGATAGATTGGGGAAATGCGATAGATAAGTGGATAGAGAAACTAGTAAAACATATATATATATATATATATATATGTACTCGTATATATACTTACACACGAATATTATATGTTACTTTAATTTCTATCCCAGAAACCTATAAAACCAATTAAATATTACACTTTATGCGTATACTAGCAGAGGTTTTATATATTTTGCTAATTAAAATACATTTTTAGTAACAGTTCTGAGATTTTTTAAATCAAAAAGTCTTTTAAAATTACCAAAAGAAGAAAAGAATATTAAAAATAAATACTTTTTTCATCTTTTTATATAATTCTGAGAAAGTTATATAATCTAAAATAAACAGTTTACAAAATAATAAAATTTAAAGTTGATGACTAAACTACCATCAGAATCAATATGTGTCGGTGACAATAAAATCTAGACCACCCAAAAAACAAATATTAATTATATTGAGAACCAAATTAAACAGCAGTGAACCGGTTTTTTTGAATATTTAAACATTAAAGTATTTTGAATTTGTTTTCAACATCTTTTATTTTATTTCTTTGTGTATCGCTAATTGATAAGTGAAAAAGTTATTTATTCTCTTCATCTGAAATATAATTATTAATAATGAAGACGATCAATTTAAAATAAAAAAATAATTTTTTATTAATTTGTAAAACTCTTATTACGTCGGCTAAACATTTTAACTAATATTTATCTTTCGTCTTTACTTTCTTTTACCTGAATGACCTCACTATCCATACTTGAACAGAAAGGGTAATTTTTTCATATATAATACATATATATATTTTTTTATATGTATATTTTTTATTTTACTTATTTATATATATATATATTTTTTAAATTTTATTTTATGAATTCTACAGAATCTGTGATAAAGCGTTTTGGTGGTATATGGGTTTTTTAGGGTATAAAAAATGCCATGTACCAGGATTTGAAGAACCCAGGAGTCTACGTATGAAAAGCAGAGACACTACCACTCCGCCACGGAAATCGGTTCGGCGGAGTGGTATGATATATATATATATATATAGTATTTAAATCTCATATTATGAGCCAAAATAAATATCTAACTACATTTCTTAATAAACTACAGTTCGACTTGGAAAATAGAGATTGCAAATTGGATGAAAATCGTAATCTCCTCCCGAAGAAAGAAAACCAGTGTTGTTAATCGTATGATACCAGATGAATCATTTGGAAACAGAAGCAAAAATAAAGATGGATCCAGATTGAGCAGTAATTTGAAAAATAAAACATATTACGGTCAGTGAGGAAAGATTGGAGAACCAGGTAATATAATAGAGGAAAATCTTAATATTGGAAAGGAGCTGCTTCTACCTTTAATAAAGGTTCACAAAACTCCCTAGAAATTGCAATACAAAAAGATGCAAGGAAGGAGCCTTGGAGCACTCCTTGGATGGGATTGTTTGTTTCTATAAAGAAACAAACAATCTCATTGTTTGTTTCAAACACTCTACTGAGAAATCATCCCTTTAGTAAGAAAGGATCAAAAATAAGGAAAACAGGAAGAATATGATCTAACCTTTTCCTTTATTCTTTATTCCCTCCTTTCTTCTTTCCTCCCTTCTACCGTTCTGTAGATTTTAACTAAATGCTCATTTTTTGTTTGTTTGTTTAACCTTCGGAACAACTGTTAGGTATTGCTTAGAGGATGAGATGAATGATTTGTAGCGTGTGTGAAAATGCCATGCCTGACCGGAATTCGAATCCGGGACCTCCGGATGAAAGGCCGAGATGCTACCACTCGCGCCTCGGAGACCGGCCTCAGAAAGAACATGAAAAGTTTTAGTGGTTCTCTGATCGTGGTTATTTGTTATTTGATGGGAAGCGGCTTTGGATAGCAAACCAATCTGAGTATTTTTCTTTCTATTCGTTGACGGTAAATAAAGCCAGATCCGGTTTTATTGACAAAAACCGGGATACATAATCACTTTTAATATAATACAATAACCAATTATTCCAACATAGATTCAATAAAAATATATTTCTTGAAAATCACGAACAAAATCGAGCATTTAATAAAAACCATATGAGTTGTAAATTACATCTAAATAGAAAGTGTACGGTTTTAATCTTTTTTTTACTGTTTCAAGTGTTTACTGTAAAATATTTTATTATAAATTTTATAAACATTTAGAACAATTGATATAATAATATACACAAGAGTATGGTAAAAATACTAAAAAAGGAAACTAAACGTTGCTCCCTTAATGTAATAATATGTAAATTAAATTAAATTTTCTGAGACGTAGATCGGTTGAAAAGGTTGTGGTAGCGGTTTCTTCATCTGTTTAATGACCACTTAACGGATATAAAAGCAATAAGATCATTAAAATAAGGTATTCCAACAGAAAGTTGTAGGTAAATTTGCAGATCGTACAACATCAATATATAATAAATAGAGTATTACCCGTAAAGGTTTTCTAAGTAATATTATAAAGTTAACTTTCATCGCGCATACAAATATAACGTTAAAAAAGGAAAAAATCGTGCCAACGAAATGGTAGGCGGTACGCACTGCACGAAACATGGTATGTACGTTTACAACTTGTTAACTCTCATCGAGTTAAGTCGATTGCAACTGTAATAATCGACGATATTTCTCTCTTTATTTTAAATAGCAATCAAACAAGCGACTCGCATGTCTAATATTAAAATTATTTTTCAACATTTGTTTTTATAATCAATTATTTCATAAAAAAAATAATGTTTTTTGTAACTCGACATCATATAAAAAAATCAAATTTTTTAAAATAATAAAAGTGAAATAGTTGTATCACGAACTCATAAATAATACATTTTTAAGTTTATACATAAATATTTAAGGATATAACATAAATATTTGATCATCAGTTCAACAAATATTTTTATTAAAATCGAGTTGTTTAAAATCAAATTATACCTCGTTTATAAAATCAATAAAAACTCATAAGCTGTATATTTATACTAGATATTTAATATTATTTTGATATGTTTATGTTAGAAATATTAACTGAACAACAGTGACGTTATCCAGGAATACATTAATATCTTGAAGAATGTGTTAGCAAAAATCCTATTAATAAAAGAAAAAAAAAATTATATATAAATATAATATAATATTATATATATATATATATATAATATAATATTATATATATATATATATATATATATATATATATATATATACGTTATTAATAAAGTATTGGGAATCCTTAAGTAGCTTTTCAACACTTTACAAATGCTCCCCTCCTTTGGAACTATTTATATTTCGGTATGAGACCACATTAACCATGGAAGGTAAGAACATTTTAAATGAAAACAGTTTAATTGTGACATATCATTTTAAGTGGAAATAAAACACAAAACTTTTGAAGTAATAAATATTGCGTTACAATAATCCAAACTAAAATGGCGCCCAATAAATATGTTTTACAGCTAGATTCAAAAGTGGGCTATGGTGTACCCTAAGTCACATACCGAAACATAGATCGTTTTAAAATTGTAGCAATAGCAAAGTTTTTTTTTTATTGTTTCAGTGTTGAACAGTTATTTAGAGATACTGCAGACCACTTTTACAAACAGCTGTGAAAAAAATGAATTTTAACTTGATACTAGATCAGGTAACAAAAAATACATTTAAATTTTATTTTATTTTCTGTTTGATAGGTTGTAGTAATAAGATTACAATAATTTTCAAAAATTAAATAAGACAACGTACAATTTATAAACTTTTGTTGTATAAAATTTGTAATAGCTGAAAACAGGTATAGAGGCTAATGAACCATGCAGAACTTATGGATTTTGAATTAAATTGGATAGTAAACTTTTTACTATCTAGATTTATGATGTTAACGCGCCGGGTTGGTCTAATGGTGAATGCGTCTGCCCAACTCAGCTGATTTTTAAGTCGCAACGTTCAAGTCTTAGTGAAGTCAGTTATTTTTACACGGATTTGAATACTAGATCGTGGATACCGGTGTTCTTTGGTGGTTGGGTTTCATTTAACCACATGTCTCAGGAATGGTCGAACTGAGACTGTACAAGCTACATTTCATTTACACTCATACATATCATCCTCATTCATCCGCTGAAGTATTACCTGAACGGTAATTACTGAAGGCTAAACACGAAAGAGAAAGGAAAAGATATCTGATGTTATTTTGGTACTATTAGAATAGTGAGAATAATACGAGGGATATCTCTAAAGTAAAAACCGCTGGGAAATTTCTCTCCTTGGCAAACCTGCGTCGTTCATGGCCATGCTAGTAATGTACACACTGCATTGTTGTTTGTAAGTAGTCGCGTTGTAGTATCTTTGATTATGTGTGAGTTATTAAGTTATAAAATGAATAGGAAAATTGATGTTGCCGTCGACTGTAATGACCGTGGAATCATTCGTTTTTTAAACCATCGAAACATTATGCCGGCTGATATACATAGACATTTGGTTCCTGCGTACGGTGATAATGTAACGAATGAAAGAAACGCCCGAAAATAGTGTGACAGGTTTAGAAATAACACAATTATGTGCATGATGAAGAAAGTTCGGTGAGACCCTCGATAATCATCGAGGACTTATTAAAAAAACACGTCGATGATGAAATCAGAAAAGATCGTCGCTCAACGATTTACGACCTGGCCATTCTTTTTCCTGATGTTTCAAGAGCTGTTATTGGACGCATTGTTCACGACCATTCAGGCTTCTGATAGGTTTGTGCACGTTGGGTGCCGCACGTCTTAACGGAACGTCAAAAAAATCCGAATGGGATCTGCTTTGGAATTTTTGATATGCTACACAGAAAAAGGCGCTGAGTTCCTTAATTCAGCTATTTCCGGCGATGAAATACGGATTTCGTATTACACGCCAGAGAGAAAACGACAGTCAAGTGAAGGGTGTCATCCTCAATCACCAATCAGACCAAAAAAGGTCAAGCCACAGCCATTTGGACGCAAACTGATGGCCACAGTATTTTGGAATCGGTCTGGCCTACTGCTGATTGATTACATGTTACGTGGAATGAGTATAAATGCAGAAGCCTACTGCAAAACTCTACATAAGTTGCGGGTCCGAGACGTGATTTATTGAGAATATTTGGATGGGAAGTTTACAATCACCCACCATATAGTACGGACTTAGCTCCTTCTGATTACCATTTTTTGGGGAAATTGAAAGAATTTTTGAGTGGTAAGCATTCGCGGGTAACGATTAACTTAAAAATGCTGTTAATCAGCAGCTAAATGGACTGGCGGCAGAAGAATACGATGATGAAATATCAAATGGAATAAAAATGCGATAAATCTTAGTTTTAATAAAAACATTTTGCAGAAAAACTACGTAGAAAGACCAAGTATAAGTAAAACTCTTTGGAATGCGGGAATATATGCTTTTCCTTTAGAACTAATTTTATCTAATTTTAGCACGAAAATTATTCAAATAGTATATTGTCATTAGGGTTTGTATTATTATTACGCTGTAATAACAATTTACTACAAAGTAATGATGATGAAAAATGACTAATATATTAAGACTGTAATTTTTCATTAAAACATCAAATGTGGACTCCACATGACTTCATTGTATGCCTATTAAATTCCATATACACATTTCTTGCTGCACTTCATTTAAACTTATTTCATTTGAAAGTGAGATACGATCCTCCAATTCTTTAATAAAGTGGACAGTTACATAATTGCATTATGATGGATACCACATTGCATCGTATTTTTTTGTGGTGTCTGTATCAGCATTTTATATTAGTTTATATAATACTTTTATTTCACGTGGCTTAAGTAGTTATGTGGTGTAAGTGAGAACATGTCGGATCCGTAACCATAGACACGTCAGTTCGAATCCGACTTCATATACATAATTTTTTTTTAACTTTCTTTATTTAAATATATTGATTTATTAATAATTATTAATCTCTGAGAAATGTTTAAATTAAAATGAAAAGGGCATACAATTTTATTTCACTAATAACTTCTGGTTTTTTTCATTTTTTTTTAGTTTTCTATTGTCATTATTGAATTATTATTATTTATTGTAAATTTTTTTTATAATAGAAATCAACATATTTAAATAAAAAATCAATATATATATTCAAGAAAATATATATCAATAAAAAAATGTGTCAATATATATTTAAGAAATCAATATATTTAAATAAAAAAAAAAAAAGGTAAAAACAATGTATGTATATGAAGTCGGATTCAAGCCGATGTCCATTCCCCTTGGAAGATACAAATATTTCATTAATTAAAATTTAATTTGGCTATAACTCTGAAACCAACGAAAATGAGTACCACTTATGTTATATCGTTGAAAAGCTCTCAATGAGGGCTTATTACTGCAGGTAAGAAAAAGTTCAAAATCCAAATATTTTGGATCTTGCATTTTTTTGGACATTTTTGGTCAAGTCAATTACAATCAAAAGGGAAGGTACACAACTAAATTTTAAAATAGTCCTATATCCAGAATTTCAACATTCTACGGCTAATCGTTTTTGATTTACGCGACACATACGTACGTACGTACAGATATCACGCCGAAACGAGTCAAAATGGATTCAGGGATATTTCTGTTGAAATCTGAAAACCGAAATTTTTAGCGATCACAATACTTCCTTTACTTCGTACAAGGAAGTAAAAATGTTTACTTCCATGACATGAAACAAAGTAAAACGAGATCACTAGAAAAACATTCTCTATACAGTAAAAAATTGGTTCATTTAGTGAAAAGTAAGGCTTAAATATACTCGTATATTAAAAAACATTAATACGGGTCAAATTTAAAACAACCTCCTTGATTTTAAAGTTTGCTGAAAAAGGGAAATTAAAGAAACCTCAAGGGGGTGCAGAATGTAGCACATTGAAAATAAGTCCAAAATATTCAAATTATGTAACTGCTGATTTAATCAATAGGATTAATGTATGTAGACCAATCAAATCACAATAAAGTAAGCCAACCACAACTGTGCTGTTTGAACCGATACGATTTCCAAATTTTGAACAATTAACTCATGATAAAAGTTGACTGATCACTCACATAATTTGAAACTATAAATATAAGAATTTTAACCAATCAAAAAAGGATTGAATATTAAACACCTTTAATATTAATTTTCCCAATAGGATTTCTAAATTTACACATATCAGTACATAAAATAAGTATTACAGTAAAACAGTTAAGTAATTTTAAAAAATAACCGAAACATTAGAAACTAATACAAATTAAAATTTGTATGTACTGGACAGATAAGTGTCATAATTTTGTCTGATTATAAAATACTAAAAATGTACCAAGTATGGTCAAAATTGTTTCAATAAAGACGTATGAATTTAAAATCTATAAAATCGATTGCATGATCACTTGTTTCTTTATTGAATGATAAAAAGAAATAAATAAATAAAAAAATTCGAATATTATATAATTGAATTATGAAAAATAATTAATAATAACCAAAACGTTTGCTAGTTAACCACAATGACATCAAACAATAGTTAATTAAACATATAACATTAAGTTAATTTTTTGCAAACGTAAGATTAGTATTTATTTTACAATGGGAATTATAAATAATTAATTTTAGAAATAGCCAGTATAGTATCAGGTGTATATAATTCACATTTTATTTAAAGCCTATTTATGGGGATTACCGGTATGATAGGAATTTGTCCTTGTTAAATAAAAGGAAGCAATCCGTATTGTGAAGTTCATAAAGCAGTTGGAAAGTTGTTTGTTATTATGGGTATTATAACCAACGTTAATAACTCTATTTAAAACGAATTAAATATTATGAAACTTTGAATGATAAGAATAAATATTATACAAAAGGAAGCTATGACTTTGAGCCCATTAAAGATTGATAAAATACAGCAAAATTTATTATTTATATCAGAATAAAAACTGTTAATATTCTACTTACTGATGTTAAAATATTGACCTCCAGGGAAAAAGAGTATATAAATACAACTGTCAATTGTGTCCCACTATTTAATAAAAAATTACGTCAGTTTCAGTCAATATTTCTGTTCGGGTTTCTATTACCGGTAAAGTCCAATTAAAAATTTCATCAACTATTATTATTATTAATCTTTATATGCCTGAATTTTATTACCATTCTCCTAACGAATGAATACAATTACCATACAAAGTGAAAAAGGAAAAGATTTGTTTATATATATATAAACAAATCAGTGTATGTTTATATATATATAAACATACACTGATCTCCGTGGAGGACTGGTAGCGTCTTCGCATTTCTTCAGGAAATCCTAGGTTCCAATCCTTTCAGTCATGGAATTTTTTATATACTACAAAAATTATATTTCCCACGTATAAACTTCTCTATAAGCTTCTGTGTAAATCAATTCATCACAAAATAAATAAGTATTTCGACCAATAAAAATTTTATTTTCAAAAACTTTTGAGGGATCCAGGATCAGGTCCAAAAATATATCTGACCCTACATAAAAGTATAATGCAAAAGTGTGTTTCATAAAACATGTACATTATACATAATTAGATGAAGAAAGCACACTAATAGATATCATGTGAATCATAAATTGGTCATGAAAAATGGCTAATGATAATTTATCGTAATAAGGTAGTTGACGACACATTTGCCATTTCATTTAAATTCATTTATTAGAAATTGTTTAATAAGCTATCAGAAGTTGTAATTAGGGTACTTACAAGGAAGTGACTTATTGTACCCAACGACGTCTTCAATAAATAAATCAATCTACTCTTTCAGGATAACAAAAATGAACTATGACAACCTATCAAGCTCTTGAAGAAATTGAGATGAAGTAAACTGGAGAAGGGGGTTAGTAAAAAAATTATAACAACATAAAGTAATCTTGAATCTTTACGCCAGACTACAACACTTTCTGGGAATGCCACGTCAAGATCTACCCGAAACATTTAAAAACAGAAGTTATTGAAGACTACTTCATCGAAAGATAAGGAACCACAAGGAAAAAGATTCAAAGTTCTTACATTACGATTTTGAGACTTTTATACAACAGATAAATTTTATATACCGATTTATTTTTAATTCAGAAGCCAGACTTCTTATGATAAAATATATATACAATAAAATAAGTGACAATCTCTAAAAAAAAAAAAAAAAGTCTAAATAACAGATATATTTTCATTATTAAATATTTATATATTTAATATATTTAAAACAAAAAATTATATTACATAAAATAATTACTTAACTTTCAGTAAATTAATTTAATAAAATTACATTTAATTTAGGTTTTTATAACATGAACCCATGAACCTAGCTATCCTCACGGGTGATCTCCTACATGTGTTCTTACCAAACAGGTTGATAAGCATAACTAGCAATTATTACAAATCGTTCCAGTCGAAAATAAACATGTTTTATATCGCTCACACTAACTTGTTTCAATGTATTAAAGTTAAAGGAAATTTGGAGACTGAAAAATATATTAAGGATTTCGGAGGAAAAAAGAAATACAGAACAAATTATAAAGAACATATATTTATGTTGAATTATCAGAGAGTAAAAATAAAAAATTTACTTATTTTTTTTAAGGAAATCATTACCAGCAACCTAATTTTTTTTTGCAGCAAATCCTGAGTGTACTTAAATTATCTTTATTTATTAAAAAAAAAAAATTTTTTAAATACAGAACGCTTCCTAAAGAGAGGGGATGAACTGACGCTACCAGAAAAAGATCCTGGGAGAAAGTAAAGCAAAAATTTTGAAATTGGAAAAAACTAATGAATGAAAAGTTCTAAAATAAAAATTGATCAGTCAATAATTAATAGCGTCATTAATAATATTTTGCAAACAGTTTACTTTGATGCTAAATCAATTATTGTGGAACATCCTTTTCATGAAAAGCAATTAACACCAGTACTTTGTAATTTTTTTTTTTTTTAACCTCCGGATCCACCGTTAGGAATTCTTCAAAGGATGAATGATTTGTAGCGTGTGTGAAAATGCCGTGCCAAGATTCGAGCCCGGGACCTCCGGATGTAAGGCCGAGACGCTACCACTCGCCACGCTACAAAGTATTGCCTGCCTTATAGGAGGCAGGCAATACTTTGTAAAGATGTGCGTCTAACATCACTTTAACGATGGCTAGACTTTGAAAAATTGCTGATGATAAAAAGTTTTTTTCAAAAAACTCTGATGTGGAGACCACATAACTTCCTTGTACGCCTATTAAATTACAAATACGCATTTTTTTTTAAAGTACATAAAATTTTATTTCATTAAGAACTTCTGATATTATTTCATTTTTTTCTTTTTTTACAATCAGAGGTTAATAATTATGAATAGATCAATATATTTAAATTAAAAAAAAAAAGTTAAAAAAAAGGAGATTAAGTCTAATTGGAACCGATGTGCATTCCCCTTGTAAGTTCCAAATATTTCACTAATTAAAAAATCATTTGGCTATAACTCTGGAACCAATGAAAATAAGTACTACTTATGATGTATTGTTAAAAATCTCTCAATGAGGGCTAATTACTGCAGGTAAGAAAAAGTATAAAATCCAATTTTTTTTTTGTTTTTGGGCTTTTTGGACGCTTTTGGTTCAGTCGATTGCAAATCAATAGGGGAGGTGCACAACTAGATGTTACAACAGTTCTCAATCCAAAATTTCAACATCCTACGGCTAATCGTTTTTCAGTTATCAGAGATACATACGTACAGATACGCCGAAACTAGTCAAAATGGATTCAGGGATGGTCAAAATGGATATTTCCGTTGAAATCCGAAAATTGAAATTTTTTGTGATCACAATATTTTCTTTACTTCGTACAAGGAAGTAAAATCATTTGAACGCCAACAAAGAATGTACGTTTCTAAGGTTTACTAACAGTTTAATATATTATCCTCAAATACTATTGATATCTCAAAATGCTGAATGCAATTACAGTATAAAATCTAGCAAATTTTACAAACATAAAGAAAAACCCAACAAATTTTACGACAAATTATACATCACTGATAATTACATAAATTATCAATGTTGTTTAACAAAAGAGTAATTCAATGCGTTCCGAAATGAAATGTAATAACATTTAATTGTCATTAATCAATCTTTTAATTTAACAATCGCAAACAATACAAATAAGCAATAAAATTTAAAAACATTACGAAATAAATATGTAAGTAAAGATATTTAAACGGTATTTTCATCTATAATAAGGTTGAAAAATCAAACGCTATAAGAAAATAACTATGAGAATGGACGGGAAATCGTATGTTGTTTTTAAAAGGTTAAGATTTTAGTGATTCTTTATTTAAGTGCAGCAAACACTGTAAGAACTGTCTGCATTGGTTCTGTTATCTAAATTGCTACCTTATCTATCAACATAACCGACCAGTATTAAAGTACTGTAAAATTCTCCCCTCCCACCGGTTTCTTAAACAAGCAATCTATGCATTCACACAAATGCCCGTAAAACAAGTGCAATTCTCTTTCCGTTCACCATCCAATTACTTTAAATAAACTAAAATCATGAATATCATGAACTGGTGGTTGTGTAATAACTTATCAAGAATACAACTACGTTATAAAATTAATTAATAAAAGGCTAAAGGTTACGAAGTAATTTAACGAAGGTAAAGCAATTTATGGAAAATACAATTTATCTAACATTAAGTAAATATTCGTACGTTAGCTATGGTACATATTAAATTTTTAATATGTAATAGCTGTATAGTAAATTAGGAGAACAACAATTTTGTATCAAAATTACTTAAATAAAAAATAAAATACTTGCGCTGATTTTCGTGGGAGAGTGGCAGCATTCCTGCTTTTCACCCGACAGCCGCTGGGTCTAAATCGTGATCCGGCTGTGTTTTTTTTCATTCACTACAAAATTTATTTTTCGACACAAAAAAAAAAAATAAGGAGAGTACTTTTAATTGGGCGTCAACCTGTAATTGCCAGAGAGAACAAATAAATAATCATTTGAGTAGATTTGGAATTAAACTTAAGTTAATATTTTGTCATACTAGCAATAAAATTAAGATTGAACAATATTTAAAAATGACATCTATCATTGTTAGAGATGTCATTTTTAATGATCACCTTAAATTTTTCAAATTATTTACTTTATAAGAAACTTATTTAGGGATGAAATTTATATTTTAAGAAGTAAAATCGTTAGAATTTTTTCCTTGACGAAACAATAATTTTACAAATGATTCGTTTAATTAAAAAGGACCAAAGATTATTATTAATATGCAACAACCTGTTCGGCCAGTTAGTATTTCATCTCCACCTTTGGTATCTCGCATTGTTGAAATTATTAAAGTAGTTAGCAGATCTGTTACAATCAAAGCATAAAAAAACTTTTAACATAATTTCAACACAGTTGGTAGATTATTTTTAATAATCTGCATGGTAGAAATACTTATTAAAAATGTATCAAGTATAGGTTAGCAGATATATAAATGAAAATACTTTGTGAGCATGTAGAATACCTATTTTTGGATAAAATTTAATGTCTACAATCTGTTCCTTCCGAACAATGAATGAATGCGTAAAAATGTCTATAATCGACTTAAGAAGAGAAAGCCAATTAGCAATTAATTCCTCTACATTCCGTTTATTCTGGCTAGTAACCTGTAACAGCTGCCGATTAATTAGAATGAAATGAACTTTTATAGTGCTCAAATCCAGAACCTCCAGCTGATAGGCAAATAGAATACCACTACGCCATACAGATCGGCAAAAAATATTAATTCAAATTATATACTAATTAATTAAAATAAATAATAATTAAAATTAATACTTCCACTGAAATGAAGTTTCGGAAAAATATAGCAATTTGAAATGGGATTTTAATTTATCATTTTGCCAAAAATTTAATTCTGAAAAACTTAGGTCTTCAGATTAAAAAATATCCAGCACATAATGAATTCCAATAAAACGATAGTCAGTTCTTCAGGTAATAAAAATAATTTTTTTACTTCCTTGTACGAAGTAAAAAAAGTATTGTAATCGCGAAAAATTTCGGTTTTTGGATTTGAACGGAAATATCCATTTTGAACACCACTGAATCCATTTTGACTAGTTTCAGCGTGAGCTCTGTACGTACGTATATATCTCGCTCACATAATTCAAAAACGATTAGCCGTAGAATGTTGAAATTTTAGATTTAGGACTATTGTAACATCTAGTTGTGTACCTCCTCTTTTGATTGCAATCGATTTGACAAAAATGCCCAAAAAAGCCCAAAATACAAATCTTTTGAATTTTGGGCTTTTTCTGATTTGCAGTAATAAGCCCTCATTGAGAGCTTATCAACAACATATAATAAGTGGTACTAATTTTTTACTTACTGGCTTATTGTTTTTTTCTTATTGTTTCCACAGTTATAGCCAAATAAAATTTTAATTAATGAAATATTTGGATTGTACAAGAGGAAGGCACATAGGTTCGAATCCGACTTCATTTCCTTTTTTTTAACTTTTTTTTTTTAATTTAAATATATTTTGACTTATTAATAAAAATTTAAATGTTTATTAAAAGTTATTAACAACATTTTTACAATAAATAATAATTCAATAATAACAAAAAAAAAAGATTGAAAAAACCAGAAATGATTAGTGAAATAGACTTTTATGTACTTTTAATTTCAAAACAATGTGTGTATGTAATTTAATAGGCATACAAGGAAGTCATGTGGTGTCCACATCAGATTTTTTTTAATAAAAAGCACACGTTATTTAATCAATACTATATCATTCTATAAAATTAAGTTTACCCTGAAATATCGGAAAACAAGTGTTTTTTTTCTTTATACTTAACAGTTTTCCAAATTTAGAATTTATTAAGTATATAAAACAAAAAAAATTCCGAAGCTGAACTTTTTTGTGATTGTTAGATATTCTTTGAAAATAATGATGAATTTGAACGATTTAATAAATAAGGAGACACTTATAAATCCAACTGAAAAACATATGTGTTTAACTAAAATCCGTTTATTTTAAATTATTGTAGTTAGTTTCTTAAAAAGAATAAACATTTAAACCTATTATTCACTCAGTAAAATCGCTGAAAGCTGTACAGATAGTTAATCTTCCATGTAGTTGTAAGACGTCAACTGATGTAAACATAGAAGTAAAAACAACCGACGAAAACAACAGTATTCTATTTCCACACGGAAATACGGCTTGACGACACATATGGGGGTGTACTGTTTCTATGAGGGTGTTGAATGATTTCACGGGCCATGTTCTTTAGATTTGCTTACCACCCTTAAAAAATAGTAAATCTTTTGTAATAGGTCAGTTTTCGGCTCGTTAAGAATTGACATGCAGCTGCTTAGTTGACGGATACACGACAAAAAAGTAACAACCGTGAATGAATTTAACTTTTTATTTATTTTACATTTCTTTTTAAAAATGAGACTGAAAACATTCTGAGATTTATTTTACGTCTGTTGTAATATAAAAAAGAGAACTTTATTGTATAAGAACAGATGTATGTTTTAAAATTAGATTTAAAATATGGATGTTAAAAAATATCGAGTTTAACCCTTGCTGTAGTACATTTTTTTTTTTTTTAACCTGTTGCATGGTAAATCAATTAGAGTATTTATACTGTAATAAACTGCAAACCTAGATAGTACAGCAAAAAAATTAAATACCTTATAATTAAAAAAAAAACTCATGGTTTATTAAAACATTAGGGACTGAATAAACAAGAACGTAAGCATTTGGATGAAATTTATACTACATCTTTCACTCATGTTTTAAAAAACACGGACATGAAGATTTATTTTTAATTAATAAATATGTATAATAATTTAAATACAATTTTTATGTTACTAAAACTTTTGAAATATTAAATTAAATATCTAATTTATATATGCGGAAGCGTTTCGGTCTTTATCAGGAGATACCGGGATCGAATCCCGGTCAGACATGGCATTTTTCATACGCTGCAAACTTCCATTTTCACATTCCCACTTACAAAACTTTTATAAGCTTCTGTGGTGAATTAATTCATCAGCAAAAAAAAAAAAACATCAAAAGCCCATGAATACATTTGCCGATTAAAAAAAAAGTTAAATTATAATTAGTTGGGTGAACGTTTTTATTTATTAATGATTACAGCTGTTTTATGATGATACAGAATCCAGATTCAAATGAAAGAAATCCTATTACACATGTAAACTGATGAAACGTACTTTTAGTTATATTTACTTATAAAAATGTATGTGTGTGTGTGCATATATGATGTATATATATGTTTTTTATTTAATTTACTACTTATTTTGCTGTCTACGTCCTTTTCAGCTCTTACTCAGAGTTTTCTCCTTCACCCGAATGTACAAATGTGTATTGTAATAAAAAAATTTATAAAAAAAACTTATTTTAAATTTAGTAAATGTTTAAGAAACTTAATATTTTGTAAGCAAATATAAAAAAAATTTAATTGCCGAGATATTTTAGCATCTCATTCTTTGATTGAACGTAAACAATTCAGTTGCAATTACAAGAATATAAATATTATAAAGTGGATTCTAATTATAATAATCACATTAGGAATAATAAACATCCATTTTCAGGCAACGATAACGTGCGTACTCCTATTAGAAATATATAACTATAAATTTAAATCTCATTGTCACAAGATAATAAAAAGAAAGAAACAAAAATATAATAAAATTATAAATTTAATTAAAAAGTACAGTTTCAACATTATTATTGGATAAGGCAAGCAATCTAATTTAAAGAAATCAAATTTAGATTTAAAAATAATTCAAATTATGGTACCAATAAATAATAGTTCTGCCATAAATAGTAATAAGAGGATACTAGTTCATTTATAACATCGTGTAAATTGGTAAATATAACTGTATTTTTTAAGTATATTTCTAATTAATTTCTATATATAATTTCTAACGAAGCAGAGATCTTCGTAAAGGCGCTAAACACTCACAAAAAAAAAGTAGTAAGAAAATTTAAAAAAAATTATAAATAATTATATTGTGTTACTAGAATACAATGCCCATAAAACCAATTTACATAGGGTTTATTCAATTAACGGCACTGTTTTAGATTCTTTCAACCTAATAATGGAGTAAATTACAACTGCAAACTACGAGTGAATCTATGGCGTGTACTGAAGAAAAACTTTCCGCTGTCTTTGATTTAGATTATAAAGAAGGGGAAATATTTCAGAAAAAAAGCAGTGGTAAAAATGAAACTGCCGATCGTTATCGGATATGAAGATCTATGTACTAGAATGAGGTAATTGAATTTCTATCTCCTGTACAGTCTGTAGGCCGAATATTTGTCAATAAATAACTGACCCTGTTAAAATTGTTTCTGTTTTATATAATACCGCATCCTTTATAGTACATAAGGCCGAATCGATTTCATTATAGATAATCTGTGATGAGATCATGAGCGTCAGACAAGGTATCGCCAAGGAACTTCACAAGCAGGCTCGCAAGATTTTCTATTCTACGAAGTCCGTAGAATTGAAAAGCGTAGACAATCTGTATCAGGTGAATCTGGTAGAGATGCTCAATTACTCGAGGGTCGTGAGGGTATATCCTCACGCTGTCCTATTTAAAGCGGAGCGGGCGATAAAAGCGTTCAGTCGACACCTTGGAGGACCGCGAGCGGATCACAGCGGTGATCGCCGATATCCGCAGAAGCATCAAAAGAAAACACAGCTAGCTGACGAGAGGAAGGCTCGACTCCGAACTGCAGCTCGAGAAGGTCTTCAACCACTTTCGGAACCCCATCCCAATCCCTGTAGGGGAAGACACCCGCCTTGTGACGCTTCCGGTCACCATCACCCTCGTTTCTAGCCCTGATATGCTTTAACGGAGTCTCGGAACCCCAGATTAAATTCACCAGATCGGATTCAACCAGAATGGATTCGAAGAGGACGAGACGAATCGGGCCAACAAAGAGATGTAATTTGCGTCGCATCCGCCGTCGCCGGTGATTTCCGAAGTGCTGAGCTAGAAAGAGGAACGAGAGTACCGGGATTTTGAAAAGAGGTTCAAAATGTTCTTCAAACAAATGCCTCTCATACACTCAAACGAATGTCATCGTTTAAGCAATTAACGTTTGTTTGAACATGCATTTCTGTACTGCTAATAAATGTTATATTATGTATAATTGGGGAAAAAAAATAATAATACATGTCACTTCGTAATATTTGAAACTGAACTTCAGACAATCAGAAAAAACAAACAAGTTTCTGTTATGGCAATTTTTGGATACCTACATATTATTAAAAACTTTTATCAATTTCTTTCTTTTTGTGTTGACATTAGGTATTTACTCATATGCCTACATACAGGTACAATCCTAAACAAATGATTTTACTTAGAATCTTATCAGGAATTTCAGAATAATAGATACGATCTATTATTCTGAAATTCCTATATAAGAAATGCACTTTTTAAATTTCATCTACATTAGGAAGCCAAGTTGGAATATTTTGATCAAAAAATTCAGCGTCTTTTTTTTTCATAATTTCTTATTTTAAATTAATCATTGAAAGCGGAAGCTTCAAAAAAGAAATATATCATACGTATGAGGAGTCTTATTTTGATTTTTACCAACTTATCATTTATCGTTTTCCTTCGGAAACAGTAAGAAAAACTGCGAGAATAGAGTGGAAGTAAGTACCTTCTCGATAATCACCTATCAATAATGTGCAATTTCCCTGAAAATAATGTTCATGATAGAAAATACAGTAAGATTGACTGTTTTCAGAATCGGCCGAAAAATAAATTTAATAATTTCATAATCTATTATCACTGGCAATTCCTATTTTATTTTTTATTAATTTTCGTTTTATTACTAGCTGTTCAGCCAGGCATCGCGTCGCTCTGCTCTTTGGGGCATAAAAGGAGATTCAGTTTTTGAAAACTGGTTTATTTATAGTAATCGAGTAAAAATACATAACTTTAACTTTAGTTATAAAATTCACTAAAATTTTATGAAATAATTTTAATTGTTTTCCATATAACCCATGAGGTACAGCCAAATGTACGTTTTTTTTTTTGAAAATTTTTTCAAGACACGATTCATTTTTGCGTACCTCACATTAACTGCGTATTACGAAAAATTACTGTAATTAAAAGATTTTTATTACTTTTTTCCTATACTTTAATTATTATTCATTTCGATTTCTTATTTCTACTTCATAATTTTAACATTAACCCTTGTATTGCTAGCAAATAGAATACGCTGTTTGAATTTTTAAAATTGGTCTTACCATTCCGGAGATATAAGTAAATTTCGGAAAAATAACGGATAACCGAATGATCCAGCGTACATATTTTTTTTTGCAAAAGTTAACACTCAAAATGGTAAAAAATTAGCCGTTTGAATTTTTTAAATTGGTTATACCGTCTCGTAAAAAAATGAATTTCGGAGTAAGAGAATGACCGAACAACCGGATAATCGAGAGTGTAAAAGAAAAAAAACATAAAGACCACCCTTGCAAATTTAGAAAGTTTTTGCCGAGTTAGATTTTTTTTTGGACACCTATGGGTTCCTTAATCTTCCATTTCAAAGAAATTAACTTCTTTTTTATATAAACAGATAAAATATGTTTAATATAATATTAAACAACTTCATGGAGATCTTTTAAATATTCAATGAATAATGAATATGAAAATTAAATGAAATCAGAAAAGGATAATGAAGGATGGTCAGAAGAAACAGTTTTACAATTGTATCGTGGTTAATTTGAGTATTACTTTTTGGTTATAGTTTATTATTTTATTCAGAAAAACAATCACATAAATAAAAAAATATATTATTAATATATGTTTCGCATATATATCGATTAAAGAAATAAATATATATTACAAGTATAAATAATAACAAGAACAAGTAATAATTATATAATAATATAACAGGTGACCTGACCACCACGAGACATGTACTAACAAATCGGGATTTTCCGTTAGTGATCGGAACATTCCGGTGCCTGTTATCTGAGCACATTATTAGCTAAGGGGGACGAACATAACAAACAGTCAGACACATCATGTACACATGCCCTTTAGTAGGGTAAGATTTAACTTTTTTTTAGGTCTCAGTTTTTTGGATTCAGAACAAAATGAGTGATTTATATTGTTAAAAATATTACTAATTAGATTTATTTTCAGAACTATTAGATTTATTTTTATTTTGTAAAATAAAAATATACAGAGAATATGCATTCGTTCTGAAAAATACAAACATACTCGTAAATTAAATTATTAATCATTTTTTTATTTCAGTTTCGGTTGAGTTTTTCAAAATATTCTATTTTATACGCCGTACAATAAGATGTGAATCAACTGAATAATCACAGATGGAGTAGCAAAGCTAAAAAGAATATATATATATATATATATATATATATATATTTATACTTTCATTTTACTGTCTAAGCAGAACACAGGTTACATATGTTACATGGTCATTCCAAATGAAAGATATACAATGAATGATTTAGTGAATTAAAAAAAGGGATGAAATGTATGTTCTTAGTACAGTACAGAAAGAATTAGTATGACAGTGAAGTCTGAACCAAGGACATGTACATAAACTAGTCTTTAGTTGACAACACTCTCGTAGATTAATGAAAGTAATGGCGAGGGTAGCTAGCTATCTATCCGAGTGCTCTGTACCGGCTGAATGAACACAGTGCATTAGAGTTAAAGAGGACATGATTTGCAGTTATTGACATTTATTGTTTCTAAGAAAATAATATTAAAAACTGTGAAATCGTATAATGTATACGGTAAGAAATAATTCTAAAACATTCTTATCAATTTTATTTTCAATAAACATTAAAAGAGAAATTATTTAGGAATTTCAAATACTAAATATTTTTGTAATTATAGCTTACTGTCTTTAAAGAAATTACAAAAAAAAAGTTAAAGTAAAATACCTCATTCTATTCACAATTTACTTTTATATTAATTAATTTATACTTAGACATACCGTCTTTGTTTAATTTATTATTCTAAATGATATAAAATATTTAAACACCAAGTTAAAATGATATTTACAGTATGTTTAGATAATATTTTATGTTTTCAAATTATTATTTAATTTAAATAATATAATTTGTCTGTTTAAAAATGAATATCGGGACTTTTAACGTTATGTAATATTCATTAGGTTATACTTACACTAATAAATTATACATAAAATGAAAGGAAAATTCAAAGAGTTTATCCTCTAAGTGTTTAATGCGAGCACGAATCGTCACACGGTACACATCCAGCCGATAGGAAAGCTCATTCCACACTTTAATCGGAAAGTCTGGAGCAATTAATGCGACAGCTGCTTCAATACTGTGTCTCAAGGTAGGTCAGCTGGTAACGGTGGTACATACATTTAATACTTTTTAACCCTCCAAAGAAAAAAACACTGGGTTAGTTAGATACGGCACAAAAAACATTCAGTTTTTGGGAGTCTCGTTCCCACAGTAACATTTCGTGAGGATTTTACGTATGATCCCCAAATACGAACATTACGATTGCTTACTTTTCCATTAACATGAAATGAATCGTCACAGAATACGACACGGTAAAGAAAGTCTTCATCGTCACGGTGCATCATTTCAGTTGCAAAGCTAGCACGCAAATCATCATATGTAGGCTTTAGAGCTTATAACATTTGTAAATCGTATGGATGCAGTTGCAAACGTTTCCTTAAAACCCTCCACACAGGCGTCACTGGAATTGCTAATTCGCGGCTAGCCTTCCTAATGGATTTCCTAGGAATACGCACAAAAGACTGTCTTACAAGTTCAACATTATTTTCGGAATCACTAAGTCGTCCTGTACTTTTCCCTTTAGAAATACAGCCAGTGGTTTCATTATATTATCCACGATTATTATTATCCCTCGGGAGATCACAATGGAGCTTCAAACGGAACGCACGTTGAACGGTTATTACAGATTCACACTTTGCAAATAGCAAAACACAGAACGCTTTCTGTTAGATGGATTGTCATCTTTGCTACTAGCGCTTTCAAGCGGAAGATACAAGAAACAGTTTATGAGCTTGCGCTTAGCTAAAACTGTTTGAGTTGCTCTTTCACTTAAAGTATAACTAATCATATAGGTGAAACTTGAGAAATATTAGCAACGTTTAAAACCCCGATATCCTTTTTGAAACCACTATATGTATTTACTGCATACTACACTCATTAACCTAATTAAAAAATCTTAAACATATAAAAAAAATATATAATTAAACATATTTTAGCAGATTTTTCCAAGCATCTATGGTAATTCTGTTAAAAATCATATAAATAACATTAATATAATTTTGCTTATTTGAAATATTCATTGTTTTCAGTTTCTATTTATCATGTAAAGGCAATCGGTATTAAAATTTAATAAATTCAAAAAAGAATATCGTATCTTACTTTATTTCTTAGTTTTTAACCAATGTAAAAGATTCAAATCTTATAAGAAACGATTTCCATTTAGAAAAAAAGAAGTTTTGGTAAAAACATTTCTGATATATTTTTGTTAAAGAATAGCTACTACATTAAAGGGGAAAGTACGGTTATCATGTCAAAAATGAGGTATCGGGGTTTTTTAATAAATATTTACATCTTAGTGTCCAACAAGTTCATTTCGACCAAAAATATACACGCATTTATATACGTGCGCATGAATGTACATATGTACGTATACGAGTCGTACTACTTTTGGCCTTATACGCAGGAATGACCAAACCGATTTTCTTCATATTTGGCTCACAAATTTTTATTTCTATAAAGAGGGCATAGATCATATTAATTTTTTTTTAATTCGTTAAGGGGGTGGGGGATATTGCAAAAAAAACAATTTCGGTGTTCTTCCAAAGTCTTTACAAGAGAACAACATAATCTAATATTAATAATTTATACGAGTATGAGTATAAGAAAATTTTATATTTTTAAATGTCCTTCTTATAAACCCATGATAGAAACATTTTTAAAGCAATTTATAATGAACGGCTATGACGATGAAAAAAATTTGGAAAATATTTTAACTAAGCACAATGCAGAGAAATTAAATATTTTATAATAGGAACAATTAAATTAGATAGTTTGTAATTAAAGAATAAGTTAGTTGCATAATAATAAAAAATAAAAAAAAACATTGAAATGTACGAGTTAAAAGTAAACTATTTCAATAATTAAGATCTAAATATTAAAATTAATAAAAAAACAAGGTGAAATAAAAATTGATAAAATTGACAGATAACATTATATGAATTATCGAATTAAACTAAGTAAAGCTTAAGATTGAATTTCTTAAGCTATATTTTTGTAGTGAAGGAAAATTAATTTTACTGGTTAAAATTGTGTTGCAACATCGGTTAATATTATAATTTATTTTAGAGATAAAGTGGACTTCATCTACATTTATTTACAAGAATTTTATTATATTTAGTTTTATCAGATGACGTTAAATTTGTATAAATTGAACACCTACTATAGGATATTTGTTTTTCGTAATAAATAAGTTATTATTAAAA